>NC_136488.1:133771663-133861663 GCF_053919585.1 Euprymna scolopes
AAACTCCTCAGACAATTGCTATTCAATCTAGACCATGGGGAGCTGATTTCCCCCTCCCCAACATCTGTTGGGGAAAAATCAGTCAAATTTGGGTTAGCAAAAGTTAACTACGTAACTTTTATTTGACCTCATTAATTAGGGCAAATAGAAGCAGCAGAGTTAACTTTTATTGTGGCCACCTGTTTTTAAATACTTAAATAGATTCAAACAGTTTCTGTTGTATGTTACGGTGGCACAGTGGTTAACGTCACACGTTTTCTTTTTTCACACTTTAATTTCCAACTTTGCCTCAAGGGTTCGGATTTGATCCTCATACTCACCTCCCAAAACTTTTTTTATTTTACCCCCCTCCTCTCGGAGTTTTGATTTACCCAAAACTACACACAACTCCAAACACCCGGGCAACACCGGGTAGCCCCTACTAGTATATATATATAAAAGGCAAATGCACGCATACATTTTTTGTATGTCTCAAAAAGGCTTTTTTTGCCGATGGTCCCAGGGGGGTTACTATCGCTTAGAACTGTTTATATAGCCCCTAGATAATAATATCTATGATTTGGGAACGCAGGTCGCATCTAGATTTATTTACAGCGACTTTTAAAAAATTATTGCTATTTCAGCCCGTCTTGTGTTCGTTCAGCTTTTTTTATATAAAACTAATTCAAAGCTAAGGTGATCACACCGGGGAAACATCCAGAAGCAATCAGCTTTGATCAATGTGGAGCCAAACTCCTTATATCAATCAGACAATTGCTGTTCAATCTGGACAATGGGGAGCTGGTTTCCCCCTCCCCAACATCTTGGGAAACAACCAGTCAAAGTTGGGTAAACAAATCCAAAAGCTGCCCCGCAGCAAAAGTTAACTCTGCAACTTCTATTTGACCTCATTAATGAGGTCAAATCGAAGTAGCGGGCACGTGTGAATTCTGTTTTTAATACTTAAATAAATAATTCAAACGTGTTGCAGGTGCTCTTTGTTGGGTAATGTGTCAGGTTTTTTGCACACTTTATCTAAAGGTTGTGAGTTCGAATCGTGGTGTAAGATGTCTTTTTTTATTTTTAAAGGTTTAATATTGGAACAGGGTTATTTAAACTATTTTTCACGTTCTATGTTTATTTTTATTTTTATTTTTCAGATTTTTTAAAGAAGTTTTAACGTTCGTTTTTCTGTTTTTTTTTCCCATCACATTCGTGTTTTCTTTTTTGGTTTGTTTTTCCGATTTTAAGAGATTTTAACATCGTTCATTTGCTTTACGTTAGTTTTTTTTCCGATTTTTTTAAGTTTTAACATTATTTTAAAAATATTTAAACCGGGTGATTACTTACTTTATTCTTTTGTTTTGATTTACCCCCCTCCAAGCACACACACACACCTCTAAACACTCGGGCAACGCTGGGTACCCTTCCCCCCCCCGCTAGTCTAATATATAAAAGGCAAAATGTCTCTGTGTGTCTCCCAAAACCTTTAGACAGACATGTCAGATGATAACAAAATTAGTATCATTAGAAAGATCGATCTCTCGGACGACAAATATCAAAAGTTGGCCCAAAAGATTAATTCTTTAACCGTCAACTGGGCCGATTTTTGCAAGGAAGAGTTAGTTTTTGCATCAACATTTTTGGAAAGTTATTCACACCTTGCAATCTCAACATGTTTAAAACACATTATTTAGAAGGCCCGTGATGTCACAAGTGTACTGTGGCCGAGTTGGTTAATGTGTTTGCTTTTTTCACCTTCTCTTCTTTTGTGTTACAGCTTTGAGCCTGGCTACCGCAGCGATTTTTTTTTTTTTTTTTTTTTTTTTGTGCTTGCACGGGCACTCACTATTATTTTAGTTGTTTTTATCCAAACAAACATGCAGGACAGCAGAATAGTGGGAATTTTTAATATGTAAAAGTCGTTCATATAAAAGATAGGTATGACCTCCTTTCATAAATCGGAGATGTTATAATCTAGGGAGTATATAAAAAGTTCTAAGAATTAGTGACTCCCTGAGCGCCTCCCCTAAAAAACCTTTGCCAGACATACAAAAAAAGCACATGCACACACACACACACATTTTCGCTTTTATATAATAGACTAGCAGAGGTGCCTGACGTTGCCCGGGTGTTTGGAGGTGTAAAAGAAAAAACAGATTTAGTAGGTAGGTAGGCTCGAACCTGAAGCCTTGCGGTTAATAGCCTGATAACTTACTGCAACACTATGAGGACAGAAGTGAGAATGATTGAAATTAAATGATTAAAAAGTGACTTGACAGGTGCATAAATTTAATGAGGTCAAACATCACATGATAGGGGAATGAAATCCTGCACTTAATTTTGGCTGCAAGCCAGTCCCCCCAGATGTTTGGGAAAACCAGCTATCCATAAAAAGGGGAGCGTCCAAATGAATAGCAATTGTCTGATATGACGGATTTTACCTGCATTGATCAAAGCTGGTTGCTTTTTTGGATCTCCCAGTACGAGTGCCACACAGACGCCTTAGTTTGGATTCAATTTTGCTTTCATATACTGAAAAGCCAAACATGCGGAGAATAAGAAATATCAGGAAAATAGCACGTAAAAGTCGCACAAAAAAATATAGATGCGACCTCGTTTCGTAAATTGTGGATATTATAATCTAACGAGTATATAAAATATTCTAAGAAACAGTAACCACCGTGTGCGCCCCTCCTCCAAAAGCATTTGCCGGACATACAAAAAATATGCACACACTAACACATTTTGCCTTATATATATATATATATATATATATATATATATATATATATATATATATATATAAATATATATATATATATATATATATAGATGGACTTAGCAAATGTTAACATTGTGGAAAGAGAATTAATTAGCTCTAGGCGTCTTTTAATGCACATGAATGTGTTGTAAGGACAAGTGATGATACAAGCATTCCGTTTAAAAATGCTTTTCCCAGCCGGTTGCACTTATTTGAAAATACTAATACGTTTCAGGCACTGTGAAAGTAAATACTGAAAATATTTACATAACATACATTTTATAGAGATGCATAGAATAATATATTCACTCATATATATATTTCTGGGTAGTTGTTATTTTTTAAAAAAAATTTATAGCTGTAGCGTCTACCCGGTAATTTATTTTGTCAGGACATTTGAACATTTCACCGTTTCCGGAGAGCTCCGAAAAAAAAGACAAAAAAAGGCTTGGCGCCAAATTCAAGAACTATCTCGATCTCTTTTTTGCTCGGCACCCAAGAAGTTAAGACGCGTTACTGTCACGCTCCGTCGCTTGTGCGCAACACACTTGTGCCTATTTCCCTTGATGAAACAACACACAAAGAAAGAAAAACATTCTTATCTTTCCTTCAGCTCCTTACTTGACGCATTTCCTAAAAAATTTAATTTCCAACGTGACGTCAAAAAAACATTGAACCGGTCAAGAAGGATTTCTCTTCTTTATTTTCGGACTAAAAAAAATAACACAAGTGAGATATTCCAGGCAAATAAATTCACATCTATTACAAAGAGCTAAGTCTGATGATTTGTTTGTTTTTAATTGATTTTTCCAGATGTTTACTTTCGTATAAATGTTTTGAAAAATTAATCGTAAGTGAGATGCTCGTTGTTTTTGCCCAGCGAGCACCTCGCTTCACTGGTGACCCCTCTTCTTCGTCAGACTTTGGCGGAACACGCAAGGAAGTGTGGATATCAATAAGGAAGAATTACCTGTAATCACACAAGGGAAAATTCTCAGCGACTACGCGCACACCGAATGACGTACATGTCGACCTTAGCGGCACATCGGTTTTTCTAGGCATAAAGGATCTCACGGAGATTTTCTGCGATCATCGTTCTCTTCAACGCGTTCCCCACGATGGACAGTGAGGCGCTTCCTTCAACGATGGCTACTCAGGCTATTTTGAGGATTCCTCCTTTTTGGACGCACGATCCAACATTATGGTTCGCACACGTAGAGGCCCAGTTCTACACGCAAAGGATTCTGAGCGATGTGACGAAATTCAACCACGTGGTGGCCGCATTAACGCATGAAGTAATGGCGGAGGTTCGCGACTTGATAATGGCACCCCCTGGATCGATCAGCTACGATTATTTCAAATCGGAATTGATTCGGAGGACAACCGATTCACAGCAGAAACGCCTTCGTCAACTTCTCGTAGAAGAAGAACTCGGAGATCGGAAACCATCGCAGTTACTCAGACGTATGAAGCTGTTGATGGGTGAGAACTCACTACCACCGGACATACTTAAACAACTTTTCGTTAATAGACTGCCATCGAGTATTCAAATGATACTTGCCTCTTCGAATGACTCCACAACCATAGAGGAGCTAGCGGAATTAGCCGACAAAATTATGGACGTGACCGTTTCCATAGCCCTAGTTCACACGCACAGCTCTAACGATGCCCTGCCTAACGTCGCAAACCCCTCCACGGATATACGCGAGGAACTAGAGCGACAGGCTCAAATGATTCACGACCTGAGTGAACAGTTACGTGACCTCGAGCTCAAACCAAAAATGCATAAGCACCCCACTGAGCGAGTCCGTCCCCGGCGATTTAGCAGCACTCAGAACAGCGGTGGGCTCTGCAAGTACCACGCGCGTTTCGGTGAAAGAGCTTACCAATGCCACCAGCCATGTTCATATACGAAGAAACATCTCTCGGGAAACGCCCAGGCCAGGCAGTAGGAGCGGCAGACACTCCTGGTAAGAACAACATTCGTCACACCCTGTACGTGACTGATAGAACCACTGGTATACGATTTCTCGTTGATACCGGTGCGGAAGTCAATATCATCCCTAAGAAGTTCGTGAAAGAGAAGCGTCCTCAATCAAATATATTTCTACACGCAGTGAACCACTCCTCCATTCCTACTTACGGAGAGACATCGATAACATTAAATCTTGGATTACAGCGCACACTACGTTGGGTCTTCATCGTCGCAAAGCTACCCGTTCCAATTTTAGGGGCGGATTTTCTGCACCATTTCGGCATCCTTGTAGATGTCAAATGCGGCAAACTCATTGATAACAACACTGGACGTTCCGTGCAAGGCATAATCAGTGGGTCGACCGAGATCAGCCCAGTTATACGTAAAGACACCACGGATCTGTATACAGATTTGCTGCGAGGTTTCCCGGAATTGACTCGTCCTACGTTTAACGGTGACAAAGTCAAACACGATGTCACTCATCATATCCAAACAAGGGGACCGCCTGTGAGCGCGCGCCCGCGCAGACTTAAACCCGATCGTTTAAGGGCGGCTAAACAAGAATTTCAGCACATGTTGGATTTAGGCATTATTCGACCTTCTAATAGCAACTGGTCATCGCCACTCCACATGGTGGCAAAAAAATCAGCCGGCGAATGGCGCCCTTGTGGGAATTACCGCGCACTTAACAGTTGCACTACTCCGGACAATTACCCTATTCCGCATTTGCAAGACTTTTCTAACTCGCTTCACAGAAAAACAGTGTTCTCCAAAATCGACCTTCACCAGATCGCCATCGACCAACGGGATGACGGAGAACTAAATCGCTGACGTCACTCCAAAAATCTAACTTTCAAGCAAGTCCCAGTACCTTGTTCCAACGAGACAATATGGTGCGATGTTTCGAACAGTCATGAACGCCCCTATGTACCCCTTAAGCATAGGCGAGCTGTCTTCTTTCAATTACACAACTTGTCACATCCTGGCATTTGTTCCACGCAGAAGCTGGTGACTTCTCGTTTCATCTGGACAGCCATTAACCGAGACGTTCGCGAATGGACCAAGAGTTGCGTCCCTTGCCAGAAATCGAAAGTACAGATGCATATTAAAAGTCCCCTTGCTACCTTCGCAACCCCTGAGGCACGATTTCAACACGTTCACATAGATTTAGTGGGTCCACTCCCACATTCGAAAAACTGCACATACTTATTGACTTGCATCGACAGATTCTCTAGATGGCCTGAAGCCATCCCCATCGCAGATATTTCCGCAGAAACTGTTGCCCGAGCCCTGGTTACACATTGGATATCGCGTTATGGTGTGCCTCACACCATCACAACCGATAGGGGCAGACAATTCGATTCCTATCTTTTTTCTGAGTTGTCTCGCCTACTGGGAATCAAACACATAAGGACTACCTCGTACCATCCGGCGGCAAACGGCATGATCGAGCATCTGCACCGTCAGTTGAAAGCAGCTATTAGAGCGCATTCCGACCCTAACAGGTGGACAGAGTACCTCCCCTTCATTCTATTAGGCATCAGATCCACCATAAAAGCAGATATTGGCTTTACGCCTGCCGAAATGATTTACGGAACAATGCTAACTCTTCCTGGACAGATGGTCGCACCGACCACTCCTACACGCATGCCGGACCCAACAAGTTATACCTCTCGTGTGAGGGAATACTTGGCGAAACCTTTTAACGTTGCCCCGAGAACACAGAACACACGCACTCACGTCCCCAAAGACATACAATCGTGGACTCATGTGTTTGTTCGGAACGATGGAGGCACAGCTCGACTGCAAACACCGTATTCCGGTCCCTTTAAGGTATTGAAATGCTACTCAAAGTTTTTCGTTATCGACATTGACGGAAGACGAGATTCAGTCAGTGTTGATCGCCTGAAGAAAGCTATTCTGGATAACGATGTGCTAGCACGCAAACAGACACAAAACACTGCAGTTCAGAACAGAAACTGCAATTCACTAGTAATTACTACTTCTACCAAATCGGGCAGATTAGTGCAACGTCCTCATCGATTTGCTGTGTATACCCAGTGACTTTTCCACTTTCTTTTGTTCGACATACTGTCTAGTAGGGGGGTATGTAGCGTCTACCCGGGAATTTATTTTGTCAGGACATTTGAACATTTCACCGTTTCCGGAGAGCTCCGAAAAAAAAGACAAAAAAAGGCTTGGCGCCAAATTCAAGAACTATCTCGATCTCTTTTTTGCTCGGCACCCGAGAAGTTAAGACGCGTTACTGTCACGCTCCGTCGCTTGTGCGCAACACACTTGTGCCTATTTCCCTTGATGAAACAACACACAAAAAGAAAGAAAAACATTCTTATCTTTCCTTCAGCTCCTTACTCGACGCATTTCCTAAAAAAATTAATTTCCAACGTGACGTCAAAAAACATTGAACCGGTCAAGAAGGATTTCTCTTCTTTATTTTCGGACTAAAAAAATAACACAAGTGAGATATTCCAGGCAAATAAATTCACATCTATTACAAAGAGCTAAGTCTGATGATTTGTTTGTTTTTAATTGATTTTTCCAGATGTTTACTTTCGTATGAATGTTTTGAAAAATTAATCGTAAGTGAGATGCTCGTTGTTTTTGCCCAGCGAGCACCTCGCTTCATAGCCATTACAAGCGTTGGCTGAAATTGATATATTATTGTTCATATATATAACACAAATACAAGGCAGATTATGACTGGAAAAGTAAACATCAAAGGTGTTGCGCACAAAAAAAAACATAACCACAAAAAGCACTTGAATAGAAAAGGAGCAATCGTTACTGCCAACTATACGAAAAATGTGGTAATGAACTACATCGAAATAATTAAGAAAAACATTAAAAATGATGTCTCTTTTTAAGACAACAATGTATTTACGAGTAAAATGTAAATAATTGTGTTTTCAACACCAACTAATTAAGAGTTGCGTTTTTAGTGTTTAGTCGTTTGATTTATTTTAACTTAATCCAGTAGTATTTTACAAACTAAAAAAATATGTTTTAACTTAATATCCATAAAAAGTAACAACGTGCTCATTATGTATTTAAAGAAAGTAATGAACAAAGTTAAAAGTAATTTTCTTTTTAAACCTATAGATTTGTTTATTGTCCGTGATGTATTGCTTTTTACAAATCAATTGCAGTATTTATAGTATCTAATAAAATTGTAAAAATGTTATTTTGCTAAAAGTGATATTCTGGAAGTTTTAACTCTCTCTCTCTTTCTCTCACTCTCTCTCTGTCTGTCTCTCTTTCTCATATATAACTTTCACCACTAAAAACAAATCAGCTGTGTCCTGTGTGGATTTCCGAGCAACTTAGTTGTGGCAGAGCTCATCTGTTGAAATCGACAAGAGAGGATATATATAAGCAGCATCGAAATAGCATAGAAACGCTGACTGTTGCCTGGGCGGTCAAGTTTCAATCCTAGCTTGAGGTAGTTACTAGTCTAGCCGCACTTAAAAGCTGTGATACAGCAAAACACTATGTCTGTGGAAGACTATATTAGTCCTTGCGCGAAAGAGCAGGACACAAAATGTTTTAAATAATAATAATAATAATAATAATAATAATAATAATAATAGAATAACAATAACAAAGACTTTCACTGGCAAGGACTATTATTGAGCGTAACCAGTTATACAGTCCTTTTGAAATTTTTATCTCTATTTTTCTCATTATCTACTGAATATTTTTAATGAAACCTATATGAAATATGTTCCTTACTAAATTGTAAAGATTTTATATATATATATATATATATATATACATATATATATATATATATATATATATATATATATATATATATTGTCATCTCTTGCACTAACGATTGCATAAACATAAAATACTGGTGTATCTAGGTCTATAAAAATAATTATTGTGACCACTAAGAAAATTAAAATTCTCAAAGTTGAGCACAGTCTGAGGAAATTAAAAAAAAAACAAAGTCTGTCATCTAGCCTTGTGTGCGCGATCGTAACTGCATGTTACTTAATCATTCAAAGATCGTCTGTATTAAACGTTTAGCTTCATTAATGTTAAAATTTCCCTGAATTTTGTGGCGATGAATGGTCGCTCTGGGATATGTTCTTTGCTAGGGAAGTCAAAAGTGACTTCATTGTGGAGTTTGCCTCCTTTAACCAGCGTTGATCTTTATCTGCACTGATGATTGCATAAGAATGAAACACTAGTGTCCATAGGTATATGAAAATAAAATATAAAGAATAATATACATTGCATATATTTAGGCAGCATTTTTTAATTTAAACAGACATTGTTAAAGACAATAGAAAGCTTCTGTTCTATAATACCTTTTCTATTTTTTCAATTTTTCGTATTATCTTTTCTATATATACATCAAAGGTATGCTTTATGGTCCAAGCATTTTCTTCTCAAAGTGTCTGCGTTTTTTTTTTACTTTTAACTTTTCCTGTACTCATTTACACATCTTCAGGAATTTTTGTGAGAGGCTCAGTGGGAATCATGGGTAGATTTATTTAAACAGTAGTTGGGTTGCTATGAAAACATCATCTATAGATACATCTCCCCCATTGACAACAACATTAGATTCATCATTTACTATAAAAAATTTAAAACCCAAAACATAGTTATTAAAAACAAACCACTTGAACGCACCAACATCATCAATCAGTTTAAATGCCCCTTGAGAGAATGTAACTCCTATAACAACAATCCAACTAATAGTTACATCGGACATACCACTACCACATTTTTTCTGTTGCCTTACCTGCCATAATATTGAATCTTATGCCATAATCTAACACTTACATAAATACATCACTACTCCCCTCGAATTTCAGAGAAATTTTAATGAACAACACAAAAATACTACATCACAAAACAAATGTTAAGCTAAAAATCCTTGAAGATATTTATATAAAAACGCAAAAACCTACCCTTAATCGGGTCACATTCTGAAATAGTACAAACACACTTAAATACCTTGGATAACTCCTCCCCTCACATCCAACTTGTTCCTGCCACTGACCCTAGAACTGGCTTGCTATCCCGTTCCTCATTATACTAAACCCCTACCGCCACCAGCAGACCCGCTGATCCTCACTCGTGCCTTTGCTCACAACCCAACTACTATTTAAATAAATCTATCCATACATCCCACCGAGCCTCAGACATAAATTCCTGAAGATGTGTCAATGAGTACACAAAAAGTTTAAAAACAGTTAAAAAAACACGGACACTTTAAGAAGAAAAAATGATTGGACCATACATCCATACCACACTTTTTTGTATTACTGCTAACCTTTGTCAGTGCAAATCTATATAATATATATTGTATGTGAGATGAAAACATGACTCTTGAACTTCCGGTTTGTAGCTTTCATGTGAGCTGTGATGTTGTTTGGTTCTGGAAATAATTTCATATATTTATACAAACAACTACTGTCCGTACATTCCGGCATTCTTTTTAGATCCACAGATAAAACTATTTTCAGATCTTACTTTAGCGTCATCTTTCAACAAATTACTATTATATCCAACAAAAAATAAATTATGAGAAAATTATTGCATAAATATAATCAATTTTCTCAGAATTTAGTGTAAAATATTTTTGTCCACATATATTCTTTACTAGCCTGAGTGTCTGGCGTTGTCTGGATGTTTGAGGTGTGTGTGTTGAGCAAAAAGACAATAACAAAAGATGTAGTAGGCAGGCAGGCTCAAACCTGTGCCACGAAGGCAGAAAAAAAAGTGAAAGAAAATCTGATATCTTAGCGATGTCTCCATAACGCAAGCAAAAGTCAAAAGCGTTGAAATTAACCAAAGTCAATTCAATGATGACGGTGACTTACTAAAATGTTGGTGAAAAAAATCAACCCATCCTTGTGCAAAACGGCTGAAGGAATTAATGTTTGTCGCCAATTTTTCAATATTTATCATCTGAGATATCAAGCTTAAAAATGATACCGATCTTGTCAGGATCTATCTCCACTGTCGAAAGTTTTTGCGAAACATACATACATACATACATTTAAACAGACAGGTGAGATTATATTATAGATTATGCTTTTATTAACTTAATATCTCTTATTTAATTTACAGGAACAATTGACCAAAGACAACGTCTTTTTTCTGAACACATACTAAATCGAAATAGTTTTATTTTGAAGACTTTACAAAACATGTCCAGGTATATTTTTTGTTATGATTTTATTAACTTAACATCTCTTACTTGTTTTACAGGAACAACTGACCAAAATCCAAGTTTTTAATTTTTTTTCTGAACATATACGAAAATAGATCTATTCTTCTTCTGGATTCTTTATTTACAAAAACCTGTCCACATACAGTTTTATTATGTTTTTTTTATTAACTGACTATGGGGACAATTGATAAAAATCTAAGTTTTTTAAAAACTTATTTTTGATCATATACGGAATAGAAATATTCTTCTTCTGGAGATTTATTCACAAAACATATTCATATATATATTTTATTATGTTTCTTAACTTAATGACTCTTATTTGTTTTTGTCATGAGATCGTGAAAAGTGAAATGGAAATGAGCATTGGAGGTTCAGAGGCTGTTTATCTGATGCGCAACAGATACTACACCTAAACCACGTAAGCAAATTATGAGCCAAGGTGGAAAGTCCTGTCCCGAAGAATAAAGCACTGAGGCCCCAACTAGTCATCGTCAAGCCTGACGGACTTGATGATGATGATGATTATGATGATATTTGTTTTACAGGAAGAATTGACCAAAATCAAAGTTTAAAAAAAATTTTCTGAACATTTACGACATAGAACTATTCTTCTATTGAAGACTATTTACAAAACATGTCCACTTATATTTTTATTATGCTTTTATTAATTTTATATCTCTTATTTGTTTAACAAGAATCATTGACCAAAGTCAATTAAAAAAATTTTCCTAACATATACGACAAAATAGAAATATTCTGTTTCTTAAGACTTTATTTACAAAACATGTTCACACATATTTTTAAATATGCTTTTATTAACTTAATATATCTTATTTGTTTTACAGGAACAATTGACCAAAATCAAAGTCTTCAAAAATTCTTTTTCTGAATATATACGAAAATAGATCTATTCTTTTTCTGGATTCTTTATTTACAAAACGTCATACAAATGGATACGATCAATAAACCTTATTCTTGTGGAGTGTGTGGCTCATCGTATTCAAGGAGAACAAATTTAAAAAAACACATGCGAGAGCACACTGGCGAAAAACCTTACATCTGTGAAATGTGTGGCTCAGCTTTCACAGGAAGGGTGCAACTGAAAAGACACTTGCAAAAACACACTGGCGAAAAACCCTTTTCTTGTGACGTGTGTTGCTCTGCATTTACACAAAAATCTGACTTAATAATTCATGTACGAACACACACTGGCGAGAAACCATATGCATGTGAACTTTGTGACTCAGCCTTTTCACAAAGATCAAGTTTTCACAGGCACATGAGAACTCACACTGGTGAGAAACCTTACGTCTGTGAGACATGCGGCCAGTCGTTTTCACAAAAATACCAATTGAAATTCCACATGCCAATACACAGCGGGGAAAAGCCATATGCCTGTAGAACATGTCTGTCGGCATTTTGGAGGAAAGACGAGCTGAACATTCACCTTCTGAAGCACACTGGTGTGAAACCTTATTCTTGTGACGTGTGCACCACGGCTTTCTTAAGAAAAGGCGACTTGAATATCCACATGCGGACACACACTGGCGAGAAACCTTATGGATGTGAAGTGTGTGGTTCGGCTTTTATACGAAAAGGCGATTTAAATATTCATATGCGAAAACACACTGGTGAGAAACCTTATACTTGTGAAGTGTGTGGCTCTAAATTCTCACAAAATTCTAATCTGCACAGTCATATGAGGACGCACACTATCTAAGGAGAGAACTTGAATGCCTAATGGAGAGAACTTGAATACTTACTGGAGAGTATTTGATGCCTATTGTAAAGAACTTTAATGACTACTTAAGGGAACTTGAATGCCTGCCAGAGGGAAGTCTAATACCTATGGGAGAAAACTTGAATGCCTACAGGCGAAAACTTGAATGCCTACTGGAGCAAATTTGAATTTAAAAGAAGTTGAAGACTTACTGGGGAGAACTTGAACTTGAATGCCTACTGCAGAGAACTTGAATACCTACAAGACACTATCCTCGAGTCTCTAAGCTCTCTCTCTCTCGAGTTTCAATTTGGCATGAGCATACTTTTCCCTACAAATAAACCTTGACTTAATATTCAAAATAACATAGTATTTACGTCCCAAATAAGATCTTCTCGGTATGACGAACTCACACTGGCTTTTATGTGGAATTGTGAAATTTCTCTAAGTAGTGTTACCTGAAGAAATTATTGAAGTAGACTAGATGAATTGTTATCCTGGAATCCAAGACCAAAGAGACAACAAGAAAGGTATACAATAACATTTAAATGGTCGATTGGAGAGAAATAATAATGTTTTCCACTTTTTACTAATTGAGTGCTTGAGAGATAAAGAACTTTAATGGAATATTTATATATCCATGCATCTCATATAGAGATCAGTTGTTAGTCCAAAGAAAAGAGGCTCCTTGATTTCTGAGAACTTTGACAAAAGTAAAATGAAATACAATCTAATGTTAAGTTTTTCTAATATATAAACAAATGTATTACCGTATCGAATAATCCTTCTGTGTAAATATATGAATGTAATTTCAATGAAATCTGTTCAACATAGATAAAATGATAACACAATTTATGTTATATTTTCCGGATATATTGCATTGTGAATAATATTTATTTATGAGTAATGTCGTGTTATGTTTTAAAATTATTCTCTACCGATTTTTATACTGTAGTTAATATAATATAGCGATAAATCTTCCTTATCTAAAAGTATGCAAATTTGAACCCTTTTATGTGAAAATATCTGAATAAAACAAATGTATTGATACAAACGTTCAGGATATTTTTTATTCTTTAATTAATAAAATATACTAAAATATAATGGTGGATGCCACCTTAGTTGGCAAGTAATTTTTCATGTTACATGTCGGCCATGGGGATTTATTGTATTGTGATGTTTGCTTCTGTTGCTCCGAAATTGAGAATATCTTTATGCAATATTCTTGTAAGATCGTATGTCGATCTCTCCAAGTTTGCTAACCCCAAGTTTTGTACTTTTTCTTTCTCTTCACATGCATTTTCTTCTGGCTGTAATGTCTTTACAATTGTCAATCTCTTAGGCAGCATGCATTGATTTATAATTAAACATGAAAAAAAAGACAAAATTGCATAATAAAATACAATCTCACAAGTATACATTGTATGTGACTGGCATTGAATTGGAAGACATGTTTAATTTCAAAAGAGTTTCCGATGGGTAGCTATCCTGTACAAATCCTGGAGATAAAGAATTTGCAGTGGGTAACTGCTCTGGACTGATTCTGGACTTTATAATTTTGCTGATAAAGATCAAAAGATCCTTCTCGTGTTGGCACGAAAAAAATATGTGCTGGAATGCTAAAAGATTAAATTTTTATGGAGCAACTCTGGTTTCTGATTGGTTGATAGCAGCAAGTTACTTAATTTGATTCGTCAATTCCTATCGGCAGCATTTATAAATAGAATTCCCCAATTTTTAGAGATCATACCCCTTTTATATATCAAAAATATTGCAACAGTAATGGATATATACATGTATTTTAATAGCTCATGCTGGTAGCTTCAGAATTTAGTTTCCATCTTTCAAATACGCGATTTCATTTTATCCTAGATTCCATTGTATGGTTCTTCCAAACTGGCCTGTGTGTCGATTTCGTCTCTAGTCCTTTACATCGTTTCATTTGAATCTACCAGTGGCGTAGCTAGAGTAAACGTCATCCGAAGCGGTCCACTGAAATATCACCCTACTAACCCCCACTTCACCTTATGCTGAATGGTTATATCGTTAAATTTTCATACATGCTCTATTTACTTCTTAAACTTTATAATTATAATCAAAGACAAAATCATATACGAAAAAACAATCAGTTAAAATCCCAAGGTTTTTTAAAATACAACTATTCATAATATCACAATAATAATAAACTTATTTACTAGTATGAAAACCGCGTATGAAAACCTTTCTAGGAAGAAAAATATAAGTGCATACCATGACGAGTCGCTTAGTAAATGGATAAATAAATAAAATAACTGTAGTTATGAAGAAGAAAAGGGGGCGTTAGAAACGCAGTCGAATAGAAACAACGAAAAAGTAAAAAAAAAAGAGGAAAAACAAGTTAGTGACTAAAATTGGAAAAGATGGTTTGAAAACAAAAAAAAAACACGTAGCAGCCGTTCTGCCTTTTACTTCATGAAACGAAGCGAATAAAATTTTAAAAATACAAGAGGATCAAGAGATGATGATAAATGAATGAGTAAAAAAAATAAAAGTATGAAAAAAAAGACATTTAAAAAGAATAGAAAATAAGAAACTGAGTTAACGATCCTTTTGTTTTCTATTTAAATCTACACTAGAAAGAAAAAATGGTGCTTATGCAGTTTTGTTATCGCAATTTTTCTAAACCTTCACGAGTGTTTAAGGGCAGATATCGAGAAAAACTGGACTATGCCAAGCTGCTTAGCCAATCGAATTGAAGTTAGCAGACGCTAAAAATTTTTTCGAATCTGTGTACAGTAATACAAACCCAAAAAATTAATCAAAAGGTTTTATAAAAAGACATCTACTAAAAAAAAATTTTTTTTTTTCATATATTGTTTAAATTCTTTTACTTCGTTTTCATTTTCTTGTTTAAATAAGCGTTTAACATTACCAGTTAATTTAATTATTTTCTCCTTAAGATATATTAGCAACTATTTCGCGTTATTTGGGTTTTTCATTTTGGTTTGTAGTTGTATTTATACAAAGCAAAACAAAAAAATAAATAGAATAAAGTGTTACAAAGCGGTGACAAAACAAATCTCAATAAATATTTTTATTAAATATCGTAACATTACATAAAACGCTACAATCCATCCATCTTTAAAAGCAAATGTTCACTTTGAGAAAATTTAAATGCAAAACACGGAAATTCACAAAAGAATGTAACTTTGTCGGAACTTATCTTGCTTCCAGATAAATTTGACGCTAAAGTAACTAAGCTGAAAAAAAAAAACGCATGAAACAAAAGAGGGGGAGGGGTAAAGAATAAAATATAAATGTCTTGATTTGAAACGAAGAAGAAACATTATTTACAATAAGTTGCAAATTTTTCCCTTTGCGGGCATTTCACTTATGAAACGCCAAGGTAACATATTATGACGAAAGTAACATGTAATGAAAAAAAATAACAACACTGGTTCTTATAAGATGTCGTGTGTATCCATTAACGAATACAGTAATAAAATACAAAATGGTATCGCCTAATCACACTCGCATATGAAATTAATTTTAGGAGCGTACTGACAATTGAAAGCCAGTCAGGCACGTGCCTTTTTCTTTTTCTTGTTTAAAGTTATTTTAGAATTTTCTTTCCCTCCATGTTCGCATGCAAACCGTAGGGACACACATAAATTTCAGGAGCAAGACCTCGTCGCTTGTCCAGATAGGACATTCCAAAATTCCTTGTCACGTAAAAGGTATTTTCTTTAAAATAATTTCACTCCTTGTAAAATACGCGCAAAACGATAGCCACATAGTTAATTTTCAGAAGTCTGTCTCGTCACAGCTGGGTATTAATTTCTTGCAGGGTTTTCTTCTTTAAAGGAGGCTCATCAAAATTCCATTTTCAGCGCCGGGCAATGAACAACACGTTAACTGTCCACGTCAGCAAAATTTCAAAAAGAGGACGAAATACGCGCTGGGCTCATGACGTCATTACAAAGCTAGCATTTCTCTTTTCTCCAAATTAAAGGGAGTTTCGTACAAACCCCAAATATACGAAACTAAAAATCATAAAGGATACAAAACACAAAAAATCATATATAAGAACCAGATAAAAAATAATAAACGTAAACAGGGAGGAATGCACCATTATTGGTACAAAAAAAATTCCAACATTCTCCCCCAACAGGAAATGGCAGTCAACCTACAGTTGGATGACACCTGTAAAATTTACAATACAAAAAATTTTTTCTTTATATATACACATACCACAATGTATGGTCAGAACTCCAGGAAACACATATTAGAACAAAAAAGCAGAAAAATTCAAATAGTCTTTTTTTATACAAATTCACATGAAAACCATCATGTTTTAGGTTAGAACAGAGGAGTTCATAACCAAATTCATAAATTTAAAACTAATGCTACGATGCTAAGTCACAACAGAAGTTTGAACTGAGAACATTATACCAGGTAATTAACTATTTGTATATAAGAGTATAAAGGCTTGAGAAGTTCACTTACCATCCAACCTCCTCATCCTTCTATTATCTCTGGCGAACACCAAAATATCTCAGCTCCTCAAGAGCCCAGTGAGATCAACATTGGTGCTACAAGAGGGACGAGTCCAATCAACCCTATACCTTGATAGGTTCTTCAGCTTGGTGGAATAAAGTAAAACTGAATCCCCCATCTGCACAAATTATTCAAGGCAATTACAGCTTTAAACGTTTGCATAGCCATATACATGTAGCCAAACAAACAAAGTTGAATATAGGTGTCAGAAACACCTAGGTAGCTGGAGATGTAATATTTATGGATGACTCCTATCAAGGAGAAATCCAATCTTGTGTCAGCACTGAAACAAACATCTCAGCATTATAAAAAATCACTTCTAACTAAGAATAAGATGGTTCTGAGCGCCTCAGAAACACCCCTGGAGAAATCGAGCTTGAATTCGATAGCTCCTGCAATACTGCAGTAGGCTACGTCAAGGCAGATCTTCACAAAATATTCAAAAACAATGACACCTGCATGTAACTCCCAAGCAGGAACCGTTCTACTTAAAGGAGCCACTTCATAGGATGAAGGTTCTGCAAGTGTTCTCGGCACAACATATCCTACACTCTCGTAGGAACTCGGAGAAGCTGAACTACACACTATTGCATGAACAGCAACAGGTGTTACGCCGTTTGGAGTAACGCCCCTTGGGGTGAGCAGTGTAAGAAGAGTACTAATAAAGATGGTTGCCGAGTAAACACAACGATTGGTTTTATGTTATATTTTATCCGTGGGCATCCTCACACATGAAACATGGTGATAGCGGTGGGATGTACAATAAAGAGAAGAAAAAACAGAACGGTGGAAAGGTAGCAGAAAAAGAAAATAAAAACAGATAAGTAACGTTTAATTTTTCAGTGTGAAAATTACGACGCCACGAGGTGGTGAAGAAAAAAAATGTTGGAAGGAGACATGAGTGCAATAAACAGACCGGTAGCTGGCATAAGACCACCACCACCCCTTTGTATGGAGCAGAATTTGACAGAGAATTGGAAGCTATTGAAGATGAAATGTCATAATTATGCTATTATTACGTATCTGACAACCCAGTCGATACAATATCAAACTGCGCACTTTTGCTTCACACGTTAGGGGATGAGGCTGTGAAAGTGTACTACGGGTTTTACTTTTCAACGCCTGAAGATGAAAGAACGCCTACGGAAATTATTCAGGCATTTGATAAATATGCTATAGGGGGAAAAATGAAACTTACGAGCGTTATGTTTTTCACACGAGAAAGCAAGGAGAAATGGAGACCGTGGAATCTGTTATTACGGCACTTCAGACGTTAGTAAAAACGTGCAGTTTTTGTGACAATTGCGTTTCCTCAGTACTCAGAGATCAAGTAGTGCTGGGAATACGTAACTCTCAGACACAAGCTGAGTTACTTAAAATAAGACAGCTGGATTTACAAAAATGTATAGACATTTGTAAGCTGTCTGAAAATGCTACGTTACAAGCCAGTATCCTAAGGCCTGAAAGAGTGAACCGAGTGGAGTTCAGACACAAGAAAAAGCCAAGGGAAATAACTGTGAAAGAATGCAGAGCGTGTACACTGCAACATGGACTGAACAAGGAAGTATGTCCTGCATTTGGAAAGACATGCTACAACTGTAATGGGAAAAATCATTTTTCTGCGAAATGCAGACTGCCAATGAAAAAGAAGGTGCAGACTGTCAAAACACAACAATACGAGGATCAAGATGACAGTAGTAGTTCTTCAGACAGTGTAACAATAAAAAAAGAAAAAGTTAACGCTGTGAATCATGAGGTGATAAAAGCGGACATGATGGTGAAAGGAAAGCCAATTATTTTTCAGCTTGACAGTGGAGCATCAGTAAACATACTGAATGAGAAGCATGTAATGGGGAAAACACTGGAGCCTTCAAATAAGACACTGGTCATGTGGAATGGAACAGAAGTGAAGCCATTGGGAGAGTGTCGAGTCAAAATGATAAACCCCAAAACTGGACAAAAATATGCAGTTAAGTTTGTCACTGTAAAAGAGCATTTCCATCCTTTACTGGGAGCAAATGCAATTCAGAAGATGGCACTCATCACAATCAATCAGGACCAGTTCAAAATGATAGCCAAAATTTCCCAAGTGGATGAATCCAGCAGCCAGAACTCTGACAGCATTATAAACGAGTTCAGAGATGTATTTAATGAGGAATTGGGTCAGTTACCTGGAGCGGTACATTTGGAGGTGGATACAGCAGTAACACCAAATGTAGCTGCAGCATGAAGAGTGCCAGTCGCACTGAAAGACAAATTAAAAGTTGAATTGGAGAAACTGGTTAAAAAGAAAGTTATTGAGCCAGTAAGTGAGCCAACTCCATGGGTAAGTGCATTGGCATTGGTGATGAAAAAAAATGGAAATCTAAGGATTTGCACGGACCCAAGACCACCAAATAAAGCTTTGAAAAGGGAACATTTCCAACTACCTACATTGGATGATTTGCTGTCAGAACTGGCTGACAGCAAAGTATTTTCCACCCTGGATTTACGAGATGGATTTTGGCATTTGAAATTGGATGAAGTCAGCAGTCGTTTGACTACATTTACCACGCCATTTGGTCGGTTTCAGTGGAAGGTTTTACCATTTGGGATTACTCCAGCTCCAGGGATATTTCAAAAGGCCCTCTTTAACAATGTATGGGATTTAGAGGGTGTGATCAACAAAGCAGATTATCTTCTGGTGATTGGGAAAGGTAAAACAATGGAGGAAGCAACAGCTGATCATGACAAAAAACTGAGAAAACTGTTGCAGAGACGCCGTGATCGTGGGATTCGATTGAATGCTGGGAAATTGAACCTACGACAAACATCTATATCTTTCCTAGGTCACACGATAACCAGTGATGGGTTACTTCCTGATCCTGGGAAGGTAAAAGCTATAAAAGAGATGCCATGCCCAACAGATGTTAAAGGCATGCAAAGATTGGCTGGATTTGTGAACTACTTGGCAAAGTTTCTGCCACATATTTCCGACGTGATGGCTCCAATTCGGAATTTAGTGAAGGCAGATGTGCCATGGACGTGGTCCCAAATTCATGAAAGAGCTTTTGAAAAAATTAAAAGGTTAGTGAGTGAGGCACCAGTATTGAGATACTATGAACCCGACAAACCTTTGGTCATTCAATGTGATGCAAGTGAGAAGGGTATGGAGGCTGCACTACTGCAGGAAATCAACCTCTAGCCTATATCAGCTGTGCGCTGACTGACACAGAAACCCGATATGCGCAAATTGAAAAAGAACTGCTAGCAGTAGTCTATGCTACCGAATGGTTTCATCAATATACGTTTGGTTGACAGATAACAGTACTGACCGATCATAGGCCATTAGAAGCTATCATGAAAAAAGAGTTGGGAAAATGCTCCAAACGACTGCAAAACATGCTGATGCGATTACAGTCTTACGATGCTACCATTCTGTACCATCTAGGTAGAAAGCTGTTCCTTGCAGACACGCTATCAAGAGCATATATCCACGGAGTGAACAGCGAAGATATGGACAATGAAGATGATGTCAAGGAAGCTGAATACATTCCTGTAACAGAGAGGAGGCTGCTTGAACTGCGCTCAGCCACAAAAGAAGACCGAAGCATGCAGCAGTTGCAGCAAGTAATTGTGGAGGGATGGCCAGACGAAAAAATACATCTTGACCCAGAGGTGAGACCGTTTTTTTAGTATACAAAATGAAATGACTGTACAAGATGGGTTAATTTTCAGGGGTAATTGTGTAGTGGTTCCAATTACCCAGCGGGCTATACTGAAGGAAGAAGCTGCATTCTACACACCTAGGAATAGAAGGATGTTGCAGAAGGGCAAGAGAATGTTTGTATTGGCCAAACATGAACAGTGAGATCAAAGACTATGTTTCAAAATGCCTCACATGCAAAAAATACGAAGTAGCAATCCAGCCGAACAATTAATGGCCAATGAAGTTCTTGACAAACCCTGGGCGAAAGTGAGAGTGGACCTGTTTAAGTTTACAGATAGAGACAATCTTTGTACTGTGGATTACAGGAGCAACTTCTGGGAAATTGATCATCTTCAAAATACAGAAGCTAAGACAGTAGTAACCAAACTGAAACATCATTTTGCACGACATGGAATACCAGATCAGGTGGTAACTGATAATGGGCCTCAGTTTAGCAGCCAGGAATTTTCCACCTTTGCTAAAATGTGGTGTTTTATACATACACCATACAATAGCAAGGCGAATGGGAAAGTGGAATATGCAGTAAAAATGGCAAAGAACCTTTTCCGGAAAGCAATGGAGGATAAGGCTGATCCATACCTAGCAATGTTAGATCATAGGAATACACCATCTAAGTGTCTCTTATCACCAGGTCAGAAGCTGATGTCAAGGAGAACAAAAACGCTTCTCCCAACTAAAGAGAAGTTACTCACAGCAGAATTGGCCAAAAACCTCAAAACGTGTGTTAAAAAAAGACAGCAGGAGACAAGAACAGTTTTTTAATCACAAAGTGAAACCACTTCAACCGTTACACCCTGGAGATGTAGTACAGATGAAACCCCACATAAAGGGTCAGAGAGAGTGGAAGAAGGCAATAGTATGGGAGAGACTGGATGAGCGGTCATACAATGTAAAAGTGAATGGGGATGGAATAGGGTCGAGTTGGAAAAAACTGCAGAAGCACCTCCACTTACATCGTGGATTCACCAGCCATGCGGAGTGCAGAGCGAAATAGTCAGGAATGACGGTAACAGCATAGAAGAGAGAGATGACACAGGCCAACCTGGGTATGAAGGTGAATTAGGAGAGGGAGTTAACCCGACACCACCCCCAATGAAATCAAGCCCCAAACAAACAAAAGCAAGCCTATGGACAACACGGTCGGGAAGAGTAGTGAGAGATCCTGTGAGATTCAGGGACTATACGAATTAAAGTAGTGAGGGCAGAATAATCCCTGTTAGGCAGGAGGGTAGTCTGCCCAATGAATGCGTAGGTCACTTTTTTATATATATTTTATTTTAATTCTGTTCAGACGTTTTTTTGTTGTTTGTGTTCTCCTTTCTTTGAGAAAAGGGAAGATGTTGCATGAACAGCAACAGGTGTTACACCGTTTGAAGTAACGCCCCTTGGAGGTGACCGGTGTAAGAAGGGTACTAAATAAAGATGGTTGCCGAGTAAACACAACGACTGGTTTTATATTATATTTTATCCGTGGGCATCCTCACACATGAAACATATTTTTTTTATGTTCCTTTTTTTAAATAAATCTTTTTAAAAATTATTTTTCGAGATTATGTAAAAATTATGTTACGCCGAAAGTTTCACATTCAAAAAAAAAAAAAAAAATATGACGACAGTACAATCTAAAAATAAGCTTAAACCAGGATTAGGGACAAACAAATTCAACTTGCCTCCTCCCTTGAGGCTCTCATTCACAAATATCCGTGGGCTTAGAACTAATTTAGCTGATGTTGAAGCATTTCTCTTAACAAATACCCCGGATATCTTAGCACTAAGTGAGACTAACCTACACTCCTCCATTCCCTCTAACCACTTTAACATGCCTGGATATCTCCCACTCTGCCGTAAAGACTCTGACAGACATATGCACGGACTTGGAGTTTACATTCGTAATACCCTTCCCTTGACTAGAGAAACAAACCTAGAAACAGATGATCAAGCCTTTATGTGCTGTAGACTAAACATGCAACACAATATTAGCTACTATTATTTTCTCTACCGCTCTCCCTCGACTTAGGACTGCACCATAATAAACAAAGTATCTGACAGCATAGAGACGGCACTGTCCCTCGACACTAGCGCACAAATACATGTATTTGGTGACTTTAATGTCCACCACAAAAACTGGCTTGGATGCGGGAAATTTATTCACTGAGTCCCGTGAAGGTTATCCCACGTGGTTCATGTTAATAAGCCTAGAAAAATCAGGACATGAAAAAATAAAGACAAGGAAATACTTTTAAGAATAAAAAAAATATTGACATTTTATTGAGGGAAAAAGAAAGCATAAGGGCTGGTGAAAGAAGGCAGCAAAGCTGCAGAGTTCAATTATTGAGAAAATACAATTTATATGTTCACCAATTCGACTGCCAAAAAATGTCCTTATGGCAAGCACTAAAGGCTTAATTAACACTAGAGAGAGAGAGTACAGAAATAAGAGAAAATTAGAATAAGAGAACTTACTGCGTAAAACAATGATTTCGTTTTTTTTTTAACCTTTCTTTTTTTATCTTTATATATATGTGTGTGAGTGAGTCCTTTTTTTTACATATATATTTTCTTCACGCCACTCCAAATCGATCTGTCCTCACTTCAGTGACAGAATCCTTTAAAGTTCTTTTGAAAATAATCCTTGAATTTGAAAACTCAACGTTGTTAGGTAAAACCTCCGTTCGTCCTTCTTGTCAGATGAAATTCTCACTGGTTACAACATGGAAAGACATTTCGGGTTCCACACGCCGACATTTAATCGCATCTCGTGCGTCAAGTTTATAAATCAATTATTCTTAGAATTGATTCTTTCTTTTCTTTTCGAGTCAACCAACTTGATTTGACTCTTACTGAAACTCATTATTCATTCCTATGAACAATGAAATAACTTTTACTATTTTTAAGACTTGAATGTCTGAGTAGGACCAGAGTTCGTAACTTGCGTGTTACCCTCGTGGAATCTCTGTCCAAAACTGACTTTCGCTTGTTGAATTTTCGCGGGAAAAGTATCTCAATTGTGGCGTGATTCTTTCAGCAGCAGCAGCTCGTTAAAAAGACGTAAAGTTAAAGAAGGAAAGAAGGGAGGAAAGATAAAAGACAACGACGAAAAGAAGGAAGAAATTAAATTTCTGACATGGATTCTCTACTTACACAGATGCAGTGGGCAGCACAACTCATAGCTTCACCATATCTCACTCCCTATCACAAATTGTAACGTTTCCAACCCGTTTCTCTGACCAGGAAGAACAACACGCATCACTTCTAGATCTGTTTTTGACCACAGTTCCCGATGACTGCATAACGAAGGCCCACAGCCCACTCGGGAATGCTGATCATGCAGTGATAATGGTTGAAATCGCCCTAAACTCTAGAGCCAAAACTGAAGAGCCACTGCTCAAAACAACGAGATATTATAAAAAGGCTGACTGGGAAGCCATCAGGGAACTAATTAGAGATGCCCCATGGAGAAATATTTTCTCTCTCCCTGCTGAACAATGTGCAAACGAGACCACTGACTGGTTCAAAACTGCAATCGAAGCGCATGTTCCCATGCGGAAATTTTATAGTAAGCCCCACTCTCCCCAATGGTTTACGTCGACTTGTGCAACTGCCATTGCTCAAAAGCAGCATGCATACCGTAGGTTCAACCGACATAAGTCCAGTTCAAACAGACTGAAGTATATAGAAGCTAGAAATAACGTTAAGAAAGAAATAGCGACAGCTAAGAGAGAATTTACGAAAACCACTAAAAAGCGCATTGAAGCACAAAACTAGGAACTCGAGACTTCTGGAAAATCTACAACAGTGTAGTAAATAATGGGCAATCAACAATTCCCCCACTAATCAACAATCACGAGATTGTCTCCTCAGCAACCGACAAGGCTAACATGCTTGCCAGTCGGTTTGCCTCCAACTCCACACTGGACACTTTCAACCACCTCCTACCTGACTTTCCTATGCGGACAGACGCCACGCTAGACGATCTGAAAACACCCCCTGCTCAGGTGGATGCTATCATAAAAACCCTTGACACTTCAAAAGCACGTGGACCCGATCTTATCCCAGCTGTGCTATTAAAAAAGTGCTCAGCCGAAGTAGCTCCAGTTCTCTCCAAACTCTACAACGAATGCCTTAATGAAGCTTGCTTTGCGGGCTGTTGGAAAACTGCTTCTGTTGTACCAGTATTCCAGAATTCTGGCGAAAGGACATACCCATCAAATTATCGCCCCATTAGCTTCCTCACACTTTTTGCCAAAATATTTGAGACCATAATTAACCATGCTCTAGTCCATCATCTTACAGATGCTAAACTACTGACTGACAAACAATATGGATTTAGACAAGCCCGTTCCACAGCAGACATCCTAACTGTGATCTCTGAACGTATATACCATTCACTGGACAAAGCGGGGGAGGGCAGAGCGGTAGCTCTAGATATATCTAAGGCTTTTGACAGGGTATGGCATGAGGGTCTCCTCAGGAAAATCAGATCATACGGTATCACTGGTAGAATACTTAACATAATTAAATCCTTCTTAGATAAGAGAAAAATCCAGGTTGTCCTCGACGGTCGTACATCTAAACAATATGATATAAATGTGGGGGTGCCCCAGGGTTCTATCCTTGGACCTCTATTGTTCCTGATATTCATAAATGACCTCCCCGACAAAATTGCCTCTGAGATGGGTATATATGCTGATGACACTACACTCTATGGCAGGCACGACAGGAAGACGAATGAACACATTTCTAAAGAAATGGCAGAAACACTAGAGGATGACCTCCAATCTCTAGTGGAATGGGGACAAAAGTGGTTGGTCACGTTCAATGCTGCCAAGACTAAACTAGTTTCATTCAATAATTACAAGAAACCCTCTCTACCACCTATAGCAATGGCCAACGACTCTTTATCTGAAAGTCACTCTTTCAAACTCCTTGGCCTAACGTTCACAGGAAACATGAGTTGGAACAATTACATTGAAGGCATTGCCAGGGCCGCTGCAAGAAAGGTGGGCTCTCTCTACCGTGCTAGAAAACTACTGAAACCCGAAAGTATCCTGTACCTCTATAAGGCCACCATTCGCCCATGTATGGAGTATTGCTGCCACATCTGGGCTGGTGCATCTGCTACTAGTCTCTCGCTCCTTGACAAGGTTCAAAAGAGAGTTGCAAACCTGATAGGCCCTGAACTGGCATCTAAGCTTCAGCCTCTGTTCCATCGACGAAATGTTGCATCCCTCTGCCTTTTCTACAAGTATTTTAGTGGTTAATGCTCTGACGAACTGCAATCACTTGTGCCCCCACGACGTGAGCACCCTCGACAAACCCGACAGGCTGCTAAATCCCACCCCCACACTGTAGAGATCCCTAGATGTAGAAGATCTTTTTACTCCAATAGTTTCTTCCCCAGAACCGCTAGACTCTGGAATTCCATTCCAGGTCCCTGCTTCCCCAACAGTACTGACGTGCAGAAGTTCAAGTGTAACGTGAACCGACATCTTGCTGCCCAAATCCCTACATAGTACCCCAGTAGTTGTTGCCCCTGATAGTAGCCCCCTACACCAAAGTGGCAATTTGCCTTGTTTGGGGTGAAAATGTAATAAAAAAAAAAAAAAATTTATGCGAGCAAGGAAATTATTAAAATCTTGCATATAAAAATTATGCGAAATCTGTAATTAAGAAAAAAAAAAAAGAAATATCTTTGCTAATATAACTTTTTTGTATGAAATTATTAAATAAACAATGCTTAATTCAATGGTAATATCGGAAGTAAGAGAAATTCATTTTTCTTCGAGTTATATCGAATTCATTAATACAGACTTTAGGGGCTTTTTTCGTAATATTCCTGTAAAAATGAAGTAATTTTTAAAAAATTGGGTGCAAGTCTAGAAATGGGCCACAAGTAATCTTTTTTACTATAAAACTCTGAAAAAAATCTGTATAATGTACGTACTTGTTACTGCATGAAAATGTAAGATTCCAAAAATCACGTAAATCGATCAAGTAGTTTTTTTTTTATTTAAGAAAATCAAATATTATCGGACGATTCATCGAAGAAAAAGCCAAGCGCCATGTTGTTTGAGAGATAACACAACTAATGACCCCTGGCGGAAATATGGGTCAACAAGGGCAATACATGCAGACCATCGAATATTTCATCAATCAAGTACTTTTTATTTATTTTTTTTTTTTAAGAAAATCAAATCTTACGATTTTTAGGTTGTCTTGAAAACCTGAACTGGATTGTCAGCGACATTCTCCGCTCTAACTACATTCAATCAGGTTCTCGAGAACTCAACGGCTCAACTCTCCTCAAACGTCTTAACTTCCGGCCTTATATTATCTCATTTATGCAAATTAATGCGCGATCGAACCTCATTTGTCGCCTTCGTCTCCCATTGCTCGAGTTTCGAGTTCGCACATGCAGGCAGCCCACCACCTCCGTGACTGCAGTCACACTCAATTATCACTACAATAATTTTTATACATTTTGAGCATCGGCATTCATTTTGCCCATACCTGGTTGCCATTGAAAGGTGGCCAACATTGTAGCCTCTGGGTTACGTCCCTTGTGTTTGAAATCTTACCGTCTCTATTATAATATCTACAAAAAATGCAATTTCCCTCCATTTTTTAAAAAAATTGCTTTCACTTATAAAGTTTCTACTTGATGAATTTTTGTAATATTTGGATATTTTTGACATGACAATTAAGTAAGTGATATTTTTGCTTACAAGGACATATTTTCAAGAATCGACCGTCGCCTCTGTCTAACCCCCCCCCCAAAAAAAGTCAACAATGTTATGTGTGTAGACATGCATATAATAAGGACAACAGACACGGATGCTAGGGACAAGATTCATATTGTAGTTTATTCGCCATAATGGCTATCTTACAGACACCCCACACCAAGGTGAGTTATGCCGGCCAAGGGAGGTAAGTAGGGGAAGTGTACCTCTACTAGGAGAGTTACAACTAAAGGGGGGGGTATTGTTTATACACGTAACATCTCCCTCCTTACAGGGGAAGAGAGAAAGTGTGTCCTTTTCAAAATTAAGGTAGATCATTCACAATATCTGACAGGCTTTCTTATGACTCTGCCCGATCTTGTCTGCATTGGTGATATTGTTCTCTCGTTTGGGTCTTGTTGATCTGCTGGTGTTTCCATCTCATTTTGTCTATTTGTTGCATTGTCTGGGGTGAGTCTTTCTATCTCAGAGTGGTTGTAGATTGTGCCTCTTGGTTGGTGTATGGGGGAAGAGTGTTTTGGTTGTATTGTTTGGCGTATGAAACGACGGTTGCGGCGGTATCATTGTCCGCTTGCATTTTCAACTTCGTACGACCGACCAGTCAACCTTTTTCTTACCGTGGCTTCCTCCCACTCTCTTGCGTGAGGTCTTAGAGGCTAGATCCAGACATTGCTGCCTACATGAAGTTGGCTCAGTTCTCTGCCTTTGCCCTGCCGCCTCAGCTTCTTATCTTCTTTCTTTTGTGCCTCATAATGTGAGTAAGTGTAGCTGGGCCTCAGTAGGGCCTCGGTGGTTGGTACTGTTGCCTTTGTCCGTCGGCCTAGCAGTCTCTGTGCTGGACTAGTATTGAGACCTTCAGTGGGTATATTTCGCATGTTCAGTAGCCCAAGTAATAGGTCCTCTCCCGAAGCTTTGCACTTTCGCATTAGACGCTTCATAATTTTCAATGCTGCCTCAGCAGCACCATTTGCTTGACTGTTCCCAGGGGATATTGTTTCGTGAGTAAACGCCCAATCTTTTACAAACTTCCGAAACATGCTAGATGAGAATTGGGGTCCATTGTCAGAAATGAGGATGTCTGGTATACCATATCTAGCAAAATGGCCTCTAAGACGACTGATCACTGCATCTGACGTTGAGCCATTCAACTTGTCCACCTCAAAAAAACTGCTATGCTGGTCCACCGTGACCAAATATTCATTTCCACCCCATGAGAAAATGTTGGTAGCAACTCGTTGCCAGGGTCTCTTTGGTACTTCTGTGACTATGAGGGGCTCCGCTGGTTGACGGTCTGCATATGTTGCACATGTGGCACAGGCTTGGACATATTGGCGTATTTCAGCGGACATACCTGGCCAAAACAATAGCTCTCTCGCTCTTCTGAGACAAGAGTTTATGCCTAGGTGGCCCGCATGACATTTTTGTTTCATTTCCACTCTCATAGATTGAGGTACGACTATTCTTTGTCCTCTTAGTATTAGTCCATCTTGTGCTGTCAACTCGTCCCTGTAGTCAAAAAAAGGTTTTACTGAGTCGGGCAACAGTTTTTTGTTACTGGGCCAGCCTGTCGCAATAACCTCGGCTAATATCTTCATGATAGGATCCTCCAGTGTCTTGAATCTGATCTCAGAAAGTCTGCGGTCTTTGATGGGATGTATCGTCAAATTATTTACAGTCATGAGCTCTTCTGATTTTGGTTTGTCTATGGGCGCACGTGAGAGAGTGTCTGCTAATGGGATTTCTTTCCCTGGCTTGTATCTGATAGAGAAATCATACTGTTGCGCCCGTAGCAGCAAGTTTTGGAGTCGTTTAGGTGCTTTCGCTAGTGGCTTCTGGCAGATCGCCACAAGTGGTTTATGGTCAGTGAGGACATTCACTTTCCTTCCATGCGTGTAATGGTGAAATTTTTTCAGACCATATACCACTGCAAGCATCTCTTTTTCAATTTGGGCGTATCTTCCTTCGGTGTTCGATAGGGAACGGCTTGCATAGGCAACAGGTTGCCCTTCTTGGATCAGCGCTGCTCCCAACCCATACTCACATGCATCATTCTCAAGTGTGAGTTCTTTAAGTGGGTTGTAGTAAGAGAGCACTGGTGCTTTGCATATCATATCTTTGACTGTCTTGAAAGCCGATTGCTGTGCCTCTGACCACGTCCACGTGACATCTTTTTTTGTTAGGTCTTGGAGGGGCTTTAAGATTGTCGTCAGGTTGGGGATAAATTTCCCAACATAGTTTACCACGCCAAGAAATCTACGTAGGTCTCCAATAGTTTCTGGTGCTGGCATGTCAGTAATGGCCCTGATTTTTTCTGGGTCAGCCATTATACCTTCCTTGGTTATGCGATGCCCCATGAAAACGATAGCATCTAGGCCTATTTTTAACTTTTCAGGGTTTAATTTTATCCCTATTGTCTGGCATTTTTTTAGAAGGCTGTGAAGTCGTCTGTCATGTTCCTCCTGGTTAGTTCCATAAACCACCAGGTCATCAGCAATGATAATGACTCCTTTCATGTCCTGGAATTGCTCTACCAGCTTCCTTTGAAATATTTCGGCTGCCGAGTTTAGACCAAAAGGTAGTCGACGCCAACGGTATCGGCCGAAACATGTTTGGAATGTGGTCAAGTTGCTGGAGGCTTCATCAAGTTTGACATGCCAATATCCTGAAGATAGATCCGCCTTGCTGAATATCTTTGAATCTCTCATATCGTGGAGGGTATCCTCGAGGATAGGCATGATGTAGTGTTCCCGCATGAGTGCTTTGTTGAGCTCATGCGGGTCCAGGCATATTCTTAAGGTTCCATTCTTCTTCCTTGTGAGGACTAGTTGGCTAACCCATGGAGTAAGCTTATATACCGGCTCGATGACTCCCATTTTTGTCAGTCTGTCTAGTTCCTTCTTTAGTTCTGGTCGTACTGCCACAGGTGTCCTCCTGTTCGGCATCACCGCTGGAATAGCATCTGGCTTAAGTTGTAGGGTTACAACTCCTGGTAGCCTTCCCAATTTTACATCAAACACCTCCTGGTAGTTATTGTCCATGTTAACTGCTGCAACACGGTGGAAATTCTGCTGTTTTATTTCAACCAGGCCCATATGCGTACTTGTAGGTAGGCCCAATAAGGGTTGACAGTCGTATTCGTCTCTGAATACGACAAACTCCACTGAATATGTTTTGTTCGTCTTGGGGTTTTTAACATTTTTGTGACATATTCCGAGTGGTTTCAAAAGAGATTTGTTCCACATTGTCAGAACCCCATTGTATGGTGTTAATTCATTTGCAAACCTTGCAGGAAGTGTGTTGATGGTTGCCCCTGTGTCAATCTGGAAGACAATTTCCTGGTTGTCGAGGAGCATGAGACACTTGGCATCTTTCCTATGCTTCCTATTTGACTTCACTGCATTCACCCAGTGGGTATATTCTCCCTCATCATCCTCTGATGAAGTGTCGACATGGTGCACATTTGGTCGTGGCCTACTGTACTTTTTATTCTTTGATGTGTTGCTCCATTGTCCCATAGCTTTACTGGACTTGTTGGGGCACCTTGACTCAAAATGGCCTTTCTCCATACATGCGTTACATCGTTTACCAAAAGCTGGACATCTGCTGCGCTTTGCTGATGCAAGTAACCACAGAAGGAGCATTTCTTCTTTTGAGCTGGTTCCCAAGCTTTACTGGTTTCACTGACCCTCATTATCCGGGCAGTAGCATCCTCTGTTCCCATATTTTGACTTTGTATAGAGGCATTTTCAGCTGCCCTGCAAATGTCTACACTTTTCTGCAGGGTAAGGTTTGGGAGTTTTAGAAGGTCCTGCTTTGTGTTTTGATCCCGGATGCCTCCCACAAGCTGGTCTCTGAGCATCGACTCATAGCATTTGAAACAAAAATTACAGCTTCGTGACAGGAGTCTTAAGTCGTTATAGAAAACATCAAAGGCTTCACCTTCCTCCTGCTTCCTCTGACGAAAAACAAACCTCTCGTAAGTTTCATTCATTATTCCTACAGCATATTCACTTAAAGCCTGTAGTATATCTTGTACAGTTCGGTCTGTATCTGGGGTGTCGAACTGTATACTCTGGTATATCCTCATAGCTTCATCGCCTAAACAGTTTTCTAGCACTGCCACTCGTATTTCTCTCGGTTTTCGGTCAAGTCGGGTTAGCAGTGCATAGTTGGACCATCTTTTGAAAAACAAGTTCCATGAATCAGCCTTATTCCCGCCGAATACGAGTCTTTCAGGAGCCCCCATGTGTAGACCAGCCATATCAGTAGAGAGATTAGTGACAGTAGTAGTAGTAGCCGTCGTATCATCAATAGACATCTTGATGGTGTAAATAGGACAGATAAATAGTCACAGTGACAAAGTGATGCTAGTAAACACCAGAAGTTAACAGTAAACAGACCAGACACCGTCACCGTCCGTAGCAGAGAAGACAAAAAAAAATAAAAAAAAAAAAACAGCTTACTCAGTTTTATGACGACCGGCAGTTGTTTTTATAGTTTAGGAGACGTGTTTCGGTTTTTACCACAATCTGCCACCATGTTATGTGTGTAGACATGCATATAATAAGGACAACAGACACGGATGCTAGGGACAAGATTCATATTGTAGTTTATTCGCCATAATGGCTATCTTACAGACACCCCCCACACCAAGGTGAGTTATGCCGGCCAAGGGAGGTAAGTAGGGGAAGTGTACACCTCTACTACACCTAAAGGGGGGGGGGTATTGTTTATACACGTAACAAACGATATCTACTAACTTTTTGTGTCAATTTCAACTAAAAACAATGAAATCTACTTAATTGGCATGTCAGAACTACTTAAATATTACCGCATTATTAAAAACATCATCGACCTTTATCGACCCCCCCCCCCCAAAAAAAAGAAAAAACCATCACCATATCTCTTTGGGAACACGTGACATAAAAAACAAGAAAAAACGCACAATTTATTTTAAAAATTCGCAATAGTTACACGCTATTTATCTCCCCTTGGAAATCTTCGGTGATTTTATCTTAGCTATTTTTTCTCCAAACAATGTTTCCGTTAATAATTTTTTGTATCTTATCGTGTTTTTGTAAATTTTGGATATATTCACTACAGTAACATGATCATTAAGTAGAGATTGGGTTACCTTGAAATTCAATATTAAAAATTTGGAACTTCGCTATCATAGTGTGGTTGCACCCAAAATAATGCACGGTCATATATTCAAGATACACGGGATCGGGACCTTTTCTTAGGAGGAAGTGACTTGTCTCAGTCAATTGGTTAACATATCCTTTCACTCATCGGCCATATCATATTTTTTCCCCAAATTAAACGATTAAAATATTGCAACAAAATAAAGTAAAGTAATATTTTTGTGCGTAATATTCAACAAAGCGATGAACCATTTAAATTAGTTTAAATTTTATGCGGACTTGCTTTTCCGGTTGCCATCTTAAATCTAGACTTTTAATCGTCAAACTTCGTTCGTTTTAACACATCTTATAATCGTTTTATTTTTTGTTGTCTTGAAAGCAATTTGTCAAACAAAAGGTAAGTATTGCTTGAATTTAATTGCCACTCATGCAGTGCACTGCATGAGTCATGCACTTATGTTACAGTGCTAAAATAATGAGGTTATTATTTAGAAAACCATTCTTAACATGAGGAGAGTATGGGGGTTGTAATTATTCTGTACTTTCACTTAAAAAATATTGTAACATTTGGATTTAACCTTAAAATACTATTTAAAATAGCACGGTAACGTAAGTGCATAAGCACCAGTTAAATGCTTTTATGTGTTGATTTTTCCTACAAGAGCACGTCTAAACCATTATGATTCCCTTTGATTTTGATATAAAAGTGAGTCAATGCCCCCAGTTTGCATCCTCGGCCTCAAAAATTCACAGAGATTAGACCATTCATGTAATGACCCAGTCAATTCTGCTTCTGTGCAGTTCTGGAAGGTTCACCTTCCAAGGCTTTTCCTTCCCTCTTTAGGAAGGTGTTAGTTTATTGCAAATCGCCTGAGGTGCCCTTATAGGGAATGCCGACAGGGATGCCAGGCACTTTTTGTAGGTCAGAGTGATCCTCCTCGGGGGGGGGGACGCTGACTTTTCAATCCCACTTTCTGGCCCAGGTGTCACAGTTCTTGGAGCGGGAGAGAATTAAATACCACCCCCAAGTTTGTATGTAAACAAAGACCGATAATTTTATACAATTGTTTATAGTCATTTTTTAAAATAGTTTTTTTTGTTTTGTTTTGTTTACGAGTGCCATGTGGACGTTTTTGAGATAGGAAACCATAAGCAGTTGGGATACATAGCTTAGGTTTCAATATAATGGTCCAAACACAATAATTTGTATACATGAGTTATTTAGCTACCTGGCCCCACCTCATCCATCCCGCTATTGCTTAAAAGATCACAAAAAATAAACATATTACGTAATTTTAAGTAAATTTATGTCATCTATATCAAAATATTTTTTTCATAAAGGATGCATTAGTAAACCCAGATTTTTTTTTTACTCTTAATTCTACAACACAATTTATCTTTGTTTTTTTGTTTGCGTTTGATAAAACAGTTATTTTTATACCTTTTTCAGTTATTTAAATTTGCCTTCAAACATGCGGAAATTACTTTTCTATGTACTTATGCAGAATACGGGCAGTGCTGAAATAATAACATTATTATTTAAAAACCCATTTTAACTTTGAGACAGGGGCTTTTATAAAATGTAATGTGTACTTTTACCTAACAATTTAATAAACAAAAGATACCATAAAAATTGAATTTAATTTGAAAATCATTTCTAAAAAAACATACCACAGTGCATATTCTGCATAGGTACTGTTTTTTTTTTCCTGAAATATAACTTAATTTAGTTTTTCAAAGATGAATTCGATTAGATTTTAGAAGTTACCATAAAAGGAAACAATGCACTCAACACTAATCCAGTAATGAAACAGGGCTTCACATTATATCTTAACAGCCATGATGCAACCAGGAAGTTCAGGATTACCTGGAATGACCATGAACTACAAAAGGTCAGTTTTTGTGTCTGTCTAGGTGTCACATTGGAAAAGAATTCATCCTCCAATGTGCACTTCAAGAAGATAAAGGAAAAAGTTGCTACCATGAACAACTTGCTTGTAAAATTTACAAATTCAATTAGGGGTAGGCTGAACTTGAAATCTTGCACACAGCTGTTTAAATACTGTTACTCTGCTACTAAATACTTGTTGCATGTTGAAACTGTGCATACACGCACACAACCACACATAGTTAAAACATGCTGAACAATTGGGGGTGAAACTATCAAAACTGATGTCGCTGTAGGTGAATAAGTCAAGTAATTAACTCGCCCACAGCTGGTAGGGTTGGAACACCTGTTAAAGAACAGGTCATATATATATATATATATATATATATATATATATATATATATATGTTTACTGTTTTTGGGAGAAAAAATTTCAACAAAGTGCTCGATTACAAAGAAAAACTTTTTCGATATAAGAGCTTAATATTTATTTAATCGTACAGAAGTTCAGAAAAACATTGGTACCGTCGGTTTCAAGCCCAGCATAAAGAAACCAGTTAATGGTAACAAGAAACAACATGGCTGACAAGAGCCGAACATGGTTTACGTGTTAACTGATTCCTTTAATGTTGGGCTTGAAACCGACGGTACCAATGTTTTTCTGAACTTCTGTTCAAATATATAAATATATATATACTAGCAAAAGTACCCGTTGTTGACTGAGTTCAAAAACAGCCTAGAAAATGGATTCTGATTTATGAAAGTATGATAGGTTATGAAAAGGAAGGGTTGTAAAGAGATAGCTTCGAATTTGGGGTATCAAAACCACAGCAAAATATGATAAAAGTAAAAATAAAATAGATAAACCCCATAATTTATTATACCATACCTGTTCACACTGAAACACTTATCACAATATTCAGTGGATCTATATTAAAAAACCTTGTTAAACTTTGTGACATATTTCCATTCTATGGAGGTCAGGTGCGAACGAACACCCCATAATTTTTTTATATCATATTTCGTCAAACGGAAACATAATCATCAAAGTATACTTACACAGATATGAAAAGTCTTTATTAAAGTTTGTGCCTATTTCCATTATATGGAGGCCATGCGCAGATACAGACCCCACAATTTTATTATACAGTCCCTATTTAAGTTAAAACATACTTATCAAAGTATTTTTATGTACATTTATATCAAAAACACTTGTAAACGTTTTTTTTTTTAAGTTTTAAATTTTTTATTTCCATATTTTGTGGACCAGGTGTGTACGCAGACCCCACAATTTTAATGAATAATCATTATGCCAGATCAAACATACCCATTCCTGTGTCTCGATACATCTTCTATCATTATATGTGATCAGTTTTCTATAATAGGCAACCATATAGGAGCCTATTTGTGACCAGACACACACACACAGACGTTCAGCTTTATATATATATATATCACAAGGGAAGGCAAGCGAGCAGTCAGAAAGCAACATTAGACGAGATAGCTGTTGAATCTGCCCCCTCTTGCTTCTGGTCTTCATCTAAAGCTTCATCATGCACACACGAGATTAGAAATAAAATAATATTTTTATATTTTTTACGTGTAAAATGTAAATAATTGTGTTTTGAACACCAACTAATTAAGAGTTGCATTTTTAGTGTTTAGTCGTTTGATTTATTGTAACTTAATCCAGTAGTATTTTACAAACTAAAAAAAAAAATCTTTTAACTAAATATCCATAAAAAGTAACAATGTGCTCATTATTTATTTAAAGAAAGTAATGAACAAAGTTAAAAGTAATTTTCTTTTTAAACCTATAGATTTGTTTATTGTCATGAGATCGTGATGTATTGCTTTTTACAAATCAATTGCAGTATTTATAGTATCTAATAAAATTGTAAAAATGTTATTTTGCTAAAAGTGATATTCTGGAAGTTTTAACTCTCTCTCTTTCTCTCACTCTCTCTGTCTGTCACTCTTTCTCATATATATATATATATATATATATATAACTTTCACCACTAAAAACAAATCAGCTGTGTGGATTTCCGAGCAACTTAGTTGTGGCAGAGCTCATCTGTTGAAATCGACAAGAGAGGCCATCATATATATTAATATATATATAAGCAGCATCCAAATAGCATAGAAACGCTGACTGTTGCCTGGGCGGTCAAGTTTCAATCCTAGCTTGAGGTAGTTACTAGGCTAGCTGCACTGAAAAGCTGTGATACAGCAAAACACTATGTCTGTGGAAGACTATATTAGTCCTTGCGTGAAAGAGCAGGACACAAAATGTTTTAAATAATAATAATAATAATAATAATAATAATAATAATAATAATAGAATAACAATAACAAAGACTTTCACTGGCAAGGACTATTATTGAGCGTAACCAGTTATACAGTCCTTTTGAAATTTTTATCTCTATTTTTCTCATTATCTACTGAATATTTTTAATGAAACCTATATGAAATATGTTCCTTACTAAATTGTAAAGATTTTATATATATATATATATATATATATATATATATATATATATATATATATATTGTCATCTCTTGACCTAACGATTGCATAAACATAAAATACTGGTGTATCTAGGTCTATAAAAATAATTATTGTGACCACTAAGAAATAAATAAAATTCTCAAAGTTGAGCACAGTCTGAGGAAATTAAAAAAAAACAAAGTCTGTCATCTAGCCTTGTGTGCGCGATCGTAACTGCATGTTACTTAATCATTCAAAGATCGTCTGTATTAAACGTTTAGCTTCATTAATGTTAACATTTCGCTGAATTTTGTGGCGATGAATAGTCGCTCTGGGATATGTTCCTTGCTTAGGAAGTCAAAAGTGACTTCATTGTGGAGTTTGCCTCCTTTAATCAGCGTTTATCTTTATCTGCACTGATGATTGCATAAGAATGAAACACTAGTGTCCATAGGTATATGAAAATAAAATATAAAGAATAATATACATTGCATATATTTAGGCAGCATTTTTTAATTTAAACAGACATTGTTAAAGACAATAGAAAGCTTCTGTTCTATAATACCTTTTCTATTTTTTCAATTTTTCGTATTATCTTTTCTATATATACATCAAAGGTATGCTTTATGGTCCAAGCATTTTCTTCTCAAAGTGTCTGCGTTTTTTTTTTACTTTTAACTTTTCCTGTACTCATTTACACATCTTCAGGAATTTTTGTGAGAGGCACAGTGGGAATCATGGGTAGATTTATTTAAACAGTAGTTGGGTTGCTATGAAAACATCATCTATAGATACATCTCCCCCATTGACAACAACATTAGATTCATCATTTACTATAAAAAATTTAAAACCCAAAACATAGTTATTAAAAACAAACCACTTGAACGCACCAACATCATCAATCAGTTTAAATGCCCCTTGAGAGAATGTAACTCCTATAACAACAATCCAACTAATAGTTACATCGGACATACCACTACCACATTTTTTCTGTTGCCTTACCTGCCATAATATTGAATCTTATGCCATAATCTAACACTTACATAAATACATCACTACTCCCCTCGAATTTCAGAGAAATTTTAATGAACAACACAAAAATACTACATCACAAAACAAATGTTAAGCTAAAAATCCTTGAAGATATTTATATAAAAACGCAAAAACCTACCCTTAATCGGGTCACATTCTGAAATAGTACAAACACACTTAAATACCTTGGATAACTCCTCCCCTCACATCCAACTTGTTCCTGCCACTGACCCTAGAACTGGCTTGCTATCCCGTTCCTCATTATACTAAACCCCTACCGCCACCAGCAGACCCGCTGATCCTCACTCGTGCCTTTGCTCACAACCCAACTACTATTTAAATAAATCTATCCATACATCCCACCGAGCCTCAGACATAAATTCCTGAAGATGTGTCAATGAGTACACAAAAAGTTTAAAAACAGTTAAAAAAACACGGACACTTTAAGAAGAAAAAATGATTGGACCATACATCCATACCACACTTTTTTGTATTACTGCTAACCTTTGTCGGTGCAAATGACTGCCACAGGACAGACTGCTATATAATATATATTGTATGTGAGATGAAAACATGACTCTTGAACTTCCGGTTTGTAGCTTTCATGTGAGCTGTGATGTTGTTTGGTTCTGGAAATAATTTCATATATTTATACAAACAACTACTGTCCCTACATTCCAGCATTCTTTTTAGATCCACAGATAAAACTATTTTCAGATCTTAATTTAGCGTCATCTTTCAACAAATTACTAAAATAAATTATGAGAAAGACAATAACAAAAGATGTAGTAGGCAGGCAGGCTCAAACCTGTGCCGCGAAGGCAGAAAAAAAAGTGAAAGAGAATCTGATATCTTAGTGATGTCTCCATAACGTGAGCAAAAGTCAAAAGCGTTGAAATTAACCAAATCAATTCAATGATGACGGTGACTTACTAAAATGTTGGTGAAAAAAATCAACCCGTCCTTGTGCAAAACGGCTGCAGGAATTAATGTTTTTCGCCAATTTTTCAATATTTATCATCTGAGATATCAAGCTTAAAAATGATACCGATCTTGTCAGAATTCATCTCCACTGTCGAAAGTTTTTGCGAAACATACATACATACATTTAAACAGACAGGTGAGATTATATTACAGATTATGCTTTTATTAACTTAATATCTCTTATTTAATTTACAGGAACAATTGACCAAAGACAACGTCTTTTTTCTGAACACATACTAAATAGAAATAGTTTTATTTTGAAGACTTTACAAAACATGTCCATGTATATTTTTTGTTATGATTTTATTAACTTAACATCTCTTACTTGTTTTACAGGAACAACTGACCAAAATCCAAGTTTTTAAATTTTTTTCTGAACATATACGAAAATAGATCTATTCTTTTTCTGGATTCTTTATTTACAAAAACCTGTCCACATACAGTTTTATTATGGTTTTATTAACTGACTATGGGAACAATTGACAAAAATCTAAGTTTTTTAAAAACTTATTTTTGATCATATACGGAATAGAAATATTCTTCTTCTGGAGATTTATTCACAAAACATATTCATATATATATTTTATTATGTTTCTTAACTTAATGACTCTTATTTGTTTTTGTCATGAGATCGTGAAAAGTGAAATGGAAATGAGCATTGGAGGTTCAGAGGCTGTTTATCTGATGCGCAACAGATACTACACCTAAAACACGCAAGCAAATTACGAGCCAAGGTGGAAAGTCCTGTCCCGAAGGATAAAGCACTGAGGCCCCAACTAGTCATCGTCAAGCCTGACGGACTTGATGATGATGATGATGATGATATTTGTTTTACAGGAAGAATTGACCAAAATCAAAGTTTAAAAAAAATTTTCTGAACATTTACGACATAGAACTATTCTTCTATTGAAGACTATTTACAAAACATGTCCACTTATATTTTTATTATGCTTTTATTAATTTTATATCTCTTATTTGTTTAACAAGAATCATTGACCAAAGTCAATTAAAAAATTTTTCCTAACATATACGACAAAATAGAAATATTCTGTTTCTTAAGACTTTATTTACAAAACATGTTCACACATATTTTTAAATATGCTTTTATTAACTTAATATATCTTATTTGTTTTACAGGAACAATTGACCAAAATCAAAGTCTTCAAAAATTCTTTTTCTGAATATATACGAAAATAGATCTATTCTTCTTCTGGATTCTTTATTTACAAAACGTTATACAAATGGATACGATCAATAAACCTTATTCTTGTGAAGTGTGCGGCTCATCGTATTCAAGGAGAACAAATTTAAAAAGACACATGCGAGAGCACACGGGCGAAAAACCTTACATCTGTGAAATGTGTGGCTCAGCTTTCACAAGAAGTGTGCAACTGAAAAGACACTTGCAAAAACACACTGGCGAAAAACCCTTTTCTTGTGAGGTGTGTTGCTCTGCATTTACACAAGAATCTGACTTAATAATTCATGTACGAACACACACTGGCGAGAAACCATATGCATGTGAACTTTGTGACTCAGCCTTTTCACAAAGATCAAGTTTTCAAACGCACATGAGAAATCACACTGGCGAGAAACCTTACGTCTGTGAGACATGCGGCAAATCGTTTTCACAAAAATACCAGTTGAATTTCCACACGCCAATACACAGCGGGGAAAAGCCATATGCCTGTAGAACGTGTCCGTCGGCATTTTGGAGGAAAGACCAGCTGAATATTCACCTTCTGAAGCATGCTGGTTTGAGACCTTATTCTTGTGAAGTGTGCACCACGGCTTTCTTCAGAAAAAGCGAATTGAATATGCACATGCGAATACACAGTGGCGAGAAACCTTATGGATGTGAAGTGTGTGGTTGGGCTTTTGTACGAAAAGGCGATTTAAATACTCATATGCGAAAACACACTGGTGAGAAACCTTATACTTGTGAAGTGTGTGGCTCTAAATTCTCACAAAATTCTACTCTGCACAGTCATATGAGGACGCACACTAAGGAGAGAACTTGAATGCCTAAGGGAGAGAACTTGAATACTTACTGGAGAGTATTTGATGCCCGTTGTAAAAAACTTTAATGACTACCTAAGGGAACTTGAATGCCTACCAGAGGGAAGTTTAATACCTATGGGAGAAAACTTGAATGCCTACAGGCGAAAACTTGAATGCTTGCTGGAGAGTATTTGAATGCGTACTGGAGAAAATTTGAATTTGAAGGAAGTTGAAGACTTACTGGGGAGAACTTGAACGCCTACTGCAGAGAATTTGAATGCCTATCAAAGGAAACTTGAATGCCTACTGCAGAGAACTTGAATACCTACAAGACACTATCCTCGAGTCTCTAAGCTCTCTCTCTCTAGAGTTTTATCAGGACAATTTGGCATGAGCATACTTTTCCCTACAAATAAACCTTGACTTAATATTCAAAATAACATAGTATTCACGTCCCAAATAAGATCTTCTCGGTATGATAAACTCACACTGGCTTTTATGAGGAATTGTGAAATTTCTCTAAGTAGTGTTACCTTAAGAAATTATTGAAGTAGACTAGATGAATTGTTATCCTGGAATCCAAGACCAAAGAGACAACAAGAAAGGTATACAATAATATTTAAATGGTCGATTGGAGAGAAATAATAATGTTTTCCACTTTTTACTAATTGAGTGCTTGAGAGATAAAGAACTTTAATGGAATATTTATATATCCATGCATCTCATATAGAGATCAGTTGTTAGTCCAAAGAAAAGAGGCTCCTTGATTTCTGAGAACTTTGACAAAAGTAAAATGAAATACAATCTAATGTGAAGTTATTCTAATATATAAACAAATGTATTACCGTATCGAATAATCCTTCTGTGTAAATATATGAATGTAATTTCAATGAAATCTGTTCAACATAGATAAAATGATAACACAATTTATGTTATATTTTCCGGATATATTGCATTGTGACTAATATCATTAAAAAAATAAAAACAAAACAAAGAAAAAAAACATGAACATGATCACTAACCATTGGCAAAAAAGTAATAACAAGAAAAAATTCATAACAATGTCCCCCCCCCCCGAAAAAAAGACAACAATGGTCCGCAAACAACAATAAATAAAAAAGAAATTGGGTTTGTATTACTGTACACATAGATCCGAAAAAGTTGTCAAAAAACAAATATATAACAAATAAATGTTATGGAAGGTAAGATAAGTTACTTTTCTACCTAACTAGATAATTTTTTTGTGTGTTTATTTAATGTAACATGTTTATCATCTCGAAAAACATACAATGTTTACCGATATATTTGAAAATTGCATATGACGGAGCAGCACTCTCTGGTGAACACCGTAAGTTTGGGAAAACGAGTTAAAACTAAAAAAAATAGAAAAAATATTGTTAAAAACCCACCAAATATATGTCATGGTAACATACATTGAGCGAGTTTCTAACAATATTTTTGTTAGATTTTTAGTTTTAACTCATTTTCCCAAGCTTACCGTCTTAACCAGATAGTGCCCTGCCCCGCCATTTGCAATTTTCAAATACATCGGTAAACATTGTATATATTTTTGAGCTGAATAAACATGTTACCTTAAATAAAAACACTAAAAGTTATCCGTTTATGTAGAAAAGTAACTTATCTTGCCTTTGATAACATTTATTTGTTATATATTTGTTTTTTAACAACTTTTTCGAATCTGTGTACAGTAATACAAACCCAAAAAATTAATCAAAAGGTTTTCTAAAAAGACATCTACTAAAAAAAAAATTTTTTTTTCATATATTGTTTAAATTCTTTTACTTTGTTTTCATTTTCTTGTTAAAATAAGCGTTTAACATTACCAGTTAATTTAATTATTTTCTCCTTAAGATATATTAGCAACTATTTCGCGTTATTTGGGTTTTTGGTCATTATCACGTTTCTACATGGACATATCCCAATTCTTACCAACATCTGGTCGGAAATACTTGTGAAAAGTGGGAGAAATTGAGGCAACAAAACTGCATAAGTACCGAAAAAACTTTTATGCTATTTTTACAGTTTTGTTTCATCAAATTTGAAATAAACATGTGTAAAAGAAAAAGTAGTTTTCGTTTCTTCAATTTTTCATTCTGGTTTGTAGTTGTATTCATACAAAACAAAACAAAAAAATAAATAGAATAAAGTGTTACAAAGCGGTGACAAAACAAATCCCAATTAATATTTTTATTAAATATCGTAACATTACATAAAATGCTACAATCCATCCATCTTTAAAAGCAAATGTTCACTTTGAAAAAATTTAAATGCAAAACACGGAAATTCACAAAAAAAAGTAACTTTGTCGGAACTTATCTTGCTTCCAGGTAAACTCAACGCTAAAGTAACTAAGCTGAAAAAAAAATCCCATGAAACAATAGAGGGGGAGGGGTAAAGAATAAAATATAAATGTCTTGATTTGAAACGAAGAAGAAACATTATTAACAATAAGTTGCAAATTTTTCCCTTTGCGGGCATTTAACTTATGAAACGCCAAGGTAACATATTATGAAAAAGCAACATGTAATGAAAAAAATAACAACACTGGTTCTTATTAGATGTCGTGTGTATCCATTTACGAATACAATAATAAAATACAAAATGGTATCGCCTAATCACACTCGCATATGAAATTAATTTTAGGAGGGTACTCACAATTGAAAGCCATTCAGGCACGTGCCTTTTTCTTTTTTTTTTGTTTAAAGTTCTTTTAGAATTTTCTTTCCCTCCATGTTCGCATGCAAACCGTAGAGACACACATGAATTTCAGGAGCAAGACCTCGTCGCTTGTCCGGATAGGACATTCCAAAATTCCTTGTCACGTAAAAGGTATTTTCTTTAAAATAATTTCACTCCTTGTAAAGTACGCGCAAAACCATAGCCACATAGTTAATTTTCAGAAGTCTGTCTCGTCACAGCCGGGTATTAATTTCTTGCCAGGTTTTCTTCTTTGAAGGAGGCTCATCAAAATTCCATTTTCAGCGCCGGGCAATGAACAACACGTTCACTGTCCACGTCAGCAGAATTTCAAAAAGAGGACGAAATACGCGCTACGCTCATGACGTCATTACAAAGCTAGCATTTCTCTTTTCTCCAAATTAAACAGAGTTTCGTACAAACCCAAAATATACGAAACTAAAAATCATAAAGGATACAAAACACAAAAAATCATATATAAGAACCAGATCAAAAACAACAAATGTACACGGAGGAATGCACCATTATTGGTACAAAAAAAATTCCAACATTCTCCCCCAACAGGAAATGGCAGTCAACCTACAGTTGGATGACACCTGTAAAATTTACAATACAAAAAATTTTTTCTTTATATATACACATACCACAATGTATGGTCAGAACTCCAGGAAACACATATTAGAACAAAAAAGCAGAAAAATTCAAATAGTCTTTTTTTATACAAATTCACATGAAAACCATCATGTTTTAGGTTAGAACAGAGGAGTTCATAACCAAATTCATAAATTTAAAACTGATGCTAAGTCACAACAGAAGTTTGAACTGAGAACATTATGCCAGGTAATTAACTATTTGCATATAAGAGTATAAAGGCTTGAGAAGTTCACTTACCATCCAACCTCCTCATCCTTCTATTATCTCTGGCGAACACCAAAATATCTCAGCTCCCTCATAACCACAAGAGCCCAGTGAGATCAACACCGGTGCTACAAGAGGGACGAATCCAATCAACCCTATACCTTGATAGGTTCTTTAACTTGGTGGAATAAAGTAAAACTGAATCACCCATCCTGCACAAATAATTCAAGGCAATTACAGCTTTAAACGTTTGCATAGCCATATACATGTAGCCAAACAAACAAAGTTGAATATAGGTGTCAGAAACCCCTAGGTAGCTGGAGATGTAATACTTATGGAAGACTCCTATCAAGGAGAAATCCAATCTTGTGTTCAGCACTGAAACAAACATCTCAGCATTATAAAAATCACTTCTAACTAAGAATAAGATGGTTCTGAGCGCCTCAGAAACACCCCTGGAGAAATCGAGCTTGACTTCGATAGGTCCTTCAATACTGCAGTAGGCTACATCAAAGCAGATCTTCACAAAATATTCAAAAACAACACCTGCATGTGACTCCCAAGCAGGAACCGTTCTACTTAAAGGAGCCACTTCATAGAATGAAGGTTCTGCAAGTGTTCTCTGCACAACATATCCAACACTCTCGTAGGAACTCGAAGAAGCTGAACTACACACTATTGCATGAACAGCAACAGGTGTTACACCGTTTGGAGTAACGCCCCTTGGAGCGAGCAGTGTAAGAAGAGTACTAATAAAGATGGTTGCCGACTAAACACAACGATTGGTTTTATGTTATATTTTATCCGTGGGCATCCTCACACATGAAACATGGTGATAGCGGTGGGATGTACAATAAAGAGAATAAAAAACAGAACGGTGGAAAGGTAGCAGAAAAACAAAATAAAAACAGATAAGTAACGTTTAATTTTTCAGTGTGAAAATTACGACGCCACGAGGTGGTGAAGAAAAAAAATGTCGGAAGGAGACATGAGTGCAATAAGCAGACCAGTAGCTGGCATAAGACCACCACCACTTCTTTGTATGGAGCAGAATTTGACAGAGAATTGGAAGCTATTGAAGATGAAATGGCATAATTATGCTATTATTACGTATCTGACAACCCAGTCGATACAATATCAAACTGCGCACTTTTGCTTCACACGTTAGGGGATGATGCTTTGAAAGTGTACTACGTGTTTCACTTTTCAACGCCTGAAGATGAAAGAACGCCTACGGAAATTATTCAGGCATTTGATAAATATGCTATAGGGGAAAAAATGAAACTTACGAGCGTTATGTTTTTCACACGAGAAAGCAAGGAGAAACGGAGACCGTGGAATCTGTTATTATGGCACTTCAGACGTTAGTAAAAACGTGCAATTTTTGTGACAATTGCGTTTCCTCAGTACTCAGAGATAAAGTAGTGCTGGGAATACGTAACTCTCAGACACAACCTGAGTTACTTAAAATAAGACAGCTGGATTTACAAAAATGTATAGACATTTGTAAGCTGTCTGAAAATGCTACGTTACAAGCCAGTATCCTAAGGCCTGAGAGAGTAAACGGAGTGGAGTTCAGACACAAGAAAAAGCCAAGGGAAATAACTGTGAAAGAATGCAGAGCGTGTACACTGCAACATGGACTGAACAAGGAAGTATGTCCTGCATTTGGAAAGACATGCTACAACTGTAATGGGAAAAATCATTTTTCCGCGAAATGCAGATTACCAAGGAAAAAGAAGGTGCAGACTGTCAAAACACAACAATACGGGGATCAAGATGACAATAGTAGTTCTTCAGACAGTGTAACAATAAAAGAAAAAGTTAACGCTGTGAATCATGAGGTGATAAAAGCCGACATGATGGTGAAAGGAAAGCCAATTATTTTTCAGCTTGACAGTGGAGCATCAGTAAACATACTGAATGAGAAGCATGTAATGGGGAAAACACTGGAGCCTTCAAATAAGACACTGGTCATGTGGAATGGAACAGGAGAGAAGCCATTGGGAGAGTGTCGAGTCAAAATGATAAACCCCAAAACTGGACAAAAATATGCAGTTAAGTTTGTCATTGTAAAAGAGCATTTCCATCCTTTACTGGGAGCAAATGCAATTCAGAAGATGGCACTCATCACACACAATCAACCAGGACCCGTTCAAAATGAAAGCCAAAATTTCCCAAGTGGATGAATCCAGCAGCCAGAACTCTGACAGCATTATAAACGAGTTCAGAGATGTATTTAATGAGGAATTGGGTCAGTTACCTGGAGCGGTACATTTGGAGGTGGATACAGCAGTAACACCAAATGTAGCTGCAGCATGAAGAGTGCCAGTCGCACTGAAAGACAAATTAAAAGTTGAATTGGAGAAACTGGTTAAAAAGAAAGTTATTGAGCCAGTAAGTGAGCCAACTCCATGGGTAAGTGCATTGGCATTAGTGATGAAGAAAAATGGAAATCTAAGGATTTGCACAGACCCAAGACCACTAAATAAAGCTTTGAAAAGGGAACATTTCCAACTACCTACATTGGATGATTTGCTGTCAGAACTGGCTGACAGCAAAGTATTTTCCACCCTGGATTTACGAGATGGATTTTGGCATTTGAAATTGGATGAAGTCAGCAGTCGTTTGACTACATTTACCACGCCATTTGGTCGGTTTCAGTGGAAGGTTTTACCATTTGGGATTACTCCAGCTCCAGGGATATTTCAAAAGGCCCTCTTTAACAATGTATGGGATTTAGAGGGTGTGATCAACAAAGCAGATGATCTTTTGGTGATTGGGAAAGGTAAAACAATGGAGGAAGCAACAGCTGATCATGACAAAAAACTGAGAAAACTGTTGCAGAGATGCTGTGATCGTGGGATTCGATTGAATGCTGGGAAATTGAACCTACGACAAACATCTATATCTTTACTAGGTCACACGATAACCAGTGATGGGTTACTTCCTGATCCTGGGAAGGTAAAAGCTATAAAAGAGATGCCATGCCCAACAGATGTTAAAGGCATGCAAAGATTGGCTGGATTTGTGAACTACTTGGCAAAGTTTCTGCCACATATTTCTGACGTAATGGCTCCAATTCGGAATTTAGTGAAGGCAGATGTGCCACGGACGTGGTCCCAAATTCATGAAAGAGCTTTTGAAAAAATTAAAAGGTTAGTGAGTGAGGCACCAGTATTGAGATACTATGAACCCGACAAACTTTTGGTCATTCAATGTGATGCAAGTGAGAAGGGTATGGAGGCTGCACTACTGCAGGAAATCAACCTCTAGCCTATATCAGCCGTGCACTGACTGACACAGAAACCCGATATGCGCAAATTGAAAAAGAACTGCTAGCAGTAGTCTATGCTACCGAATGGTTTCATCAATATACGTTTGGTTGACAGATAACAGTACTGACCGATCATAGGCCATTAGAAGCTATCATGAAAAAAGAGTTGGGAAATGCCCCAAACGACTGCAAAACATGCTGATGCGATTACAGGCTTACGATGCTACCATTCTGTACCATCCAGGTAGAAAGATGTTCCTTGCAGACACGCTATCAAGAGCATATATCCGCGGAGTGAACAGCGAAGATATGGACAATGAAGATGATGTCAAGGAAGCTGAATACATTCCTGTAACAGAGAGGAGGCTGCTTGAACTGCGCTCAGCCACAAAAGAAGATCGAAACATGCAGCAGTTGCAGCAAGTAATTGTGGAGGGATGGCCAGACGAAAAAATACATCTTGACCCAGAGGTGAAACCGTTTTTTTAGTATACAAAATGAAATGACTGTACAAGATAGGTTAATTTTCAGGGGTAATTGTGTAGTGGTTCCAATTACCCAGCGGGCTATACTGAAGAAAGAAGCTGCATTCTACACACCTAGGAATAGAAGGATGTTGCAGAAGGGCAAGCGAATGTTTGTATTGGCCAAACATGAACAGTGAGATCAAAGACTATGTTTCAAAATGCCTCACATGCAAAAAATACGAAGTAGCCAATCGAGCCGAACAATTAATGGCTAATGAAGTTCTTGACAAACCCTGGGCGAAAGTGAGAGTGGACCTGTTTAAGTTTACAGATAGAGACAATTTTTGTACTGTGGATTACATGAGCAACTTCTGGGAAATTGATCATCTTCAAAATACAGAAGCTAAGACAGTAGTAACCAAACTGAAACATCATTTTGCACGACATGGAATACCAGATCAGATGGTAACTGATAATGGGCCTCAGTTAAGCAGCCAGGAATTTTCCACCTTTGCTAAAATGTGGTGTTTTATACATACACCATACAATAGCAAGGCGAATGGGAAAGTGGAATATGCAGTAAAAATGGCAAAGAACCTTTTCCGGAAAGCAATGGAGGATAAGGTTGATCTATACCTAGCAATGTTATATCATAGGAATACACCATCTAAGTGTCTCTTATCACCAGCTCAGAAGCTGATGTCAAGGAGAACAAAAACGCTTCTCCCAACTAAAGAGAAGTTACTCATAGCAGAATTGGCCAAAACCCTCAAAACGTGTGTTAAACAAGACAGCAGGAGACAAGAACAGTTTTTTAATCACAAAGTGAAACCACTTCAACCGTTACACCCTGGAGATGTAGTACAGAATAAATCCCACATAAAGGGTCAGAGAGAGTGGAAGAAGGCAATGGTATGGGAGAGACTGGATGAGCGGTCATACAATGTAAAAGTGAATGGGGATGGAATAGGGTCGACTTGAAAAAAACTGCAGAAGCACCTCTACTTACATCGTGGATTCACCAGCCATGCGGAGTGCAGAGCGAAATAGTCAGGAATGACGGTAACAGCATAGAAGAGAGAGATGACACAGGCCAACCTGGGTATGAAGGTGAATTAGGAGAGGGAACCCGACACCCCCCCCCCAATGATATCAAGCCCCAAACAAACAAAAGCAAGCCTATGGACAACACGGTCGGGAAGAGTAGTGAGAGATCCTGTGAGATTCAGGGACTATACGAATTAAAGTAGTGAAGGGCAGAATAATCCCTGTTAGGCAGGAGGTTAGTCTGCCCAATGAATGCGTAGGTCACTTTTATTTTATTTTAATTCTGTTCAGACGTTTTTTTGTTGTTTGTGTTCTCCTTTCTTTGAGAAAAGGGAAGATGTTGCATGAACAGCAACAGGTGTTACACCGTTTGAAGTAACGCCCCTTGGAGGTGACCGGTGTAAGAAGGGTACTAAATAAAGATGGTTGCCGAGTAAACACAACGACTGGTTTTATATTATATTTTATCCGTGGGCATCCTCACACATGAAACATATTTTTTTTATGTTCCTTTTTTTAAATAAATCTTTTTAAAAATTATTTTTCGAGATTATGTAAAAATTATGTTACGCCGAAAGTTTCACATTCAAAAAAAAAAAAAAAAAATATGACGACAGTACAATCTAAAAATAAGCTTAAACCAGGATTAGGGACAAACAAATTCAACTTGCCTCCTCCCTTGAGGCTCTCATTCACAAATATCCGTGGGCTTAGAACTAATTTAGCTGATGTTGAAGCATTTCTCTTAACAAATACCCCGGATATCTTAGCACTAAGTGAGACTAACCTACACTCCTCCATTCCCTCTAACCACTTTAACATACCTGGATATCTCCCACTCTGCCGTAAAGACTCTGACAGACATATGCACGGACTTGGAGTTTACATTCGTAATATCCTTCCCTTGACTAGAGAAACAAACCTAGAAACAGATGATCAAGCCTTTATGTGCTTTAGACTAAACATGCAACACAATATTAGCTACTATTATTTTCTCTACCGCTCTCCCTCGACTTAGGACTGCACCATAATAAACAAAGTATCTGACAGCATAGAGACGGCACTGTCCCTCGACACTAGCGCACAAATACATGTATTTGGTGACTTTAATGTCCACCACAAAAACTGGCTTGGATGCGGGAAATTTATTCACTGAGTCCCGTGAAGGTTATCCCACGTGGTTCATGTTAATAAGCCTAGAAAAATCAGGACATGAAAAAATAAAGACAAGGAAATACTTTTAAGAATAAAAAAAATATTGACATTTTATTGAGGGAAAAAGAAAGCATAAGGGTTGGTGAAAGAAGGCAGCAAAGCTGCAAAGTTCAATCATTGAGAAAATACAATTTATATGTTCACCAATTCCACTGCCAAAAAATGTCCTTATGGCAAGCACTAAAGGCTTAATTAACACTAGAGAGAGAGTACAGAAATAAGAGAAAATTAGAATAAGAGAACTTACTGCGTAAAACAATGATTTCGTTTTTTTTTTTTACCTTTCTTTTTTTATCTTTATATATATGTGTGCGAGTCCTTTTTTTTACATATATATTTTCTCCACGCCACTCCAAATCGATCTGTCCTCACTTCAGTGACAGAATCCTTTAAAGTTCTTTTGAAAATAATCCTTGAATTTGAAAACTCAACGTTGTTAGGTAAAACCTCCGTTCGTCCTTCTTGTCAGATGAAATTCTCACTGGTTACAACATGGAAAGACATTTCGGGTTCCACACGCCGACATTTAATCGCATCTCGTGCGTCCAGTTTATAAATCAATTCTTCTTAGAATTGATTCTTTCTTTTCTTTTCGAGTCAACCAACTTGATTTGACTCTTACTGAAACTCATTATTCATTCCTATGAACAATGAAATAACTTTTACTATTTTTAAGACTTGAATGTCTGAGTAGGACCAGAGTTCTTAACTTGCGTGTTACCCTCGTGGAATCTCTGTCCAAAACTGACTTTCGCTTGTTGAATTTTCGCGGGAAAAGTATCTCAATTGTGGCGTGATTCTTTCAGAAGCAGCAGCTCGTTAAAAAGACGTAAAGTTAAAGAAGGAAAGAAGGGAGGAAAGATAAAAGACAACGACGAAAAGAAGGAAGAAATTAAATTTCTGACATGGATTCTCTACTTACACAGATGCAGTGGGCAGCACAACTCATAGCTTCACCATATCTCACTCCCTATCACAAATTGTAACGTTTCCAACCCGTTTCTCTGACCAGGAAGAACAACACGCATCACTTCTAGATCTGTTTTTGACCACAGTTCCCGATGACTGCATAACGAAGGCCCACAGCCCACTCGGGAACGCTGATCATGCAGTGATAATGGTTGAAATCGCCCTAAACTCTAGAGCCAAAACTGAAGAGCCACTGCTCAAAACAACGAGATATTATAAAAAGGCTGACTGGGAAGCCATCAGGGAACTAATTAGAGATGCCCCATGGAGAAATATTTTCTCTCTCCCTGCTGAACAATGGGCAAACGAGACCACTGACTGGTTCAAAACTGCAATCGAAGCGCATGTTCCCATGCGGAAATTTTATAGTAAGCCCCACTCTCCCCAATGGTTTACGTCGACTTGTGCAACTGCCATTGCTCAAAAGCAGCATGCATACCGTAGGTTCAACCGACATAAGTCCAGTTCAAACAGACTGAAGTATATAGAAGCTAGAAATAACGTTAAGAAAGAAATAGCGACAGCTAAGAGAGAATTTACGGAAACCACTAAAAAGCGCATTGAAGCACAAAACTAGGAACTCGAGACTTCTGGAAAATCTACAACAGTGTAGTAAATAATGGGCAATCAACAATTCCCCCACTAATCAACAATCACGAGGTTGTCTCCTCAGCAACCGACAAGGCTAACATGCTTGCCAGTCGGTTTGCCTCCAACTCCACACTGGACACTTTCAACCACCTCCTACCTGACTTTCCTATGCGGACAGACGCCACGCTAGACGATCTGAAAACCACCCCTGCTCAGGTGGATGCTATCATAAAAACCCTTGACACTTCAAAAGCATGTGGACCCGATCTTATCCCAGCTGTGCTATTAAAAAAGTGCTCAGCCGAAGTAGCTCCAGTTCTCTCCAAACTCTACAACGAATGCCTTAATGAAGCTTGCTTTCCGGGCTGTTGGAAAACTGCTTCTGTTGTACCAGTATTCCAGAATTCTGGCGAAAGGACAGACCCATCAAATTATCGCCCCATTAGCTTCCTCCCACTTTTTGCCAAAATATTTGAGACCATAATTAACCATGCTCTAGTCCATCATCTTACAGATGCTAAACTACTGACTGACAACCAATATGGATTTAGACAAGCCCGTTCCACAGCAGACATCCTAACTGTGATCTCTGAACGTATATACCATTCACTGGACAAAGCGGGGGAGGGCAGAGCGGTAGCTCTAGATATATCTAAGGCTTTTGACAGGGTATGGCATGAGGGTCTCCTCAGGAAAATCAGATCATACGGTATCACTGGTAGAATACTTAACATAATTAAATCCTTCTTAGATAAGAGAAAAATCCAGGTTGTCCTCGACGGTCGTACATCTAAACAATATGATATAAATGTGGGGGTGCCCCAGGGTTCTATCCTTGGACCTCTATTGTTCCTGATATTCATAAATGACCTCCCCGACAAAATTGCCTCTGAGATGGGTATATATGCTGATGACACTACACTCTATGGCAGGCACGACAGGAAGACGAATGAACACATTTCTAAAGAAATGGCAGAAACACTAGAGGAAGACCTCCAATCTGTAGTGGAATGGGGACAAAAGTGGTTGGTCACGTTCAATGCTGCCAAGACTAAACTAGTTTCATTCAATAATTACAAGAAACCCTCTCTACCACCCATAGCAATGGCCAACGACTCTTTATCTGAGAGTCACTCTTTCAAACTCCTTGGCCTAACGTTCACAGGAAACATGAGTTGGAACAATTACATTGAAGGCATTGCCAGGGCCGCTGCAAGAAAGGTGGGCTCTCTCTACCGTGCTAGAAAACTACTGAAACCCGAAAGTATCCTGTACCTCTATAAGGCCACCATTCGCCCATGTATGGAGTATTGCTATCACATCTGGGCTGGTGCATCTGCTACTAGTCTCTCGCTCCTTGACAAGGTTCAAAAGAGAGTCGCAAACCTGATAGGCCCTGAACTGGCATCTAAGCTTCAGCCTCTGTTCCATCGACGAAATGTTGCATCCCTCTGCCTTTTCTACAAGTATTTTAGTGGTTAATGCTCTGACGAACTGCAATCACTTGTGCCCCCACGACGTGAGCACCCTCGACAAACCCGACAGGCTGCTAAATCCCACCCCCACACTGTAGAGATCCCTAGATGTAGAAGATCTTTTTACTCCAATAGTTTCTTCCCCAGAACCGCTAGACTCTGGAATTCCATTCCAGGTCCCTGCTTCCCCAACAGTACTGACGTGCAGAAGTTCAAGTGTAACGTGAACCGACATCTTGCTGCCCAAATCCCCACATAGTACCCCAGTAGTTGTTGCCCCTGATAGTAGCCCCCTACACCAAAGTGGCAATTTGCCTTGTTTGGGGTGAAAATGTAATAAAAAAAAAAAAAAAATTTATGCGAGCAAGGAAATTATTAAAATCTTGCATATAAAAATTATGCGAAATCTGTAATTAAGAAAAAAAAAAAGAAATATCTTTGCTAATATAACTTTTTTGCGTGAAATTATTAAATAAACAATGCTTAATTCAATGGTAATATCGGAAGTTAGAGAAATTCATTTTTCTTCGAGTTATATCGAATTCATTAATACAGACTTTAGGGTTTTTTTTCGTAATATTCCTGTAAAAATGAAGTAATTTTTAAAAAATTGGGTGCAAGTCTAGAAATGGGCCACAAGTAATCTTCTTTACTATAAAACTCTGAAAAAAATCTGTATAATGTACGTACTTGTTACTGCATGAAAATGTCATATTCCAAAAATCACGTAAATCGATCAAGTAGTTTTTTTTTTATTTAAGAAAATCAAATATTATCGGACGATTCATCGAAGAAAAAGCCAAGCGCCATGTTGTTTGAGAGATAACGCAACTAATGACCCCTGGCGGAAATATGGGTCAACAAGGGCAATACATGCAGACCATCGAATATTTCATCAATCAAGTACTTTTTTTTTTTTTTTTAAGAAAATCAAATCTTACGATTTTTAGGTTGTCTTGAAAACCTGAACTGAATTCTCAGCGACATTCTCCGCTCTAACTACGTTCAATCAGGTTCTCGAGAACTCAACGGCTCAACTCTCCTCAAATGTCTTAACTTCCGGCCTTATATTATCTCATTTATGCAAATTAATGCGCGATCGAACCTCATTTGTCGCCTTCATCTCCCATTGCTCGAGTTTCGAGTTCGCACATGCAGGCAGCCCACCACCTCCGTGACTGCAGTCACACTCAATTATCACTACAATAATTTTTATACATTTTGAGCATCGGCATTCATTTTGCCCATACCTGGTTGCCATTCAAAGGTGGCCAACATTGTAGCCTCTGGGTTACGTCCCTTGTGTTTGAAATCTTACCGTCTCTATTATAATATCTACAAAAAATGCAATTTCCCTCCATTTTTTAAAAAAATTGCTTTCACTTATAAAGTTTCTACTTGATGAATTTTTGTAATATTTGGATATTTTTGACATGACAATTAAGTAAGTGATATTTTTGCTTACAAGGACATATTTTCAAGAATCGACCGTCCCCTCTGTCTACCCCCCCCAAAAAAAAAGTCAACGATGTTATGTGTGTAGACATGCATATAATAAGGACAACAGACACGGATGCTAGGGACAAGATTCATATTGTAGTTTATTCGCCATAATGGCTATCTTACAGACACCCCACACCAAGGTGAGTTATGCCGGCCAAGGGAGGTAAGTAGGGGAAGTGTACCTCTACTAGGAGAGTTACACCTAAAGGGGGGGTATTGTTTATACACGTAACATCTCCCTCCTTACAGGGGAAGAGAGAAAGTGTGTCCTTTTCAAAATTCAGGTAGATCATTCACAATATCTGACAGGCTTTCTTATGACTCTGCCCGATCTTGTCTGTATTGGTGATATTGTTCTCTCGTTTGGGTCTTGTTGATCTGCTGATGTTTCCATCTCATTTTGTCTATTTGTTGCATTGTCTGGGGTGAGTCTTTCTATCTCAGAGTGGTTGTAGATGGTGCCTCTTGGTTGGTGTATGGGGAAAGAGTGTTTTGGTTGTATTGTTTGGCGTATGAAACGACGGTTGCGGCGGTATCGTTGTCCGCTTGCATTTTCAACTTCGTACGACCGACCAGTCAACCTTTTTCTTACCGTGGCTTCCTCCCACTCTCTTGCGTGAGGTCTTAGAGGCTGGATCCAGACATTTCTGCCTACATGAAGTTGGCTCAGTTCTCTGCCTTTGCCCTGCCGCCTCAGCTTCTTATCTTCTTTCTTTTGTGCCTCATAATGTGAGTAAGTGTAGCTGGGCCTCAGTAGGACCTCGGTGGTTGGTACTGTTGCCTTTGTCCGTCGGCCTAGCAGTCTCTGTGCTGGACTAGTATTGAGACCTTCAGTGGGTATATTTTGCATGTTCAGTAGCCCAAGCAATAGGTCCTCTCCCGAAGCTTTGCACTTTCGCATTAGACGCTTCATAATTTTCACAGCTGCCTCAGCAGCACCATTTGCTTGACTGTTCCCAGGGGATATTGTTTCGTGAGTAAACGCCCAATCTTTTACGAACTTCCGAAACATGCTAGATGAGAATTGGGGTCCATTATCAGAAATGAGGATGTCTGGTATACCATATCTAGCAAAATGGCCTCTAAGACGACTGATCACTGCATCTGACGTTGAGCCATTCAACTTGTCCACCTCAAAAAAACTGCTATGCTGGTCCACCGTGACCAAATATTCATTTCCACCCCATGAGAAAATGTTGGTAGCAACTCGTTGCCAGGGTCTCTTTGGTACTTCTGTGACTATGAGGGGCTCCGCTGGTTGACGGTCTGCATATGTTGCACATGTGGCACAGGCTTGGACATATTGGCGTATTTCAGCGGACATACCTGGCCAAAACAATAGCTCTCTCGCTCTTCTGAGACAAGAGTTTATGCCTAGGTGGCCCGCATAACATTTTTGTTTCATTTCCACTCTCATAGATTGAGGTACGACTATTCTTTGTCCTCTTAGTATTAGTCCATCTTGTGCTGTCAACTCGTCCCTGTAGTCAAAAAAAGGTTTTACTGAGTCGGGCAACAGTTTTTTGTCACTGGGCCAGCCTGTCGCAATAACCTCGGCTAATATCTTCATGATAGGATCGTCAAGTGTCTTGAATCTGATCTCAGAAAATCTGCGGTCTTTGATGGGATGCATCGTCAAATTATTTACAGTCATGAGCTCTTCTGATTTTGGTTTGTCTATGGGCGCACGTGAGAGAGTGTCTGCTAATGGGATTTCTTTCCCTGGCTTGTATCTGATAGAGAAATCATACTGTTGCGCCCGTAGCAGCAAGTTTTGGAGTCGTTTAGGTGCTTTCGCTAGTGGCTTCTGGCAGATCGCCACAAGTGGTTTATGGTCAGTGAGGACATTCACTTTCCTTCCATGCGTGTAATGGTGACATTTTTTCAGACCATATACCACTGCAAGCATCTCTTTTTCAATTTGGGCATATCTTCCTTCGGTGTTCGATAGGGAACGGCTTGCATAGGCAACTGGTTGCCCTTCTTGGATCAGGGCTGCTCCCAACCCATACTCACATGCATCATTCTCAAGTGTGAGTTCTTTAAGTGGGTTGTAGTAAGAGAGCACTGGTGCTTTGCATATCATATCTTTGACTGTCTTGAAAGCCGATTGCTGTGCCTCTGACCACGTCCACGTGACATCTTTTTTTGTTAGGTCTTGGAGGGGCTTTAAGATTGTCGTCAGGTTGGGGATAAATTTCCCAACATAGTTTACCATGCCAAGAAATCTATGTAGGTCTCCAATAGTTTCTGGTGCTGGCATGTCAGTAATGGCCCTGATTTTTTCTGGGTCAGCCATTATACCTTCCTTGGTTATGCGATGCCCCATGAAAACGATAGCGTCTAGGCCTATTTTTAACTTTTCAGGGTTTAATTTTATCCCTATTGTCTGGCATTTTTTTAGAAGGCTGTGAAGTCGTCTGTCATGTTCCTCCTGGTTAGTTCCATAAACCACCAGGTCATCAGTGATAATGACTCCTTTCATGTCCTGGAATTGCTCTACCAGCTTCCTTTGAAATATTTCGGCTGCCGAGTTTAGACCAAAAGGTAGTCGACGCCAACGGTATCGGCCGAAACATGTTTGGAATGTGGTCAAGTTGCTGGAGGCTTCATCAAGTTTGACATGCCAATATCCTGAAGATAGATCCGCCTTGCTGAATATCTTTGAATCTCTCATATCGTGGAGGGTATCCTCGAGGATAGGCATGATGTAGTGTTCCCGCAGGAGTGCTTTGTTGAGCTCATGCGGGTCCAGGCATATTCTTAAGGTTCCATTCTTCTTCCTTGTGAGGACTAGTTGGCTAACCCATGGAGTAGGCTTATATACCGGCTCGATGACTCCCATTTTTGTCAGTCTGTCTAGTTTCTTCTTTAGTTCTGGTCGTACCGCCACAGGTGTCCTCCTGTTCGGCATCACCGCTGGAATAGCATCTGGCTTAAGTTGTAGGGTTACAACTCCTGGTAGCCTTCCCAATTTTCCATCAAACACCTCCTGGTAGTTATTGTCCATGTTAACTGCTGCAACACGGTGGAAATTCTGCTGTTTTATTTCAACCAGGCCCATATGCGTACTTGTAGGTAGGCCCAATAAGGGTTGACAGTCGTATTCGTCTCTGAATACGACAAACTCCACTGAATATGTTTTGTTCGTCTTGGGGTTTTTAACATTTTTGTGACATATTCCGAGTGGTTTCAAAAGAGATTTGTTCCACATTGTCAGAACCCCATTGTATGGTGTTAATTCATTTGCAAACCTTGCAGGAAGTGTGTTGATGGTTGCCCCTGTGTCAATCTGGAAGACAATTTCCTGGTTGTCGAGGAGCATGAGACACTTGGCATCTTTCCTATGCTTCCTATTTGACTTCACTGCATTCACCCAGTGGGTATATTCTCCCTCATCATCCTCTGATGAAGTGTCGACATGGTGCACATGTGGTCGTGGCCTACTGTACTTTTTATTCTTTGATGTGTTGCTCCATTGTCCCATAGCTTTACTGGACTTGTTGGGGCACCTTGACTCAAAATGGCCTTTCTCCATACATGCGTTACATCGTTTACCAAAAGCTGGACATCTGCTGCGCTTTGCTGATGCAAGTAACCACAGAAGGAGCATTTCTTCTTTTGAGCTGGTTCCCAAGCTTTACTGGTTTCACTGACCCTCATTATCCGGGCAGTAGCATCCTCTGTTCCCATATTTTGACTTTGTATAGAGGCCTTTTCAGCTGCCCTGCAAATGTCTACACTTTTCTGCAGGGTAAGGTTTTGGAGTTTTAGAAGGTCCTGCTTTGTGTTTTGATCCCGGATGCCTCCCACAAGCTGGTCTCTGAGCATCGACTCATAGCATTTGAAACAAAAATTACAGCTTCGTGACAGGAGTCGTTATAGAAAACATCAAAGGCTTCACCTTCCTCCTGCTTCCTCTGACGAAAAACAAACCTCTCGTAAGTTTCATTCGTTATTCCTACAGCATATTCACTTAAAGCCTGTAGTATATCTTGTACAGTTCGGTCTGTATCTGGGGTGTCGAACTGTATACTCTGGTATATCCTCATAGCTTCATCGCCTAAACAGTTTTCTAGCACTGCCACTTGTATTTCTCTCGGTTTTCGGTCAAGTCGGGTTAGCAGTGCATAGTTGGACCATCTTTTGAAAAACAAGTTCCATGAATCAGCCTTATTCCCGCCGAATACAAGTCTTTCAGGAGCCCCCATGTGTAGACCAGCCATATCAGTAGAGAGATTAGTGACAGTAGTAGTAGTAGCCGTCGTATCATCAATAGACATCTTGATGGTGTAAATAGGACAGATAAATAGTCACAGTGACAAAGTGATGCTAGTAAACACCAGAAGTTAACAGTAAACAGACCAGACACCGTCACCGTCCGTAGCAGAGAAGACAAAAAAAATAAAAATAAAAAAACAGCTTACTCAGTTTTATGACGACCGGCAGTTGTTTTTATAGTTTAGGAGACGTGTTTCGGTTTTTACCACAATCTGCCACCATGTTATGTGTGTAGACATGCATATAATAAGGACAACAGACACGGATGCTAGGGACAAGATTCATATTGTAGTTTATTCGCCATAATGGCTATCTTACAGACACCCCACACCAAGGTGAGTTATGCCGGCCAAGGGAGGTAAGTAGGGGAAGTGTACCTCTACTAGGAGAGTTACACCTAAAGGGGGGGGTATTGTTTATACACGTAACAAAAGATATCTACTAACTTTTTGTGTCAATTTCAACTAAAAACAATGAAATCTACTTAATTGGCATGTCAGAACTACTTAAATATTACCGCATTATTAAAAACATCATCGACCTTTATCGACCCCCCCCCCCCCAAAAAAAAAAAAGAAAAAACCATCACCATATCTCTTTGGGAACACGTGACATAAAAAACAAGAAAAAACGCACAATTTATTTTAAAAATTCGCAATAGTTACACGCTATTTATCTCCCCTTGGAAATCTTCGGTGATTTTATCTGAGCTAATTTTTCTCCAAACAATGTTTTCGTTTATAATTTTTTGTATCTTATCGTGTTTTTGTAAATTTTGGATATATTCACTACAGTAACATGATCATTAAGTAGAGATTGGGTTACCTTGAAATTCAATATTAAAAATTTGGAACTTCGCTATTATAGTGTGGTTGCACCCAAAATAATGCACGGTCATATAGTCAAGATACACGGGATCGGGAACTTTTCTTAGGAGGAAGTGACTTGTCTCAGTCAATTAGTTAACATATCCTTTCACTCATCGGCCATATCATATTTTTTCCCCAAATTAAACGATTAAAATATTGCAACAAAATAAAGTAATATTTTTGTGCGTAATATTCAACAAAGCGATGAACCATTTAAATTAGTTTAAATTTTATGCGGACTTGCTTTTCCGGTTGCCATCTTAAATCTAGACTTTTAATCGTCAAACTTTGTTCGTTTTAACACATCTTATAATCGTTTTATTTTTTGTTGTCTTGAAAGCAATTTGTCAAACAAAAGGTAAGTATTGCTTGAATTTAATTGCCACTCATGCACTTATGTTACAGTGCTAAAATAATGAGGTTATTATTTAGAAAACCATTCTTAACATGAGGAGAGTATGGGGGTTGTAATTATTCTGTACTTTCACTTAAAAAAATATTGTAACATTTGAATTTAACCTTAAAATACTATTTAAAATAGCACGGTAACGTAAGTGCATAAGCACCCGTTAAATGCTTTTATGTGTTGATTTTTCCTACAAGAGCACGTCTGAACCATTATGATTCCCTTTGATTTTGATATAAAAGTGAGTCAATGCCCCCAGTTTGCATCCTCGGCCTCAAAAATTCACAGAGATTAGACCATTCATGTAATGAGCCAGTCAATTCTGCTTCTGTGCAGTTCTGGAAGGTTCACCTTCCCAGGCTTTTCCTTCCCTCTTTAGGAAGGTGTTAGTTTATTGCAAATCGCCTGATGTGCCCTTATAGGGAATGCCGACAGGGATGCCAGGCACTTTTTGCAGGTCAGAGTGATCCTCCTCGGGGGGGGGGACGCTGACTTTTCAATCCCACTTTCTGGCCCAAGTGTCACAGTTCTTGCAGCGGGAGAGAATTAAATACCACCTCCAAGTTTGTATGTAAACAAAGACCGATAATTTTATACAATTGTTTATAGTCATTTTTTAAAATAGTTTTTTTTTGTTTTGTTTTGTTTACGAGTGCCATGTGGCCGTTTTTGAGATAGGAAACCATAAGCAGTTGGGATACATAGCTTAGGTTTCAATATAATGGTCCAAACACAATAATTTGTATACATGAGTTATTTAGTTACCTAGCCCCACCTCATCCATCCCGCTATTGCTTAAAAGTAGGCACCGCCAAAAATGGCCGCAAAATCAAGTTGTTGTTGTTTTTTAAAACTAAATTACATTTATTAAAATCCATTATTTCTGAGTAACTTTTTTTTTTCCAGAAAGATAAAACCCTGAATTTTATCATATAGAAAACAGTATAATGTAAAAATTTTCTACTATTTTTAATTCAATTTTAAATGTTAAATTTTCCCAAAAAGTTAACAATTGATATTTTTTGTCTTGCACAAAAAACGTACTTAAATATTTAAAAAAAAGGGTTTTTGAAATAATTTATTTATTCATTTATTGTCTAACTAAGATTTAGGATGATTTTCTAAGAGAATATGCAAAAATATTATAATATAAGTACCTGAATTTCAAATAATTCCACTTATTCATATAGGTAACCAGATATTTCGCGTCGCCGTAGAGTTCAGATCGACTCTGTTTACGTTTTCTTTTGATGAGACGAAAACTATGGAAGACCAAACAGGCCAAAAAAACTTATTTTTCAGTGACGAAAATTTCAATGTATTATTAAGCTGAGGCTGTCCAGTACCAGATGGGTGACCATTTGTATGAGTTTGGTTTTTAATGTGTATGTGTGTGGGGGCCAGGCTCCCCAAAATGGGGGGAGGGGGCAATTTAAAGCAGAATAAAAAAAAATTATTTCAGCGCGTTTGGTCCACCGTAGTCGAAAGGCGGCAAACATTTTCAAACGAGATCGAAAAAAATGATGCTATTTTTAACACAAAGGGCACAATATTTATCGAATTTTTTTTTTTTTGTATCGATTATTCAAAGCATGCTCTGTTTAATAATGGTCATGCATTATTCGGCTCGCTAAAAAAAAATTGTTAATTTATTTATCAAAAATTTTAAAATGGCTTTTTTCGTATAAATATAAAAAAATTTTTTTTTTTGTTTTGCTTAACTTAAATTAATTATTTTACTTAACATATTCACCGAATTTCACACTTCAAAACTCAAAAGCGGGATAATTAAACACAATCGAAGTTCTGATATTCAGACGTCAAAATAAGGTATGCAAACAATTTTTTTTTTTTTTTTTTTAAATCTATAATTCTGTCCCTTACAACAACACAATATGTTTTGTTCGGTTTCAGATGATTATTTTAAGCATATTTGTTCCCACTTCAAAACAAGGGGGGGGTTTGTAAGCAAAAAAAAATATATATATAAATATCGTTTATGAAAAATAAGTACACTGTTATAAAGTTCATTCTTCTCCTAATAATCGCTGAAAATTTCGTATTGATCGGATAATTACCTGATTTTTGGTAGATTTTTAAAAAGACGGTCCGTCAAAAAGTACTGACCTGCCCCCCCAGTTTTGGCGGTGCCTACTTAAAAGATCACAAAAAATAAACATATTACGTAATTTTAAGTAAATTTATGTCATCTATATCAAAATATTTTTTTCATAAAGGATGCATTAGTAAACCCAGATTTTTTTTTTACTCTTAATTCTACAACACAATTTATCTTTGTTTTTTTGTTTGCGTTTGATAAAACAGTTATTTTTATACCTTTTTCAGTTATTTAAATTTGCCTTCAAACATGCGGAAATTACTTTTCTATGTACTTATGCAGAATACGGGCAGTGCTGAAATAATAACATTATTATTTAAAAACCCATTTTAACTTTGAGACAGGGGATTTTATAAAATGTAATGTGTACTTTTACCTAACAATTTAATAAACAAAAGATACCATAAAAATTGAATTTAATTTGAAAATCATTTCTAAAAAACATACCACAGTGCATATTCTGCATAGGTACTGTTTTTTTTTTCCTGAAATATAACTTAATTTAGTTTTTCAAAGATGAATTCGATTAGATTTTAGAAGTTACCATAAAAGGAAACAATGCACTCAACACTAATCCAGTAATGAAACAGGGCTTCACATTATATCTTAACAGCCATGATACAACCAGGAAGTTCAGGATTACCTGGAATGACCATGAACTACAAAAGGTCAGTTTTTGTGTCTGTCTAGGTGTCACATTGGAAAAGAATTCATCCTCCAATGTGCACTTCAAGAAGATAAAGGAGAAAGTTGCTACCATGAACAACTTGCTTGTAAAATTTACAAATTCAATTAGGGGTAGGCTGAACTTGAAATCTTGCACACAGCTGTTTAAATACTGTTACTCTGCTACTAAATATTTGTTGCATGTTGAAACTGTGCATACACGCACACAACCACACATAGTTAAAACATGCTGAACAATTGGGGGTGAAACTATCAAAACTGATGTCGCTGTAGGTGAATAAGTCAAGTAATTAACCCGCCCACAGCTGGTAGGGTTGGAACACCTGTTAAAGAACAGGTCATATCTATATATATATATATATATATATATATATATATATATATGTTTACTGTTTTTTGGGGAAAAAATTTCAACAAAGTGCTCGATTACAAAGAAAAACTTTTTCGATATAAGAGCTTAATATTTATTTAATTGTACAGAAGTTCAGAAAAACATTGGTACCGTCGGTTTCAAGCCCAGCATAAAGAAACCAGTTAATGGTAACAAGAAACAACATGGCTGACAAGAGCCGAACATGGTTTACGTGTTAACTGATTCCTTTAATGTTGGGCTTGAAACCGACGGTACCAATGTTTTTCTGAACTTCTGTTCAAATATATAAATATATATATACTAGCAAAAGTACCCGTTGTTGACTGAGTTCAAAAACAGCCTAGAAAATGGATTCTGATTTATGAAAGTATGATAGGTTATGAAAAGGAAGGGTTGTAAAGAGATAGCTTCGAATTTGGGGTATCAAAACCACAGCAAAATATGATAAAAGTAAAAATAAAATAGATAAACCCCATAATTTATTATACCATACCTGTTCACACTGAAACACTTATCACAATATTCCGTGGATCTATATTAAAAAACCTTGTTAAACTTTGTGACATATTTCCATTCTATGGAGGTCAGGTGCGAACGAACACCCCATAATTTTTTTATACCATATTTTTTCAAACTGAAACATAATCATCAAAGTATACTTACACAGATATGAAAAGTCTTTATTAAAGTTTGTGCCTATTTCCATTATATGGAGGCCATGCGCAGATACAGACCCCACAATTTTATTATACAATCCCTATTTAAGTTAAAACATACTTATCAAAGTATTTTTATGTACATTTATATCAAAAACACTTGTATACGTTTTTTTTTAAGTTTTAAATTTTTTATTTCCATATTTGTGGACCAGGTGTGTACGCAGACCCCACAATTTTAATGAATAATCATTATGCCAGATCAAACATACCCATTCCTGTGTCTCGATACATCTTCTATCATTATATGTGATCAGTTTTCTATAATAGGCAACCATATAGGAGCCTATTTGTGACCAGACACACACACACACAGACGTTCAGCTTTATATCACAAGGGAAGGCAAGCGAGCAGTCAGAAAGCAACATTAGACGAGATAGCTGTTGAATCTGCCCCCTCTTGCTTCTGGTCTTCATCTAAAGCTTCATCATGCACACACGAGATTAGAAATAAAATAATATTTTTATATTTTTTACATGTAAAATGTAAATAATTGTGTTTTGAACACCAACTAATTAAGAGTTGCGTTTTTAGTGTTTAGTCGTTTGATTTATTGTAACTTAATCCAGTAGTATTTTACAAACTAAAAAAAAATATCTTTTAACTTAATATCCATAAAAAGTAACAATGTGCTCATTATGTATTTAAAGAAAGTAATGAACAAAGTTAAAAGTAATTTTCTTTTTAAACCTATAGATTTGTTTATTGTCATGAGATCGTGATGTATTGCTTTTTACAAATCAATTGCAGTATTTATAGTATCTAATAAAATTGTAAAATGTTATTTTGCTAAAAGTGATATTCTGGAAGTTTCTCTCTCTTTCTCTCACTCTCTCTGTCTGTCACTCTTTCTCATATATATATATATATATATATATATATATATATATATATATATATATATATATAACTTTCACCACTAAAAACAAATCAGCTGTGTGGATTTCCGAGCAACTTAGTTGTGGCAGAGCTCATCTGTTGAAATCGACAAGAGAGGCCATCATATATATTAATATATATATAAGCAGCATCCAAATAGCATAGAAACGCTGACTGTTGCCTGGGCGGTCAAGTTTCAATCCTAGCTTGAGGTAGTTACTAGGCTAGCTGCACTGAAAAGCTGTGATACAGCAAAACACTATGTCTGTGGAAGACTATATTAGTCCTTGCGTGAAAGAGCAGGACACAAAATGTTTTAAATAATAATAATAATAATAATAATAGAATAACAATAACAAAGACTTTCACTGGCAAGGACTATTATTGAGCGTAACCAGTTATACAGTCCTTTTGAAATTTTTATCTCTATTTTTCTCATTATCTACTGAATATTTTTAATGAAACCTATATGAAATATGTTCCTTACTAAATTGTAAAGATTTTATATATATATATATATATATATGTATATATATTGTCATCTCTTGACCTAACGATTGCATAAACATAAAATACTCGTGTATCTAGGTCTATAAAAATAATTATTGTGACCACTAAGAAATAAATAAAATTCTCAAAGTTGAGCACAGTCTGAGGAAATTAAAAAAAAAAAACAAAGTCTGTCATCTAGCCTTGTGTGCGAGATCGTAACTGCATGTTACTTAATCATTCTAAGATCGTCTGTATTAAACGTTTAGCTTCATTAATGTTAACATTTCGCTGAATTTTGTGGCGATGAATAGTCGCTCTGGGATATGTTCCTTGCTAAGGAAGTCAAAAGTGACTTCATTGTGGAGGTTGCCTCCTTTAACCAGCGTTGATCTTTATCTGCACTGATGATTGCATACGAATGAAACACTAGTGTCCATAGGTATATGAAAATAAAATATAAAGAATAATATACATTGCATATATTTAGGCAGCATTTTTTAATTTAAACAGACATTGTTAAAGACAATAGAAAGCTTCTGTTCTATAATACCTTTTCTATTTTTTCAATTTTTCGTATTATCTTTTCTATATATACATCAAAGGTATGCTTTATGGTCCAAGCATTTTCTTCTCAAAGTGTCTGCGTTTTTTTTTTACTTTTAACTTTTCCTGTACTCATTTACACATCTTCAGGAATTTTTGTGAGAGGCTCAGTGGGAATCATGGGTAGATTTATTTAAACAGTAGTTGGGTTGCTATAAAAACATCATCTATAGATACATCTCCCCCATTGACAACAACATTAGATTCATCATTTACTATAAAAAATTTAAAACCCAAAACATAGTTATTAAAAACAAACCACTTGAACGCACCAACATCATCTATAAGTTTAAATGCCCCTTGAGAGAATGTAACTCCTATAACAACAATCCAACTAATAGTTACATCGGACATACCACTACCACATTTTTTCTGTTGCCTTACCTGCCATAATATTGAATCTTATGCCATAATCTAACACTTACATAAATACATCACTACTCCCCTCGAATTTCAGAGAAATTTTAATGAACAACACAAAAATACTACATCACAAAACAAATGTTAAGCTAAAAATCCTTGAAGATATTTATATAAAAACGCAAAAACCTACCCTTAATCGGGTCACATTCTGAAATAGTACAAACACACTTAAATACCTTGGATAACTCCTCCCCTCACATCCAACTTGTTCCTGCCACTGACCCTAGAACTGGCTTGCTATCCCGTTCCTCATTATACTAAACCCCTACCGCCACCAGCAGACCCGCTGATCCTCACTCGTGCCTTTGCTCACAACCCAACTACTATTTAAATAAATCTATCCATACATCCCACCGAGCCTCAGACATAAATTCCTGAAGATGTGTCAATGAGTACACAAAAAGTTTAAAAACAGTTAAAAAAACACGGACACTTTAAGAAGAAAAAATGATTGGACCATACATCCATACCACACTTTTTTGTATTACTGCTAACCTTTGTCAGTGCAAATCTATATAATATATATTGTATGTGAGATGAAAACATGACTCTTGAACTTCCGGTTTGTAGCTTTCATGTGAGCTGTGATGTTGTTTGGTTCTGGAAATAATTTCATATATTTATACAAACAACTACTGTCCGTACATTCCAGCATTCTTTTTAGATCCACAGATAAAACTATTTTCAGATCTTAATTTAGCGTCATCTTTCAACAAATTACTAAAATAAATTATGAGAAAGGCAATAACAAAAGATGTAGTAGGCAGGCAGGCTCAAACCTGTGCCGCGAAGGCAGAAAAAAAAGTGAAAGAGAATCTGATATCTTAGCGATGTCTCCATAACGTGAGCAAAAGTCAAAAGCGTTGAAATTAACCAAATCAATTCAATGATGACGGTGACTTACTAAAATGTTGGTGAAAAAAATCAACCCGTCCTTGTGCAAAACGGCTGCAGGAATTAATGTTTTTCGCCAATTTTTAAATATTTATCATCTGAGATATCAAGCTTAAAAATGATACCGATCTTGTCAGAATTCATCTCCACTGTCGAAAGTTTTTGCGAAACATACATACATACATTTAAACAGACAGGTGAGATTATATTACAGATTATGCTTTTATTAACTTAATATCTCTTATTTAATTTACAGGAACAATTGACCAAAGACAACGTCTTTTTTCTGAACACATACTAAATAGAAATAGTTTTATTTTGAAAACTTTACAAAACATGTCCATGTATATTTTTTGTTATGATTTTATTAACTTAACATCTCTTACTTGTTTTACAGGAACAACTGACCAAAATCCAAGTTTTTAACTTTTTTTCCGAACATATACGAAAATAGATCTATTCTTTTTCTGGATTCTTTATTTACAAAAACCTGTCAACATACAGTTTTATTATGTTTTTATTAACTGACTATGGGAACAATTGACAAAAATCTAAGTTTTTTAAAAACTTATTTTTGATCATATACGAAATAGAAATATTCTTCTTCTGGAGATTTATTCACAAAACATATTAATATATATATTTTATTATGTTTCTTAACTTAATGACTCTTATTTGTTTTTGTCATGAGATCGTGAAAAGTGAAATGGAAATGAGCATTGGAGGTTCAGAGGCTGTTTATCTGATGCGCAACAGATACTACACCTAAAACATGCAAGCAAATTACGAGCCAAGGTGGAAAGTCCTGTCCCGAAGGATAAAGCACTGAGGCCCCAACTAGTCATCGTCAAGCCTGACGGACTTGATGATGATTATTATGATGATATTTGTTTTACAGGAAGAATTGACCAAAATCAAAGTTTAAAAAAAATTTTCTGAACATTTACGACATAGAACTATTCTTCTATTGAAGACTATTTACAAAACATGTCCACTTATATTTTTATTATGCTTTTATTAATTTTATATCTCTTATTTGTTTAACAAGAATCATTGACCAAAGTCAATTAAAAAAATTTTCCTAACATATACGACAAAATAGAAATATTCTGTTTCTTAAGACTTTATTTACAAAACATGTTCACACATATTTTTAAATATGCTTTTATTAACTTAATATATCTTATTTGTTTTACAGGAACAATTGACCAAAATCAAAGTCTTCAAAAATTCTTTTTCTGAATATATACGAAAATAGATCTATTCTTCTTCTGGATTCTTTATTTACAAAACGTTATACAAATGGATATGATCAATAAACCTTATTCTTGTGAAGTGTGCGGCTCATCGTATTCAAGGAGAACAAATTTAAAAAGACACATGCGAGAGCACACGGGCGAAAAACCTTACATCTGTGAAATGTGTGGCTCAGCTTTCACAAGAAGTGTGCAACTGAAAAGACACTTGCAAAAACACACTGGCGAAAAACCCTTTTCTTGTGAGGTGTGTTGCTCTGCATTTACACAAGAATCTGAATTAATAATTCATGTACGAACACACACTGGCGAGAAACCATATGCATGTGAACTTTGTGACTCAGCCTTTTCACAAAGATCAAGTTTTCAAACGCACATGAGAAATCACACTGGCGAGAAACCTTACGTCTGTGAGACATGCGGCAAATCGTTTTCACAAAAATACCAGTTGAATTTCCACACGCCAATACACAGCGGGGAAAAGCCATATGCCTGTAGAACGTGTCCGTCGGCATTTTGGAGGAAAGACCAGCTGAACATTCACCTTCTGAAGCACGCTGGTTTGAGACCTTATTCTTGTGAAGTGTGCACCACGGCTTTCTTCAGAAAAAGCGAATTGAATATGCACATGCGAATACACAGTGGCGAGAAACCTTATGGATGTGAAGTGTGTGGTTGGGCGTTTGTACGAAAAGGCGATTTAAATTCTCATATGCGAAAACACACTGGTGAGAAACCTTATACTTGTGAAGTGTGTGGCTCTAAATTCTCAAAAAATTCTACTCTGCACAGTCATATGAGGACGCACACTAAGGAGAGAACTTGAATGCCTAATGGAGAGAACTTGAATACTTACTGGAGAGTATTTGATGCCCGTTGTAAAGAACTTTAATGACTACCTAAGGGAACTTGAATGCCTACCAGAGGGAAGTTTAATACCTATGGGAGAAAACTTGAATGCCTACAGGCGAAAACTTGAATGCTTGCTGGAGAGTATTTGAATGCGTACTGGAGAAAATTTGAATTTGAAGGAAGTTGAAGACTTACTGGGGAGAACTTGAACGCCTACTGCAGAGAATTTGAATGCCTATCAAAGGAAACTTGAATGCCTACTGCAGAGAACTTGAATACCTACAAGACACTATCCTCGAGTCTCTAAGCTCTCTCTCTCTAGAGTTTTATCAGGACAATTTGGCATGAGCATACTTTTCCCTACAAATAAACCTTGACTTAATATTCAAAATAACATAGTATTCACGTCCCAAATAAGATCTTCTCGGTATGATAAACTCACACTGGCTTTTATGAGGAATTGTGAAATTTCTCTAAGTAGTGTTACCTGAAGAAATTATTGAAGTAGACTAGATGAATTGTTATCCTGGAATCCAAGACCAAAGAGACAACAAGAAAGGTATACAATAATATTTAAATGGTCGATTGGAGAGAAATAATAATGTTTTCCACTTTTTACTAATTGAGTGCTTGAGAGATAAAGAACTTTAATGGAATATTTATATATCCATGCATCTCATATAGAGATCAGTTGTTAGTCCAAAGAAAAGAGGCTCCTTGATTTCTGAGAACTTTGACAAAAGTAAAATGAAATACAATCTAATGTGAAGTTATTCTAATATATAAACAAATGTATTACCGTAAATCTGTTCAACATAGATAAAATGATAACACAATTTATGTTATATTTTCCGGATATATTGCATTGTGACTAATATCATTAAAAAAATAAAAACAAAACAAAGAAAAAAAACATGAACATGATCACTAACCATTGGCAAAAAAGTAATAACAAGAAAAAATTCATAACAATGTCCCCCCCCCCGAAAAAAAGACAACAATGGTCCGCAAACAACAATAAATAAAAAAGAAATTGGGTTTGTATTACTGTACACATAGATCCGAAAAAGTTGTCAAAAAACAAATATATAACAAATAAATGTTATGGAAGGTAAGATAAGTTACTTTTCTACCTAACTGGATAATTTTTTTGTGTGTTTATTTAATGATACATGTTTATCATCTCGAAAAACATACAATGTTTACCGATATATTTGAAAATTGCATATGACTGAGCAGCACTCTCTGGTAAACACCGTAAGTTTGGGAAAACGAGTTAAAACTAAAAAAAATAGAAAAAATATTGTTAAAAACCCACCAAATATATGTCATGGTAACATACATTGAGCGAGTTTCTAACAATATTTTTGTTAGATTTTTAGTTTTAACTCATTTTCCCAAGCTTACCGTCTTTACCAGATAGTGCCCCGCCCCGCCATTTGCAATTTTCAAATACATCGGTAAACATTGTATATTTTTTTTGAGCTGAATAAACATGTTACCTTAAATAAAAACACTAAAAGTTATCCGTTTATGTAGAAAAGTAACTTATCTTGCCTTTGATAACATTTATTTGTTATATATTTGTTTTTTAACAACTTTTTCGAATCTGTGTACAGTAATACAAACCCAAAAAATTAATCAAAAGGTTTTCTAAAAAGACATCTACTAAAAAAAAATTTTTTTTTTCATATATTGTTTAAATTCTTTTACTTTGTTTTCATTTTCTTGTTAAAATAAGCGTTTAACATTACCAGTTAATTTAATTATTTTCTCCTTAAGATATATTAGCAACTATTTCGCGTTATTTGGGTTTTTGGTCTTTATCACGTTTCTACATCGACATATCCCAATTCTTACCGACATCTGGTCGGAAATACTTGTGAAAAGTGGGAGAAATTGAGGCAACAAAACTGCATAAGTACCGAAAAAACTTTTATGCTATTTTTACAGTTTTGTTTCATCAAATTTGAAATAAACATGTGTAAAAGAAAAAGTAGTTTTCGTTTCTTCAATTTTTCATTCTGGTTTGTAGTTGTATTCATACAAAACAAAACAAAAAAATAAATAGAATAAAGTGTTACAAAGCGGTGACAAAACAAATCCCAATTAATATTTTTATTAAATATCGTAACATTACATAAAATGCTACAATCCATCCATCTTTAAAAGCAAATGTTCACTTTGAGAAAATTTAAATGCAAAACACGGAAATTCACAAAAAAATGTAACTTTGTCGGAACTTATCTTGCTTCCAGATAAATTTGACGCTAAAGTAACTAAGCTGAAAAAAAAACGCATGAAACAATAGAGGGGGAGGGGTAAAGAATAAAATATAAATGTCTTGATTTGAAACGAAGAAGAAACATTATTAACAATAAGTTGCAAATTTTTCCCTTTGCGGGCATTTAATTTATGAAACGCCAAGGTAACATATTATGAAAAAAGTAACATGTAATGAAAAAAATAACAACACTGGTTCTTATTAGATGTCGTGTGTATCCATTAACGAATACAATAATAAAATACAAAATGGTATCGCCTAATCACACTCGCATATGAAATTAATTTTAGGAGGGTACTCACAATTGAAAGCCATTCAGGCACGTGCCTTTTTCTTTTTTTTTTGTTTAAAGTTATTTTAGAATTTTCTTTCCCTCCATGTTCGCATGAAAACCGTAGAGACACACATGAATTTCAGGAGCAAGACCTCGTCGCTTGTCCGGATAGGACATTCCAAAATTCCTTGTCACGTAAAAGGTATTTTCTTTAAAATAATTTCACTCCTTGTAAAATACGCGCAAAACCATAGCCACATAGTTAATTTTCAGAAGTCTGTCTCGTCACAGCCGGGTATTAATTTCTTGCCGGGTTTTCTTCTTTGAAGGAGGCTCATCAAAATTCCATTTTCAGCGCCGGGCAATGAACAACACGTTCACTGTCCACATCAGCAGAATTTCAAAAAGAGGACGAAATACGCGCTGCGCTCATGACGTCATTACAAAGCTAGCATTTCTCTTTTCTCCAAATTAAACAGAGTTTCGTACAAACCCAAAATATACGAAACTAAAAATCATAAAGGATACAAAACACAAAAAGTCATATATAAGAACCAGATCAAAAATAATAAATGTAAACAGGGAGGAATGCACCATTATTGGTACAAAAAAAATTCCAACATTCTCCCCCAACAGGAAATGGCAGTCAACCTACAGTTGGATGACACCTGTAAAATTTACAATACAAAAAATTTTTTCTTTATATATACACATACCACAATGTATGGTCAGAACTCCAGGAAACACATATTAGAACAAAAAAGCAGAAAAATTCAAATAGTCTTTTTTTATACAAATTCACATGAAAACCATCATGTTTTAGGTTAGAACAGAGGAGTTCATAACAAAATTCATAAATTTAAAACTGATGCTAAGTCACAACAGAAGTTTGAACTGAGAACATTATGCCAGGTAATTAACTATTTGCATATAAGAGTATAAAGGCTTGAGAAGTTCACTTACCATCCAACCTCCTCATCCTTCTATTATCTCTGGCGAACACCAAAATATTTCAGCTCCCTCATAACCACTAGAGCCCAGTGAGATCAACACCGGTGCTACAAGAGGGACGAATCCAATCAACCCTATACCTTGATAGGTTCTTCAGCTTGGTGGAATAAAGTAAAACTGAATCGCCCATCCTGCACAAATTATTCAAGGCAATTACAGCTTTAAACGTTTGCATAGCCATATACATGTAGCCAAACAAACAAAGTTGAATATAGGTGTCAGAAACACCTAGGTAGCTGGAGATGTAATATTTATGGATGACTCCTATCAAGGAGAAATCCAATCTTGTGTCAGCACTGAAACAAACATCTCAGCATTATAAAAATCACTTCTAACTAAGAATAAGATGGTTCTGAGCGCCTCAGAAACACCCCTGGAGAAATCGAGCTTGAATTCGATAGCTCCTGCAATACTGCAGTAGGCTACGTCAAGGCAGATCTTCACAAAATATTCAAAAACAATGACACCTGCATGTGACTCCCAAGCAGGAACCGTTCTACTTAAAGGAGCCACTTCATAGAATGAAGGTTCTGCAAGTGTTCTCTGCACAACATATCCTACACTCTCGTAGGAACTCAGAGAAGCTGAACTACACACTGTTGCATGAACAGCAACAGGTGTTACACCGTTTGGAGTAATGCCCCTTGAGGGTGAGCGGTGTAAGAAGAATACTAATAAAGATGGTTGCCGAGTAAACACAACGACTGGTTTTATGTTATATTTTATCCGTGGGCATCCTCACACATAAAACATGGTGATAGCGGTGGGGTGGGATGAACAATAAAGAGAAGAAAAACAAAACGGTGGAAAGGTAGCAGAAAAAGAAAAAAAAAAACAGATAAGTAACGTTTAATTTTTCAGTGTGAAAAATATGATGCCACGAGGTGGTGAGGAAAAAAAAAATGTCGGAATAAACAGACCGGTAGCTGGCAAAAGACCACCACCACCTCTTTGTATGGAGCAGAATTTGACAGAGAATTGGAAGCTATTTAAGCTGAAATTGCATAATTATGCTATTATTGCGTATCTGACAACCCAGTCGATACAATATCAAACTGCACTTTTGCTTCATACGTTAGGGGATGATGCTTTGAAAGTGTACTACAGGTTTCACTTTTCAACGCCCGAAGATGAAAGAATGTCTACGGAAATTATTCAGGCGTTTGATAAATATGCTATAGGGGAAACAAATGAAACTTACGAGCGTTATGTTTTTCACATGAGAAAGCAAGGAGAAATGGAGACCATGGAATCTGTTATTACGGCACTTCAGACGTTAGTAAAAACGTGCGATTTTTGTGATAATTGCGTTTCCTCAGTACTCAGAGATCAAGTAGTGCTGGGAATACGTAACTCTCAGACACAAGCTGAGTTACTTAAAATAAGACAGCTGGATGAACAAAGATGTATAGACATTTGCAAGCTGTCTGAAAATGCTACGTTACAAGCCAGTATCCTAAGGCCTAAGAGAGAGTGAACCGAGTGGAGTTCAGACACAAGAAAAAGCCAGGGAAAAACTGTGAGAGAATGCAGAGCGTGTACACTGCAACATGGACCGAAGAAGGTAGTATGTCCTGCATTTGGCAAGACATGCTACAACTGTAATGGAAAAAAATCATTTTTCTGCGAAATGCAGACTAGCAAGGGAAAAGAAGGTGCAGACTGTCAAAACGCAACAATACGAGGATCAAGATGACAGTAGTAGTTCTTCAGACTATGGGCAGGTAGACAGTGTAACAATAAAAGAAAAAGTTAACGCTATGAATCATGAGGTGATAAAAGCGGACATGATGGTGAAAGGAAAGCCAATTATTTTTCAGCTTGACAGTGGAGCATCAGTAAACATACTGAATGAGAAGCATGTAATGGAGGAAACACTGGAGCCTTCAAATAAGACACTGGTCATGTGGAATGGAACAGGAGAGAAGCTATTGGGGGAGTGTCGAGTCAAAATGATAAACCCCAAAACTGGACAAAAATATGCAGTTAGGTTTGTTATTGTAAAAGAGCATTTCCATCCTTTACTGGGAGCAAATGCAATTCAGAAGATGGAACTCAATCAACCAGGACCAGTTCAAAATGATAGCCAAAATTTCCCAAGTGGATGAATCCAGCAGCCAGAACTCTGACAGCATTATAAACGAGTTCAGAGATGTATTTAAGGAGGAATTGGGTCAGTTACCTGGAGCGGTACATTTGGAGGTGGATACAGCAGTAACACCAAATGTAGCTGGAGCACGAAGAGTACCAGTCGCACTGAAAGACAAATTGAAAGTTGAATTGGAGAAACTGGTTAAGAAGAAAGTTATTGAAGCAGTAAGTGAGCCAACTCCATGGGTAAGTGCATTGGCATTGGTGATGAAGAAAAATGGAAATCTAAGGATTTGCATAGACCCAAGACCACTAAACAAAGCTTTGAAAAGGGAACATTTCCAACTACCTACATTGGATGATTTGCTGCCAGAACTAGCTGACAGCAAAGTATTTTCCACCCTGGATTTACGAGAGTGATTTTTGCATTTGAAATTTGATGAAGTCAGCAGTCGTTTGACTGCATTTACCACGCCATTTGGTCGGTTTTGGTGGAAGGTTTTACTATTTGGGATTACTCCAGCTCCAGAGATATTTCAAAAGGCCATCTTTAACAATGTATGGAATTTAGAGGGTGTGATCAACAAAGCAGATGATCTTCTGGTGATTAGGAAAGGTAAAACAATGGAGGAAGCAACAGCTGATCATGACAAAAAACTGAGAAAACTGTTGCAGAGATGCCGTGATCGTAGGATTCGATTGAATGCTGGGAAATTGAACCTACAACAAACATCTATATCTTTCCTAGGTCACACAATAACCAGTGATGGGTTACTTCCTGATCCTGGGAAGGTAAAAGCTATAAAAGAGATGCCATGCCAAACAGATGTTAAAGGCGTGCAAAGATTGGCTGGATTTGTGAACTACTTGGCAAAGTTTCTGCCACATATTTCTGACGTGATGGCTCCAATTCGGAATTTAGTGAAGGCAGATTTGCCGTGGACGTGGTCCCAAATTCATCAAAGAGCTTTTGAAAAAATTAAAAGGTTAGTGAGTGAGGCACCAGTATTGGGATACTATGAACCCAACAAACCTTTGGTCATTCAATGTGATGCAAGTGAGAAGGGTATATGGGCTGCACTACTGCAGGAAGGTCAACCTCTAGCCTATATCAGCCGTGCCTGACTGATACAGAAACCCGATGTGTGCAAATTGTAAAGAACTGCTAGCAGTAGTCTATGCTACCGAACGGTTTCATCAATATACGTTTGGTCGACAGATGACAGTACTGACCGATCATAGGCCATGAGAAGTTATCATGAAAAAAGAGTTGGGAAAATACCCCAAATGACTGCAAAACATGCTGATGCGATTACAGGCTTACGATGCTGCCGTTCTGTACCGTACCATCCAGGTAGGAAGATGTTCCTTGCAGACACGCTATCAAGAGCATATATCTACGGAGTGAACAGCGAAGATATGGACAATGAAGATGATGTCAAGGAAGCTGAATACATTCCTGTAACAGAGAGGAGGTTGCTTGAACTGCGCTCAGCCACAAAAGAAGACCGAAGCATGCAGCAGTTGCAGCAAGTAATTGTGGAGGGATGGCCAGACGAAAAAATACATCTTGACCCAGAGGTGAAACCGTTTTTTGGTATACAAAATGAAATGACTGCACAAAATGGGTTAATTTTCAGGGGTAATCGTGTAGTGGTACCAATTACCCAGCGGGCTATACTGAAGGAGAAGCTGCATTCTACACACCTAGGAATAGAAGGATGTTGCAGAAGGGAAAGAGAATGTTTGTATTGGCCAAACATAAACAGTGAGATCAGAGACTATGTTTTAAAATGCCCCACATGCAGAAAATACAAAGTAGACAATCCAGCCTAACAATTAATGGCTCATGAAGTTCCTGACAAACCCTGGGCAAAAGTGGGAGTGGACCTGTTTAAGTTTACAGATAGAGACAATCTTTGTGCTGTGGATTACACGAGCAACTTCTGGGAAATTGATCATCTTCAAAATACAGAAGCTAAGACAGTAGTAACCAAACTGAAACATCATTTTGCACGACATGGAATACCAGATCAGGTGGTAACTGATAATGGGCCTCAGTTTAGCAGCCAGGAATTTTCCACCTTTGCTAAAAAGTGGTGTTTTATACATACACTTGTCAGTCCATACAATAGCAAGGCGAATGGGAAAGTGGAATCTGCAGTAAAAATGGCAAAGACCCTTTTTCGGAAAGCAATGGAGGATAAGGCTGATCCATACCTAGCAATGTTAGATCATAGGAATACACCATCTAAGGGTCTCTTATCACCAGCTCAGAAGCTGATGTCAAGGAGAACAAAAACGCTTCTCCCAACTAAAGAGGAGTTACTCAGACTAGAATTGGCCAAAAACCTCAAAAAGTGTGTCAAACGAGACAGCAGGAGAGAAGAATAGTTTTTTAACGACAAAGTGAAACAACTTCAACCGTTACACCCTGGAGATGTAGTACAGATGAAACCCCACATAAAGGGTCAGAGAGAGTGGAAGAATGAAATGGTATGGGAGAGACTGGATGAGCGGTCATACAATGTAAAAGTGAATGGGGACGGAATAGGGTCAAGTTAAAAAAACTGCAGAAGCACCTCCACTTACATCGTTAATTCACCAGCCATGCGGAGTGCAGAGCGAAATAGTCAGGAATGATGGTAACAGCATAGAAGAAAGAGATGACACAGGCCAACCTGGGTATGAAGGTGAATTGGGAGAAGGAGTTAACCCGACACCACCCACAATGATATCAAGCCCCAAACAAACAAAAGCAAGCCTACGGACAACACGGTCGGGAAGAGTAGTGAGAGATCCTGTGAGATTCAGGGACTACGCGAAATAAAGTAAGGAATGGCAGAATAATCCCTGTTAGGCAGGAGGCTAGTCTGCCTAGGTCACTTTTTTATATATATTTTATTTTAATTCCGTTCAGATGTTTTTTTTGTTGTTTGTATTCTCCTTTCTTTGAGAAAAGGGAAGATGTTGCATGAACAGCAACAGATGATACACCATTTGGAGTAACGCCCCTTGGAGGTGACCGGTGTAAGAAGGGTACTAAATAAAGATGGTTGCAGAGTAAACACAACGACTGGCTTTATGTTATATTTTATCCGTGGACATCCTCACACATGAAACATAATTATTTTTTTTATGTTCCTGTTTTTAAATTAATTTTTTAAAAAATTATTTTTCGAGATTATGTAAAAATTGTTATGCCGAAAGTTTCACATTCATGCGAGCAAGGAAATTAGTAAAATCTTGCATATTAAAATTATGCGAAATCTGTAATTAAGAAAGAAAAAAAAAAGAAATATCTTTGCTATTATAATTTTTTTTGTGTGAAATTATTAAATAAACAATGCTTAATTCAATGGTAATATCGGTAGTTAGAGAAATTAATTTTTCTTCGAGTTATATCGAATTCATTAATACAGACTTTAGGGGCTTTTTTTCGTAATGTTCCTGTAAAAATGAAGCAATTTTTAAAAAATTGTTATAATTTACGATGCTTCATTTTCATAAAAAAAAGGAAAACTAAGTTCTTCCATTTTTTTTTTACTACAGAAAACCATAACTTTAGTAAATGTATTTTTTGTTTACACAAAACAATACATTTCCACCAAGATTTTAATAAAAATAATGAGTTCATCATATTCCGGATCATTATTTTATAAATACTGAAAATTTCATTAAAATTGGTTAATTTCCTGATTTTTGATGAATTTTTAAGTAAAGGGAGGGGTCTAAAAGAAAAAAAAAAACAAAAAAAACCTGAACTGGATTCTCAGCGACATTCTCCGCTCTAACCAAGTTCAATCCGGTTCTTGAGAACTCAACGGCTCAACTCTCCTCAAACGTCTTAACTCCTGGCCTTATATTATCTCATTTATGCAAATTAATGCGCGATCGAACCTGATTTATCGTAGGCACTGTGCAAGGAAAAATTAAAGATGGCGCCCGACTCTCTCTTTAACACGGTAAGATATCCTCAACACGGCACAAGAAGCAACAGCCACACAATTCCCCAGCCAACTCAATCGTCACTCTCCCACGTCTTTCCCCTCACCCGCTTTTATTGTCGTTCTAGGCCGGCTAAATTTGCATATTCCGAGAATTCGTGTGACTTTGCGAGACATCATACTTTACAAAAGACGGCGGTCGCCATCTTGGTCCCTCTTTTCTATTTTTGGTCGGTAACGCTGAGCTGGTCTCGAGGTAAGTCTTTTTCCCCTCATCCGTCTCTCTCACGTACCCACACAACACGCAAACACGCGGGCGCTTATCTCCTGGATGCACGTTACACTCCCCCCTGATCTGATGATCACATAGAGAGCACTGGGGGGGGGGGGGTGGCCTTTTAGTGCGTGTGCTTCTGCGAAGAGGTACATTCACTGTTTCAGATTCGGGCTCTGGATCTGGTTCCGCCTCATCAGATGAAGTATCGCTATCAGTCTCTGGAAGGGGCTCACTGAATCCGTGCATCGGCAGCTCATCGCTAGACACTTCACTGCTTTCTTCTGTAGTTGTATGACGCACCTCGGTAGCTGGGCGAAGATCTCGCACATGTCGTGGGGTTCCATTGACCAAAACAGACTGCTGGCTAATCACTCCAGATATGTGTCCTCGCTTAAACTTGTCGGTGCACCGATTTCCTGGAGGCCGCACCCACACTGGATCTCCCACTTCATATCTGTTATATGTTCCCTTGTCGGTTGGCTGCGTAGTGTTGATTCCCTTCACTCCGACTCGGTACGTGTAAATAGCATTCGCAGGTGCGGTTGAAGGGCTTGAGGGTTTGGCGTAATGTTGTACCAATATGTTGCTTCCGCAATAGTACATCGCTTCCTGGCAGCAATTCTCTTGATGCTGCGATGGCTTCTTTCAGCAATGCCATTTCCTGATGGCACATGCGCACATCGCAACCGTAGACGGACGCCCCACTCATCTAACAACTGCCGGACTTGCTGGCTACAAAACGCTGCATCATTGTCAGTCAGGAGCTCTTCCGGCGCACCTCGCTCAAAAAAAATGGATGATAGGTGGCGAACAACATTTGCTGAATCCTGTCTGGTCATCTGCCGCCACACCGCAAATCTCGTAGGCCCGCAATCAATGAGAGTTAGAAAGGGCTTGCCACTGTAATGGGTAATATCCATGGCCAGCCGCTGCCACACACTCTCAACTTCCAAGCGACCCTTCTGCCATCGCTCTGGTGCAGGATCAATAGACTGGCAAGCCTCACAATTTCTGACGATCTGTCTGACATCCATCTTGGTCACTGCTGGGTATGCACGCCTCACAAAATAAAGGGTCCTCTTGATACCCGGATGTCCGCTCTGTGCATGAATTTTTTGTATTTGACATGGGTCGATTGCAACTGCACAAGATCGAGCAGTAATCTCCATTCCCATCTTCGCGGCTTCATACCATTTGTGAGGTACACGGGTCAGTTGGTCAGCACGATTACAATGTGATGGCACTAGAGTGACGCTCAGTGATAGCCCATACTCAGATACCAGGTTTTTTAGCGTGTCTAGCCTTCTCCGTATTAACATTTCGCTTGCTGCCTTGGTACGGATTCGTGTCCGTCCTGAAAGTGTGTCAGACACCCAGTGGTAGACACAGAGAGAATCTGTGTACAAGGTCAACTTCTTAGACTGCCACTGCAGGGCCAGATTTACCCCCTTTACAACAGCGTCCAGCTCTGCCAGGTTGATATGCTGAGAATCTGTTACGGGCTGCAGCCAACACGCATCCTTGAACACGTTTCCTCCTTGCTCCAACGATACTCCCAACGCCAAAGAACTGGCATCAACCCACACACCTACGTTGTCTCCGTTAACACACCACTGCCCACAGGCAGGGTCCTTCTTGTTCACTCTCTCCAGTGTCTCTTTAATCATCAGAGTTAGTAGGACATCATCGGATATGTCATCCCAACCCGTGGTTGTTAAATTTGCTCTGCGTTTAATCACACCAACAGCTGCGCGGAGCCAGCCACAGACCGGTAAGTGACCAACAAGTTTTCCACACCAAGAAAAAACGGTCCGCCTTGTAACGAGGTTGGGGATGCTTGGAATTTCACTGCCACGCCTCCATTGTAGGGTGCCATCCTCTTCATAAACATCCAATCCCAATACACGTGCTCCTTCCCTTAAACGTTCGGGATTCTTGCATTCCAGACCAAACTGAGCCAACTTTTCTTTGACACACGACGCAGACTGTACATCTTCATTGACGTATACGTCATCAATGTAAGCTGACGTTGAGTCCCTCATGGGCTTTTCTTGGGACAATACTGTGTTGACAATAGTCTTCATGATCTGTGGTGCCACATTTAGGCCGAAGCCAAGGCGTGTAAGGCAGTACCTCTGCCCCTGGAACCAAACTGTCTGGAACGGCCACAACGTCTCATCAACTCGTACCTGTAAATAGGCTTTTCGTAAATCCAATATTGAGACATTAGTGCCTTTCTGACGCCATTCCCTCAACTTACTGGAGCATACGTCAGCATCGGCAGTGTAGGCTTCAATATGCTTGTTAAGCTCCCTATAGTCCAGCACGGGCCGTACTTTCGACTTGTTATGCTGGACTACTGCCATCAAGGGTATTAGACCCTTCGGAGGCCCAAGCTTATCCTCAGAGTAAGGGATTAACCAGCCATCTTGGATCCACGCCTTTAGTTCCCTTTCGTATTCTGCTCGGGCCTCACTGGGTATAGGGTACTCTGCAACCCCATTCTTGAGTTTAGTCGGTGCCATTCCCTTGGTCCACTTCCAAGATGCAATCCAGGCCCTCTTGCGCGAGTCGTAGTCCACTGTAAAATCCGGCCGATCGATATGGAGCGCTGCACACACTGGGGCCTCTAAGAATCGCACCTTTCCATCCCGATGAATTGCGACTCCCCCCAGCGCCTTGATGGCATCGTATCCGAGCAACAGGTCAAACCCCAGGAGATTTCCTTGGGTCACGAGCACATTGATCTTAGTGGCTGCACCGGTGTCCGTGTAGATCTTGACAGTTCCAGCTCCACAGCATGTCTGGGTCTCGCCTCCTATCGTGGTGACTTTGATCTTCCTCTTAGTCCAACTTGGACACAGCCTGGTGCTCACTATAGTATGCGAACAGCCTGAGTCGAGAAGTGCTGAGCAGGGTATCCTGTTTACGTAGACGGTTATTACTGGTTACGCCTTGTTCAAATTTTGCTCGGGGAGCAGGGCGGCGCTGACGTCCTCTCCCCTGATACGTTTCCCGCACAGTTTTGGGCTAGATGCCCCAAACCGCCACACTTAAAACAGCGCACACGCCCCCTGTTGGTGCAATTCCTTGCAAAATGTCCGCGTCGGCCGCAGCGAAAACATTTCCCATTGCTTGCAGGGTTCTGATTCGGAATCTCCCGAGCGCCAATCTGGCCTGTCTGTGTCGCCATCACAACTGGTTCCCCCAGGTCCTCCTCATCTTTGATGATGGCTCGAGCACGTTCCATCAAGTGTTCCATGGTCGTTGTTGAAACGCTGGTTGAGGCTCTCAGTAGCTGCTTCACCCAAGTGGGAAGGCCCGCCACAAACGCGTACGCGAGCGTCCGCTCCGACACCCCTCCACCGAACAGAACTGCGAGTTTCTTTAACTCAGCGAAGAAAACGTCCACGCTTTCCTCCGGTAGAAGTTTTCGGGAAGCAAACTTTTCATAGGCCGTACAAGGATCCATGGGAAATGCCTTGTACAGCGCAGCTTTAATTGCGGTGACATCTCCCTTTTCGGCAGCACTGAGTTGCTGATATACACTCAAGGCACCCCCAGCCAATCTCAGGGGAATTACAGTGTGTACCCTTTTCACCTCACAAAGGTCGCACGTCAGCTCGACCCTTTCAACCCAGTCGACGATGGACGTGGACCCGTCAAACTCGGGTATGAGCTTTAAGTCAAATTTCGACTCGGTCATAGTCCTAGAGGCCAAATGGCCGAGATAGCTTGTAAGAAAAAAAATGTAAGGAAAAATTAAAGATGGCGCCCGACTCTCTCTTTAACACGGTAAGATATCCTCAACACGGCACAAGAAGCAACAGCCACACAATTCCCCAGCCAACTCAATCGTCACTCTCCCACGTCTTTTCCCTCACCCGCTTTTATCGTCGTTCTAGGCCGGCTAAATTTGCATATTCCGAGAATTCGTGTGACTTTGCGAGACATCATACTTTACAAAAGACGGCGGTCGCCATCTTGGTCCCTCTTTTCTATTTTTGGTCGGTAACGCTGAGCTGGTCTCGAGGTAAGTCTTTTTCCCCTCATCCGTCTCTCCCACGTACCCACACAACATGCAAACACGCGGGCGCTTATCTCCTGGATGCACGTTACAGGCAGGTCAGTACTTTTTGACGGACCGTCTTTTTAAAAATCTACCAAAAATCAGGTAATTATCCGATCAATACGAAATTTTCAGCGATTGTTAGGAGAAGAATGATCTTTATAACAGTGTACTTATTTTTCATAAACGATATTTATATATATATATATTTTTGCTTACAACCCCCCCTTGTTTTGAAGTGGGAACAAATATGCTTAAAATAATCATCTGAAACTGAACAAAACATATTGTGTTGTTGTAAGGGACAGAATTATAGATTAAAAAAAAAAAGAAAAAAAAATTGTTTGCATACCTTATTTTGACGTCTGAATATCAGAACTTCGATTGTGTTTAATTATCCCGCTTTTGAGTTTTGAAGTGTGAAATTCGGTGAATATATTAAGTAAAATAAGTAATTTAAGTTAAGCAAAACAAAAAAAATTTTTTTTTAATATTTATGCGAAAAAAGCCATTTTAAAATTTTTGATAAATAAATTAACAATTTTTTTTTTAGCGAGCCGAATAATGCATGACCATTATTAAACAGGGCATGCTTTGAAGAACCGATACCAAAAAAAAAAAAAAAATTCGATAAATATTGTGCCCTTTGTGTTAAAAATAGCATCATTTTTTTCGATCCCGTTTGAAAACGTTTGCCGCTTTTCGACTACGGTGGACCAAACGCGCTGAAATAATTTTTTTTTATTCTGCTTTAAATTGCCCCCCCCCCCATTTTGGGGAGTCTGGCCCCCACACACATACACATTAAAAACCAAACTCATACAAATGGTCACCCATCTGGTACTGGCCAGCCTCAGCTTAATAATACATTGAAATTTTCGTCACTGAAAAATAAGTTTTTTTGGCCTGTTTGGTCTTCCATAGTTTTCTTCTTATAATCCGCAAACGTAAACAGAGTCGATCTCGACTCTACATGGACGCGAAATATCTGGTTACCTATATGAATAAGTGGAATTATTTGAAATTCAGGTACTTATATTATAATATTTTTGCATATTCTCTTAGAAAATCATCCTAAATCTTAGTTAGACAATAAATAAATAAATTAATTATTTCAAAAACCTTTTTTTTTTTTTAAATATTTAAGTACGTTTTTTGTGCAAGACAAAAAATGTCAATTGTTAACTTTTTGGGAAAATTTAACATTTAAAATTTAATTAAAAATAGTAGAAAATTTTTACATTATTCTGTTTTCTATATGATAAAATTCAGGGTTTTATCTTTCTGGAAAAAAAAAAGTTACTCAGAAATAATGGATTTTAATAAATGTAATTTAGTTTTAAAAAACAACAACAACTTGATTTTGCGGCCATTTTTGGCGGTGCCTAATTTATCGCCTTCGTCTCCCATTGCTCGAGTTTCGAGTTCGCACACGCAAGCAGCCCAGCCAGCCCACCTCAGTGACTGCAGTCACACTCAATTATCACTACAATAATTTTTTATACATTTTGAGCATCGACATTCATTTTGCCCGTACCTGGTCGCCATTCAAAGGTGGCCAAGTGGCCAACATTGTAGCCTCTGAGTTACGTCTCTTGTGTTTGAAATCTTACCGTCTCTATTATAATCTACAAAAAATGCAATTTCCCTCCATTTTTTTTAAAAATTGCTTTCACTTATAAAGTTTCTACTTGATGAATTTTTGTAATATTTGGATATTTTTGACATGACAATTAAGTAAGTGATATTTTTGCTTACAAGGACATATTTTCAAAATCGACCGTCGCCTCTGTCTAAACAACCCCCCCCCCAAAAAAAGTCAATGATATCTACTAACTTTTTGTGTCAATTTCAACTAAAAACAATGAAATTTACTTAATTGGCATGCCAGAACTACTTAAATATTATCGCATTATTAAAAACATTATAAACCTTTATCCTCCCCCCCACCAAAAAAAACATATCCATATCTCTTTGGAAACACGTGACATAAAAAACAAGAAAAACCGCACAGTTTATTTAAAAAATTCGCAATAATTACACGCTATTTATCTCCCCTTGGAAATCTTCGGTGATTTTATCCCTAGCTAATTTTTCTCCAAACAATGTTTTCGTTAATAATTTTTCGAAGTGACTATTCGCAGCCGGCTGCGGCTATTCTAAAATGCTATTCGCAGCCGGCCGGCGGCGAAACCGGAAGTTGTCGAGTCGACGGTATTTATCTCAAAATTATAAAAAAAAACCTTACCAGAAATTTATATTCACTTTATTGAAAAGAGCATAAAATTTCACATTGAACCTGAAAATTACGTAAAAATTGAACTAATAGAAAAATTTAGATCGATTTTTAAAGTTAAAAAAAAGTGAACTCGTAAAAGTCAATGTATTTGTATACGTAAAAAAATGGCTGCTTGTAACATCGGAGAAACGCGCTTAGACATTTTGTAAACATTGTTTTTAAAAAATAAAAAATAATACTTCTATTATGTTTTAAACGACTGTAATAGTTTATTTTGGAAGTATATTTCATAAGGAAAATAAACAACCCACTTTAAAAACAGAAATGACGAGTTTTATATATTTTATTCGCAGTTTTTTTGTTGGGGGTGTCAAAAATTCCGCCTAAAATTCTGATACACCTAGCGGGCGGGCAACGAAGCCTGTAAAATGGCGACAGGTAGAGCCAGTCTCCAGGGGTTAATACCATCTAAACGGTAAATTTGCTGTGGGGTTGATTATCAGATTCGTTGTCAGCGACCCGAAAACCTGTGTAAGAAGGCAGGACTAAAGTGATCGGTGTTATGAAAGAATGGTAATATCGAGGTTCAAAAATATCAGTAAATACGCTAATTTTATTAAAAATAAACTTTGCCAAAAAACACAAATTATTTACTAAAAACAAAAATATTTCGCAACTGAGCAAGTGATAAGCCACGCCCATGCCGTTCTCTGCATGAGTACCCCAAATTCTCCGCTGTGTTAGTAATGAAAAACTAAAACAAATAATTAAAATGAAAAGACATGTTAAATTCTCCGCTCAAAATAAAAAATGGGAGAGAGAAAAATTAAATTCGCCACTGTGTTGGTAATTAAAAATTAAAACAACTTATTTTTTACTTGTAAACTGGTTTATTAATTGTAGAAAACAAAAATAAACGGGAGAAAAAAGCAGCTCAAAATGAAAGAAATTGTTAAATTCTATTACAAAAGAAAACAAATTATTTTTACAATTCTAGCCAAGAATTTACTTAAGATTTGTCTGACGTCACTTCTGGTCAGCTGATGCGACCGGCTGCGAATAGCAATTTAGAATAGCCGCAGCCGGCTGCGAATATCAACGGCCTAATTTTTTGTATCTTATCGTGTTTTCATAAATTTTGGATATATTCATTACAGTAACATGACCATTAAGTAGAGATTGGGTTACCTTGAAATTCAATATTAAAAATTTGGAACTTCGCTATTATAGTGTGGTTGCACCCAAAATAATGCACGGTCATATATTCAAGATACACGGGCAAGATTGGGAACTTTTCTTAGGAGGAAGTGACTTGTCTCAGTCAATTGGTTAACATATCCTTTCACTCATCGGCCATATCATATTTTTTTCCCAAATTAAACGATTAAAATATTGCAACAAAATAAATTAATATTTTTGTGCGTAATATTCAACAAAGCGATGAACCATTTAAATTAGTTTAAATTTTATGCGGACTTGCTTTTCCGGTTGCCATCTTAAATTTAGACTTTTAATCGTCAAACTTCGTTCGTTTTAACACATCTTATAATCGTTTTATTTTTTGTTGTCTTGAAAGCAATTTGTCAAACAAAAGGTAAGTGCTTGAATTTAATTACCACTCATGCACTTATGTTACAGTGCTAAAATAATGAGGTTATTATTTAGAAAACCATTCTTAACATGAGGAGAGTATGGGGGTTGTAATTATTCTGTACTTTCACTTAAAAAATATTGTAACATTTGAATTTAACCTTAAAATACTATTTAAAATAGCACGGTAACGTAAGTGCATAAGCACCAATTAAATGCTTTTACGTGTTGTTTTTTCCTACAAGAGCCTGAGCCATTATGATTCCCTTTGATTTTGATATAAAAGTGAGTCAATGCCCCCAGTTTGCATCCTCGGCCTCAAAAATTCACAGAGATTAGACCATTCATGTAATGACCCAGTCAATTCTGCTTCTGTGCAGTTCTGGAAGGTTCACCTTCCCAGGCTTTTCCTTCCCTCTTTAGGAAGGTGTTAGTTTATTGCAAATCGCCAGATGTGCCCTTATAGGGAATGCCGACAGGGATGCCAGGCACTTTTTGCAGGTCAGAGTGATCCTCCTCGGGGGGGGGGACGCTGACTTTTCAATCCCACTTTCTGGCCCAAGTGTCACAGTTCTTGCAGCGGGAGAGAATTAAATACCACCCCCAAGTTTGTATGTAAACAAAGACCGATAATTTTATACAATTGTTTATAGTCATTTTTTAAAATAGTTTTTTTTGTTTTGTTTTGTTTACGAGTGCCATGTGAACGTTTTTGAGATAGGAAACCATAAGCAGTTGGGATACATAGCTTAGGTTTCAATATAATGGTCCAAACACAATAATTTGTATACATGAGTTATTTAGCTACCTGGCCCCACCTCATCCATCCCGCTATTGCTTAAAAGATCACAAAAAATAAACATATTACGTAATTTTAAGTAAATTTATGTCATCTATATCAAAATATTTTTTTCATAAAGGATGCATTAGTAAACCCAGATTTTTTTTTAACTCTTAATTCTACAACACAATTTATCTTTGTTTTTTTGTTTGCGTTTGATAAAACAGTTATTTTTATACCTTTTTCAGTTATTTAAATTTGCCTTCAAACATGCGGAAATTACTTTTCTATGTACTTATGCAGAATACGGGCAATGCTGAAATAATAACATTATTATTTAAAAACCCATTTTAACTTTGAGACAGGGGATTTTATAAAATGTATTGTGTACTTTTACCTAACAATTTAATAAACAAAAGATACCATAAAAATTGAATTTAATTTGAAAATCATTTCTAAAAAAAATAGCACAGTGCATATTCTGCATAGGTACTGTTTTTTTTTTTCCTGGAATATAACTTATTTTAGATTATTTTAGGCTGAACTTGAAATCTTGCACACAGCTGTTTAAATACTGTTACTCTGCTACTAAATACTTGTTGCATGTTGAAACTGTGCACACACGCACACAACCATACATAGTTAAAACACACTGAACAATTGGGGGCGAAACTATCAAAACTGATGTCGCTGTAGGTGAATAAGTCAAGTAATTAACCTGCCCACAGCTGGTAGGGTTGGAACACCTGTTAAAGAACAGGTCATATATATATATATCTATATATATATATGTTTACTGTTTTTTGGGGAAAGAATCCCAACAAAGTGCTCGATTACAAAGAAAAACTTTTTCGATATAAGAGCTTAATATTTATTGAATTGTACAGAAGTTCAGAAAAATATTGGTACCGTCGGTTTCAAGCCCAACATAAAGGAACCAGTTAATGGTAACAAGAAACAACATGGCTGACAAGAGCCGAACATGGTTTAAGTGTTAACTGGTTCCCTTTATGTTGGGCTTGAAACCGACGGTACCAATGTTTTTCTGAACTTCTGTGCAAATAAATAAATATATATATACTAGCAAAAGTACCCGTTGTTGACTGGGTTCAAAAACAGCCGAGAAAATGGATTCTGATTTATGAAAGTATGATAGGTTATGAAAAGGAAGGGTTGTAAAGAGATAGCTTCGAATTTGGGGTATCAAAACCACAGCAAAATATGATAAAAGTAAAAATAAAATAGATAAACCCCATAATAATAATAATACCTGTTCACACTGAAACACTTAT
>NC_136488.1:133871663-134211663 GCF_053919585.1 Euprymna scolopes
TAAAATATTTTTCTCCACATATATTCTTTACTAGCCTGAGTATCTGGCGTTGTCTGGATGTTTGAGGTGTGTGTGTTGAGCAAAAAGACAATAACAAAAGATGTAGTAGGCAGGCAGGCTCAAACCTGTGCCGCAAAGGCAGAAAAAAAAGTGAAAGAAAATCTGATATCTTAGCGATGTCTCCATAACGCGAGCAAAAGTCAAAAGCGTTGAAATTAACCAAATCAATTCAATGATGACGGTGACTTACTAAAATGTCGGTGAAAAAAATCAACCCGTCCTTGTGCAAAATGGCTGAAGGAATTAATGTTTTTCGTCAATTTTTCAATATTTATCATCTGAGATATCAAGCTTAAAAATGATACCGATCTTGTCAGAATCCATCTCCACTGTCGAAAGTTTTTGCGAAACATACATACATACATTTAAACAGACAGGTGAGATTTATATTACAGATTATGCTTTTATTAACTTAATATCTCTTATTTAATTTACAGGAACAATTGACCAAAGACAACGTCTTTTTTCTGAACACATACTAAATAGAAATAGTTTTATTTTGAAGACTTTACAAAACATGTCCATGTATATTTTTTGTTATGATTTTATTAACTTTAAATCTCTTACTTGTTTTACAGGAACAGCTGACCAAAATCCAAGTTTTTAAATTTTTTTCTGAACATATACGAAAATAGATCTATTCTTCTTCTGGATTCTTTATTTACAAAAACCTGTCCACATACAGTTTTATTATGTTTTTTATTAACTGACTATGGGAACAATTGACAAAAATCTAAGTTTTTTAAAAACTTTTTTTTGATCATAAATATTCTTCTTCTGGAGATTTATTCACAAAACATATTCATATATATATTTTATTATGTTTCTTAACTTAATGACTCTTATTTGTTTTTGTCATGAGATCGTGAAAAGTGAAATGGAAATGAGCATTGGAGGTTCAGAGGCTGTTTATCTGATGCGCAACAGATACTACACCTAAAACACGCAAGCAAATTACGAGCCAAGGTGGAAAGTCCTGTCCCGAAGGATAAAACACTTAAGCCCCAACTAGTCATCGTCAAGCCTGACGGACTTGATGATGATGATTATGATGATATTTGTTTTACAGGAAGAATTGACCAAAATCAAAGTTTAAAAAAAACTTTCTGAACATTTACGACATAGAACTATTCTTCTATTGAAGACTATTTACAAAACATGTCCACTTATATTTTTATTATGCTTTTATTAATTTTATATCTCTTATTTGTTTAAACAAATAAAGAATAATTGACCAAAGTCAATTAAAAATGTTTCCCTAACATATACGACAAAATAGAAATATTCTGTTTCTTAAGACTTTCTTTAGAAAAAATGTTCACATATATTTTTAATTATGCTTTTATTAACTTAATATATCTTATTTGTTTTACAGGAACAATTGACCAAAATCAAAGTCTTCAAAAATTCTTTTTCTGAATATATACGAAAATAGATCTATTCTTCTTCTGGATTCTTTATTTACAAAACGTTATACAAATGGATACGATCAATAAACCTTATTCTTGTGAAGTGTGCGGCTCATCGTATTCAAGGAGAACAAATTTAAAAAGACACATGCGAGAGCACACGGGCGAAAAACCTTACATCTGTGAAATGTGTGGCTCAGCTTTCACAAGAAGTGTGCAACTGAAAAGACACTTGCAAAAACACACTGGCGAAAAACCCTTTTCTTGTGAGGTGTGTTCCTCTGCATTTACACAAGAATCTGACTTAATAATTCACGTACGAACACACACTGGCGAGAAACCATATGCATGTGAACTTTGTGACTCAGCCTTTTCACAAAGATCAAGTTTTAAAACGCACATGAGAACTCACACTGGCGAGAAACCTTACGTCTGTGAGACATGCGGCAAATCGTTTTCACAAAAATACCAATTGAATTTCCACATGCCAATACACAGCGGGGAAAAGCCATATGCCTGTAGAACGTGTCCGTCGGCATTTTGGAGGAAAGACCAGCTGAACATTCACCTTCTGAAGCACACTGGTGTGAGACCTTATTCTTGTGACGTGTGCACCACGGCTTTCTTCAGAAAAAGCGAATTGAATATGCACATGCGAATACACAGTGGCGAGAAACCTTATGGATGTGAAGTGTGTGGTTGGGCTTTTGTGCGAAAAAGCTATTTAAATACTCATATGCGAAAACACACTGGTGAGAAACCTTATACTTGTGAAGTGTGTGGCTCTAAATTCTCACAAAATTCTTCTCTGCACAATCATATGAGGACACACACTATCTAAGGAGAGAACTTGAATACTTGCTGGAGAGTATTTGATGCCTGTTGTAAAGAACTTTAATGACTACCTAAGGGAACTTGAATGCCTACCAGAGGGAAGTTTAATACCTATGGGAGAAAACTTGAATGCCTACAGGCGAAAACTTGAATGCTTACTGGAGAGTATTTGAATGCCTACTGGAGCAAATTTGAATTTGAAGGAAGTTGAAGACTTACTGGGGAGAACTTGAACTTGAATGCCTACTGCAGAGAATTTGAATGCCTATCAAAGGAAACTTGAATGCCTACTGCAGAGAACTTGAATACCTACAAGACACTATCCTCGAGTCTCTAAGCTCTCTCTCTCTAGAGTTTTATCAGGACAATTTGGCATGAGCATACTTTTCCCTACAAATAAACCTTGACTTAATATTCAAAATAACATAGTATTCACGTCCCAAATAAGATCTTCTCGGTATGATAAACTCACACTGGCTTTTATGAGGAATTGTGAAATTTCTCTAAGTAGTGTTACCTTAAGAAATTATTGAAGTAGACTAGATGAATTGTTATCCTGGAATCCAAGACCAAAGAGACAACAAGAAAGGTATACAATAATATTTAAATGGTCGATTGGAGAGAAATAATAATGTTTTCCACTTTTTACTAATTGAGTGCTTGAGAGATAAAGAACTTTAATGGAATATTTATATATCCATGCATCTCATATAGAGATCAGTTGTTAGTCCAAAGAAAAGAGGCTCCTTGATTTCTGAGAACTTTGACAAAAGTAAAATGAAATACAATCTAATGTGAAGTTATTCTAATATATAAACAAATGTATTACCGTATCGAATAATCCTTCTGTGTAAATATATGAATGTAATTTCAATGAAATCTGTTCAACATAGATAAAATGATAACACAATTTATGTTATATTTTCCGGATATATTGCATTGTGACTAATATCATTAAAAAATAAAAACAAAACAAAGAAAAAACATAAACATGATCACTAACCATTGGCAAAAAAGTAATAACAAGAAAAAATTCATAACAATGTCCCTCCCCCCGAAAAAAAGACAACAATGGTCCGCAAACAACAATAAATAAAAAAGAAATTACGGTACACATTGATCCGAAAAAGTTATCAAAAAACAAATATATAACAAATAAATGTTACGGAAGGTAAGATAAGTTACTTTTCTACCTAACTGGATAATTTTTTTGTGTGTTTATTTAATGTAACATGTTTATCAGCTCGAAAAACATACAATGTTTACCGATATATTTGAAAATTGCATATGACTGAGCAGCACTCTCTGGTGAACACCGTAAGTTTGGGAAAACGAGTTAAAACTAAAAAAAAAGGAAAAAATATTGTTAAAAACCGACCGCTATATAATATACAAATTAATGTCATGGTAACATACATTCAGCGAGTTTCTAACAATATTTTTGTTAGATTTTTAGTTTTAACTCATTTTCCCAAGCTTACCGTCTTTACCAGATAGTGCCCCGCCCCGCCATTTGCAATTTTCAAATACATCGGTAAACATTGTATATATTTTCGAGCTGAATAAACATGTTACCTTAAATAAAAACACTAAAAGTTATCCGTTTATGTAGAAAAGTAACTTATCTTGCCTTTGATAACATTTATTTGTTATATATTTGTTTTTTAACAACTTTTTCGAATCTGTGTACAGTAATACAAACCCAAAAAATTAATCAAAAGGTTTTATAAAAAGACATCTACTAAAAAAAAAAATTTTTTTTTCATATATTGTTTAAATTCTTTTACTTTGTTTTCATTTTCTTGTTAAAATAAGCGTTTAACATTACCAGTTAATTTAATTATTTTCTCCTTAAAATATATTAGCAACTATTTCGCGTTATATGGGTTTTTGGTCTTCATCACGTTTCTACATGGACATATCCCAATTCTTACCGACATCTGGTCTGAAATACTTGTGAAAAGTGGGAGAAATGAGGCAACAAAACTGCATAAGTACCGAAAAAACTTTTATGCTATTTTTACAGTTTTGTTTCATCATATCAAATTTGAAATAAACATGTGTAAAAGAAAAAGTAGTTTTCGTTTCTTCAATTTTTCATTCTGGTTTGTAGTTGTATTTATACAAAACAAAACAAAAAAATAAATAGAATAAAGTGTTACAAAGCGGTGACAAAACAAATCCCAATAAATATTTTTATTAAATATGGTAACATTACATAAAATGCTACAATCCATCCATCTTTAAAAGCAAATGTTCACTTTGAGAACATTTAAATGCAAAACACGGAAATTCACAAAAGAATGTAACTTTGTCGGAACTTATCTTGCTTCCAGATAAATTTGACGCTAAAGTAACTAAGCTGAAAAAAAAACGCATGAAACAAAAGAGGGGGAGGGGTAAAGAATAAAATATAAATGTCTTGATTTGAAACGAAGAAGAAACATTATTTACAATAAGTTGCAAATTTTTCCCTTTGCGGGCATTTCACTTATGAAACGCCAAGGTGACATATTATGAAGAAAGTAACATGTAATGAAAAAAATAACAACACTGGTTCTTATAAGATGTCGTGTGTATCCATTATCGAATACAATAATAAAATACAAAATGGTATCGCCTAATCACACTCGCATATGAAATTAATTTTAGGAGGGTACTCACAATTGAAAGCCATTCAGGCACGTGCCTTTTTCTTTTTCTTGTTTAAAGTTCTTTTAGAATTTTCTTTCCCTCCATGTTCGCATGCAAACCGTAGAGACACACATGAATTTCAGGAGCAAGACCTCGTCGCTTGTCCAGATAGGACATTCCAAAATTCCTTGTCACGTAAAAGGTATTTTCTTTAAAATAATTTCACTCCTTGTAAAATACGCGCAAAACCATAGCCACATAGTTAATTTTCAGAAGTCTGTCTCGTCAGAGCTGGGTATTAATTTCTTGCCGGGTTTTCTTCTTTGAAGGAGGCTCATCAAAATTCCATTTTCAGCGCCGGGCAATGAACAACACATTCACTGTCCACGTCAGTAGAATTTCAAAAAGAGAACGAAATACGCGCTGGGCTCATGACATCATTACAAAGCTAGCATTTCTCTTTTCTCCAAATTAAAGGGAGTTTCGTACAAACCCAAAATATACGAAACTAAAAATCATAAAGGATACAAAACACAAAAAATCATATATAAGAACCAGATAAAAAATAAATGTAAACAGGGAGGAATGCACCATTATTGGTACAAAAAAAATTCCAACATTCTCCCCCAACAGGAAATGGCAGTCAATCTACAGTTGGATGACACCTGTAAAATTTACAATACAAAAAATTTTTTCTTTATATATACACATACCACAATGTATGGTCAGAACTCCAGGAAACACATATTAGAACAAAAAAAGCAGAAAAATTCAAATAGTCTTTTTTATACAAATTCACATGAAAACCTTTATGTTTTAGGTTAGAACAGAGGAGTTCATAACCTCGTAGGAACTCGAAGAAGCTGAACTACACACTATTGCATGAACAGCAACAGGTGTTACACCGTTTGGAGTAACGCCCCTTGGGGGTGAGCAGTGTAAGAAGAGTACTAATAAAGATGGTTGTCGACTAAACACAACGATTGGTTTTATGTTATATTTTATCCGTGGGCATCCTCACACTTGAAACATGGTGATAGCGTTGGGATGTACAATAAAGAGAAGAAAAAACAAAACGGTGGAAAGGTAGCAGAAAAAGAAAATAAAAACAGATAAGTAACGTTTAATTTTTCAGTGTGAAAATTACGACGCCACGAGGTGGTTAAGAAAAAAAATGTCGGAAGGAGACATGAGTGCAATAAACAGACGGGTAGCTGGCATAAGACCACCGCCACCTCTTTGTATGGAGCAGAAGTTGACAGAGAATTGGAAGCTATTTTAGCTGAAATGGCATAATTATGCTATTATTACGTATCTGACAACCCAGTCGATACAATATCAAACTCCACTTTTGCTTCATACGTTAGGGGATGATGATTTGAAAGTGTACTACAGGTTTCACTTTTCAACGCCTGAAGATGAAAGAACGCCTACGGAAATTATTCAGGCGTTTGATAAATATGCTATAGGGAAAAAAATGAAACTTACGAGCGTTATGTTTTTCACACGAGAAAGCAAGGAGAAACGGAGACCATGGAATCTGTTATTACGGCACTTCAGACGTTAGTAAAAATTTGCAATTTTTGTGACAATTGCGTTTCCTCAGTACTCAGAGATCAAGTAGTGCTGGGAATACGTAACTCTCAGACACAAGCTGAGTTACTTAAAACAAGACAGCTGGATTTACAAAGATATATAGACATTTGTAAGCTGTCTGAAAATGCTGCGTTACAAGCCAGTATCCTAAGGCCTGAGAGAGTGAACCGAGTGGAGTTCAGACACAAGAAAAAGCCAGGGGAAAAAACTGTGAGAGAATGCCGAGTGTGTACACTGCAACATGGACCGAACAAGGAAGTATGTCCTGCATTTGGCAAGACATGCTACAACTGTAATGGAAAAAATCATTTTTCTGCGAAATGCAGATTACCATCAAGATGACAGTAGTAGTTCTTCAGACTATGGGCAGACAGTGTAACAATAAAAAAAGAAAAAGTTAACGCTGTGAATCATGAGGTGATAAAAGCCGACATGATGGTGAAAGGAAAGCCAATTATTTTTCAGCTTGACAGTGGAGCATCAGTAAACATACTGAATGAGAAGCATGTAATGGGGAAAACACTGGAGCCTTCAAATAAGACACTGGTCATGTGGAATGGAACAGAAGTGAAGCCATTGGGAGAGTGTCGAGTCAAAATGATAAACCCCAAAACTGGACAAAAATATGCAGTTAAGTTTGTCATTGGAAAAGAGCATTTCCATACTTTACTGGGAGCAAATGCAATTCAGAAGATGGCACTCATCACACACAATCAACCAGGACCAGTTCAAAATGAAAGCCAAAATTTCCCAAGTGGATGAATCCAGCAGCCAGCACTCTCACAGCATTATAAACGAGTTCAGAGATGTATTTAAGGAGGAATTGGGTCAGTTACCTGGAGCGGTACATTTGGAGGTGGATACAGCAGTAACACCAAATGTAGCTGCAGCATGAAGAGTACCAGTCGCACTGAAAGACAAATTAAAAGTTGAATTGGAGAAACTGGTTAAAAAGAAAGTTATTGAAGCAGTAAGTGAGCCAACTCCATGGGTAAGTGCATTGGCATTGGTGATGAAGAAAAATGGAAATCTAAGGATTTGCACAGACCCAAGACCACTAAATAAAGCTTTGAAAAGGGGACATTTCCAACTACCTACATTGAATGATTTGCTGTCAGAACTGGCTGACACCAAAGTATTTTCCACCCTGGATTTACGAGATGGATTTTGGCATTTGAAATTGGATGAAGTCAGCAGTCGTTTGACTACAGTTACCACATCATTTGGTCGGTTTCAGTGGAAGGTTTTACCATTTGGAATTACTCCAGCTCCAGGGATATTTCAAAAGGCCCTCTTTAACAATGTATGGGATTTAGAGGGTGTGATCAACAAAGCAGATGATCTTTTGGTGATTGGGAAAGGTAAAACAATGGAGGAAGCAACAGCTGATCATGACAAAAGACTGAGAAAACTGTTGCAGAGATGCCGTGATTGTGGGATTCGATTGAATGCTGGGAAATTGAACCTACAACAAACATCTATATCTTTCCTAGGTCACACGATAACCAGTGATGGGTTACTTCCTGATCCTGGGAAGGTAAAAGCTATAAAAGAGATGCCATGCCCAACAGATGTTAAAGGCATGCAAAGATTGGCTGGATTTGTGAACTACTTGGCAAAGTTTCTGCCACATATTTCCGACATGATGGCCCCAATTCGGAATTTAGTGAAGGCAGATGTGCCATGGACGTGGTCCCAAATTCATGAAAGAGCTTTTGAAAAAATTAAAAGGTTAGTGAGTGAGGCACCAGTATTGAGATACTATGAACCCAACAAACCTTTGGTCATTCAATGTGATGCAAGTGAGAAGGGTATGGAGGCTGCACTACTACAGGAAAGTCAACCTCTAGCCTATATCAGCCGTGCACTGACTGACACAGAAACCCGATATGCGCAAATTGAAAAAGAACTGCTAGCAGTAGTCTATGCTACCGAATGGTTTCATCAATATACGTTTGGTTGACAGATAACAGTACTGACCGATCATAGGCCATTAGAAGCTATCATAAAAAAAGAGTTGGGAAAATGCTCCAAACGACTGCAAAACATGCTGATGCGATTACAGGCTTACGATGGTACCGTTCTGTACCATCCAGGTAGAAAGATGTTCCTTGCAGACACGCTATCAAGAGCATATATCTACAGAGTGAACAGCGAAGATATGGACAATGAAGATGATGTCAAGGAAGCTGAATACATTCCTGTAACAGAGAGGAGGCTGCTTGAACTGCGCTCAGCCACAAAAGAAGACCGAAGCATGCAGCAGTTGCAGCAAATAATTGTGGAGGGATGGCCAAACGGAAAAATACATCTTGACCCAGAGGTTAGACCGTTTTTTTGGTATAAAAAATGAAATGACTGTACAAGATGGGTTGATTTTCAGGGGTAATCGTGTAGTGGTTCCAATTACCCAGCGGGCTATACTGAAGGAGAAGCTGCATTCTACACACCTAGGAATAGAAGGATGTTGCAGAAGGGCAAGAGAATGTTTGTATTGGCCAAACATGAACAGTGAGATCAGAGACTATGTTTCAAAATGCCTCACATGCAAAAAATACGAAGTAGCCAATCCAGCCGAACAATTAATGGCTCATGAAGTTCTTGACAAACCCTGGGCGAAAGTGGGAGTGGACCTGTTTAAGTTTACAGATAGAGACAAACTTCTGGGAAATTGATCATCCTCAAAATACAGAAGCTAAGACAGTAGTAACCAAACTGAAACATCATTTTGCACGACATGGAATACCAGATCAGGTGGTAACTGATAATGGGCCTCAGTTTAGCAGCCAGGAATTTTCCACCTTTGCTAAAATGTGGTGTTTTATACATACACCTGTCAGTCCATATAATAGCAAGGCGAATGGGAAAGTGGGATATGCAGTAAAAATGCCAAAGAACCTTTTCCGGAAAGCGATGGAGGATAAGGCTGATCCATACCTAGCAATGTTAGATCATAGGAATACACCATCTAAGGGTCTCTTATCACCAGCTCAGAAGCTGATGTGAAGGAGAACAAAAAACCCTTCTCCCAACTAAAGAGGAGTTACTCATACCAGAATTGGCCAAAACCCTCAAACAGTGTGTTAAACGAGACAGCAGGAGACAAGAACAGTTTTTTAATCAAAGTGAAACCACTTCAACCGTTACACCCTGGAGATGTAGTACAGATGAAACCCCACATAAAGGGTCAGAGAGAGTGGAAGAAGGCAATGGTATGGGAGAGACTGGATGAGCGGTCATACAATGTAAAAGTGAATGGGGATGGAATAGGGTCGAGTTGGAAAAAACTGCAGAAGCACCTTCACTTACATCGTTGATTCACCAGCCGTGCGGAGTGCAGAGCGAAATAGTCAGGAATGAAGGTAACAGCATAGAAGAGAGAGATGACACAGGCCAGCCTGGGTATGAAGGTGAATTAGGAGAGGGAGTTAACCCGACACCACCCCCAATGATATCAAGCCCCAAACAAAAGCAAGCCTATGGACAACACGGTCGGGAAGAGTAGTGAAAGATCCTGTGAGATTCAGGGACTATACGAATTAAAGTACGGAAGGGCAGAATAATCCCTGTTAGGCAGGAGGTTAGTCTGCCCAATGAATGCGTAGGTCACTTTTTTATATATATTTTATTTTAATTCTGTTCAGACGTTTTTTTGTTGTTTGTGTTCTCCTTTCTTTGAGAAAAGGGAAGATGTTGCATGAACAGCAACAGGTGTTACACCGTTTGAAGTAACGCCCCTTGGAGGTGACCGGTGTAAGAAGGGTACTAAATAAAGATGGTTGCCGAGTAAACACAACGACTGGTTTTATGTTACATTTTATCCGTGGACATCCTCACACATGAAACATAATTATTTTTTTTATGTTCCTGTTTTTAAATTAATTTTTTTAAAACTTATTGTTCGAGATTATGTAAAAATTGTTACGCCGAAAGTTTCACATTCATGCGAGCAAGGAAATTAGTAAAATCTTGCATATAAAAATTATGCGAAATCTGTAATTAAGAAAAAAAAAAAAAAGAAATATCTTTGCTATTATAATTTTTTTTGTGTGAAATTATTAAATAAACAATGCTTAATTCAATGGTAATATCGGTAGTTAGAGAAATTCATTTTTCTTCGAGTTATATCGAATTCATTGATACAGACGGTGCAAGTCTATAAATGGGCCACAAGTAATCTTTTTTACTATAAAAATCTGAAAAAATCTGTTTAATGTACGTACTTGTTACTGCATGAAAATGTCATATTTCAAAAATCACGTAAATCGATCAAGTAGTTTTTTTATTTATTTAAGAAAATCAAATATTATCGGACGATTCATCGAAGAAAAAGCCAAGCGCCATGTGTTTTGAGAGATAATGCAACTAACGAGCCCTGGCGGAAATATTGGTCAACAAGGGCAGTACATGCAGAGCATCGAATATTTTATCAATAAAGTACTTTTTATTATTTTTTTAAGAAAATCAATTTTTACGATTTCTAGGGATAATAAATAAATTGACTTCTTTTAATAAAGGGAATGTGTCTTTGAGTTTGTATTACTGTACACATAGATTTTAAAAAGTTGTCAAAAAACAAATAAATGTTATTAAAGGCAAGATAAGTTACTTTTCTACTTAACTGAATAATTTTTTAGTGTTTTTATTTAATGTAACATGTTTATTCAGTTCGAAACACATACAGCATTTACCGATGTATTGGAAAATTTTAACTTGCGCCGGCTTCTCTGTTGAACACGGTATGTTCGGGAAAATTAGTTAAAAATAAAAAAATATACAAAATACTGTTGAAAACCCACCGAATAAATGTCACCCTATGTCACGGTAACATATAGCGACTTTTTAACTGTATTTTGTTTAGTTTTTTTTTTATTTATAACCCCTTTTCCCAAACTTACCGTGTGAAAGAGAGAGTCGGGCGTCATTTTAAATTTTCCAATACATTGGTAAACACTGTATGTCTTCGAGCAAAATAAACAGTGTTACATTAAATAAAAACGCTAGAAAATTATCCAGTTATGTAGAAAACTAATTTATCTTGCCTTTGATAACATTTATTTATTATATATTTGTTTTTCTGACAACTTTTTCGAATCTATGTGTACAGTAATATAAACCCAAAAAGAGTTTTCGACATTAAAAAAAAAAAAAAAAAACTAAAAATAGTCGATGGTCTGCCCTCCGTATTAACTTTATTAAAAGACACATTCTCTTATCCCTAAAAATCGTAAAATTAAAAAAAAAAAAAAAAGAAGTACTTCGCTTATTGTTTTCAGACGAAAAAAAAAAAAAACTAGTGTTTTCCACATTCTCTTTATTAAAAGAAGTCAATTTATTATCCCTAAAAATCGTAAAATTTGATTTTCTTAAAAAAAAAAAAGTACTTGATTGATGAAATATTCGATGATCTGCATGTACTGCCCTTGTTGACCAATATTTCCGCCAGGGGTCGTTAGTTGCGTTATCTCTCAAACAACATGGTGCTTGGCCTTTTCTTCGATGAATCGTTCGATAATATTTGATTTTCTTAAATAAAAAAAAAAACTTCTTGATCGATTTACGTGATTTTTGGAATATGACATTTTCATGCAGTAACAAGTACGTACATTATACAGATTTTTTTCAGATTTTTATAGTAAAAAAGATTACTTGTGGCCCACTTATAGACTTGCACCAAAAATTGTTATAATTTACGATGCTTTATTTTCATAAAAAAAAGGAAAACTAAGTTCTTCCATTTTTTTTTTTTACTACAGAAAACCATAACTTTAGTAAATGTATTTTTTGTTTACACAAAACAATACATTTCCACCAAGATTTTAATAAAAATAATGAGTTCATCATATTCCGGATCATTATTTTATAAATACTGAAAATTTAATTAAAATTGGTTAATTTCCTGATTTTTGATGAATTTTTAAGTAAAGGGAGGGGTCTAATAGAAAAAAACAAACAAACCCTGAACTGGATTCTCAGCGACATTCTCCGCTCTAACTACGTTCAATCCGGTTCTCGAGAACTCAACGGCTCGACTCTCCTCAAACGTCTTAACTTCCGGCCTTATATTATCTCATTTATGCAAATTAATGCGCGATCGAACCTGATTTGTCGCCTTCGTCTCCCATTGCTCGAGTTTCGAGTTCGCACATGCAGGCAGCCCACCTCCGTGACTGCAGTAACACTCAATTATTACTACAATAACGTTTATACATTTTGAGCATCAGCATTCATTTTGCCCGTACCTGGTCGCCATTCAAAGGTGGCCAACATTGTAGCCTCTGAGTTACGTCCCTTGTATTTGAAATCTTACCGTCTCTATTATAACATCTACAAAAAATGCAATTTCCTTCCATTTTTTAAAAAAAATTGCTTTCAACTATAAAGTTTCTACTTGATGAATTTTTGTAATATTTGGATATTTTTGACATGACAATTAAGTAAGTGATATTTTTACTTACAAGGACATATTTTCAAAATCGACCGTCGCCTCTGTCTAAACACCCCCCCCCCAAAAGTCAATGATATCTACTAACTTTTTGTGACCGCATTATTAAAAACATTATCGACCTCATCGTACCCCCCCCCAAAAAAAACCATCACCATATCTCTTTGGGAACACGTGACATAAAAAACAAGAAAAAACGCACAATTTATTTAAAAAATTCGCAATAGTTACACGCTATTTATCCCCCTTGGAAATCTTCGGTGATTTTTCTCCAAACTTAGCTAATTTTTCTCCAAACTTCGTTCGTTTTAACACATCTTATAATCGTTTTTTTTTTCTTGTCTTGAAAGGAATTTGTCAAACAAAAGGTAAGTATTGTTTGAATTTAATTGCCACTCATGCACTTATGTTACAGTGCTGAAATAATGTGGTTATTATTTAGAAAACCATTCTTAACATGAGGAGAGTATGGGGGTTGTAATTATTCTGTACTTTCACTTAAAAAAATATTGTAACATTTGAATTTAACCTTAAAATACTATTTAAAATAGCACGGTAACGTAAGTGCATAAGCACCAGTTAAATGCTTTTATGTGTTGTTTTTTTCCTACAAGAGCACGTCTGAACCATTATGATTCCCTTTGATTTTGATATAAAAGTGAGTCGAGTCAATGCCCCCAGTTTGCATCCTCGGCCTCAAAAATTCACAGAGATTAGACCATTCATGTAATGACCCAGTCAATTCTGCTTCTGTTTAGTTTTCTGGAAGGTTCACCTTCCCAGGCTTTTCCTTCCCTCTTTAGGAAGGTGTTAGTTTATTGCAAATCGCCTGAGGTGCCCTTATAGGGAATGCCGACAGGGATGCCAGGCACTTTTTGCAGGTCAGAGTGATCCTCCTCGGGGGAGGGGGGCCTGGGGGCGCTGACTTTTCAATCCCACTTTCTGGCCCAGGTGTCACAGTCCTTGCAGCGGGAGAGAATTAAATACCACCCCCAAGTTTGTATGTAAACAAAGACCGATAATTTTATACAATTGTTTATAGTCATTTTTTAAAATAGTTTTTTTTTTGTTTTGTTTTGTTTACGAGTGCCATGTGGACGTTTTTGAGATAGGAAACCATAAGCAGTTGGGATACATAGCTTAGGTTTCAATATAATGGTCCAAACACAATAATTTGTATATATGAGTTATTTAGCTATTTGGCCCCACCTCATCCATCCCGCTATTGCTTAAAAGATCACAAAAAATAAACATATTACGTAATGTTAAGTAAATTTATGTCATCTACATCTTTTACACCTCAAATTAAAAAAACTAAAGTTCAAATTAAAAAAACACAACTTCAAATTAAAAAACACAACTTCAAATTTAAAAAACTAAACTTCAAATTAAAATACACAACTTCAAATTAAAAAAATCCAAGTTCAAATTAAATTAAAATTTTATTACATGATAGATAAACCATTTATTCTCCAACAGGGAGGTCCTCTTCCCTGGCGTTGAACCCGATTACAGAATGCCTGAGACATGGCAGGAGTTACCACTTGGTAGGCTCGGTCGATGGCGGTCTCCACAAGACGAAGACGGTGCTCCACTTTTGTGATATCTTCCGGTTGTGGCACATGTATAACGCTCGGTAGATCCCTCTTGATGACGGCTTTGATGGCTGACCAGGCCATTTCGATGGGGTTGAGAGCCGGGCTGTATGGAGGCAAGCGAATAAACTCCACTTCTGCAAAAGCTGCCTGGTCGTGTAGTTGTTCCACTCGGGAATGGCACGGGGCGTTGTCAATTACCAAGGCTACCTGTCCGGCATCATATCCCATTGCGAAGACAGAATTGAGTAGTTCTGCAACCCATTGGTTGACATCCGGGTGCTTGTAGGCGCCACGCCTGCGGGTGAAGTTGATGAGTCCCTGTTGACTAATACCAGCAACCATGTGAATATTTGGACCTTTCGAGCCTGGAACATGTAGCACCACTCTCTGGCCCCTCGCGGATCGTCCAACGGTCCGAGTACAAAATAAGTTCACGTTTGACTCATCCAAATACACCACATGTTTACCAGCTCCCAATGCGGCCATAACCCTTTCTACATAGATACGACGTTTTACCTTATTCTCCGGAGTGTTGACATTCTCGGCTTGCTTGTGAACCCGTTTTACAGTGAAGAGTCTACCATCGAGATGGTTATTTATGGTAGTAACGCTGATTGGGGGGTTGATTCCATGCATCTCCGAAATCTTCAAGGCCAACTCCTTGAGAGTGATGGTAGGATCTTCTCCGATTATATCAAGCATGTTGTTGACCATGTCCGGATTCACTTTCCCATGTCGCCTTCCACCCCGCGGCTTATCCTCCACGTCTTGCCCCTTGGCCTGTTTATTCACCCAGGCGTACGCGGTGTTCCTATTTATCCCACAGTTCTCTGCGACAGTTGTCCAGTCCCTGCTATTTCGAGCGGCTTCCAGAATCCGACGCTTAGGAGAATTTCGATTGCGTTTGTACTGACCACGTACTGTGCCTCTCTTGACTCCTCTACTTGATCGCACAACTACCGGAGATCCATTGTTATTTTCCATATTTTAAATTATTGTAATGTTAATTGTTAGAAACTTTTCTTTTTTTATTGTTGCGAGCAACTACAAGTAATAGTGGGTAATTTGCATAAGTGATGTTATGCAAATTACCTTACAAAGTTTGAGTATGAATAATTCTAACATAATGTCACGTGCTTTTAAATTGAACTTGGGTTTATTTAATTTGATGTTGTCTTTTTTTAATTTGAAGTTATGTTTTTTAATTTGAAGTTTAGTTTTTTTAATTTGAAGTTGTGTTTTTTAATTTGAAGTTGTGCTTTTTTAATTTGAGGTGTAAAAGGTGTATATCAAAATATTTTTTTCATAAAGGATACATTAGTAAACCCGGATTTTTTTTTTTACTCTTAATTCTACAACACAATTTATCTTTGTTTTTTTTTGTTTGCGTTTGATAAAACAGTTATTTTTATACCTTTTTCAGTTATTTAAATTTGCCTTCAAACATGCGGAAATTACTTTTCTATGTACTTATGCAGAATACGGGCAATGCTGACATAATAACATTATTATTTAAAAAGCCCATTTTAACTTTGAGACAGGGGATTTTATAAAATCTATTCTGTACTTTCACCTAACAATTTAATAAACAAAATATACCATAAAAATTGAATTTAATTTGAAAATCATTTCTAAAAAATATCACAGTGCATATTCTGCATAGGTACTGTTTTTTTTTTTTTCCTGGAATATAACTTATTTTAGATTTTCAAAGATGAATTCGATTAGATTTTAGAAGTTACCATAAAAGGAAACAATGCACTCAACACTAATCCAGTAATGAAACAGGGCTTCACATTATATCTTAACAGCCATGATGCAACCAGGAAGTACAAGATTACCTGGAATGACCATGAACTACAAAAGGTCAGTTTTTGTGTCTGTCTAGGTGTCACATTGGAAAAGAATTCATCCTCCAATGTGCACTTCAAGAAGATAAAGGAAAAAGTTGCTACCATGAACAACTTGCTTGTAAAATTTACAAATTCAATTAGGGGTATGCTAAACTTAAATCTTGCGCACAGCTGTTTAAACACTGTTACTCTGCTACTAAATACTTGTTGCATGTTGAAACTGTGCACACACGCACACAACCACACATAGTTAAAACACATTGAAAAATTGGGGGTGAAACTATCAAAACTGATGTCGCTGTAGGTGAATAAGTCAAGTAATTAACTCGCCCACAGCTGGTAAGGTTGGAACACCTGTTAGAGAACATGTCATATATGTATGTATATATATATATATATATATATATATATATATATATATATATATATATATATATATATATATATATATATTTGTTTTCTGTTTTTTTGGGAAAGAATTCCAAGAAAGTGCTCGATTACAAAGAAAAATTTTTTCGATATAAGAGCTTAATATTTATTTATTTAATTGTACAGAAGTTCATAAAAACATTGGTACCGTCGGTTTAAAGCCCAACATAAAGGAACCAGTTAATCGTAACAAGAAACAACATGGCTGACGAGAGTCAAACATTATTTACGTGTTACTATTAACTGATTCCATTTATGTTGGGCTTGAAACCGACGGTACCAATATTTTTCTGAACTTCTGTGCTTCTGTACAATTATATATATATATATATATACTAGCAAAAGTACCCGTTGTTGACTGGGTTCAAAAGCAGCCTAGAAAATGGATTCTGATTTATGAAAGTATGATAGGTTATGAAAAGGAAGGGTTGTAAAAAGATAGCTTCGAATTTGGGGGTATCACAACCAAAGCAAAATATGATGAAAGTAAAAATAAAATAGACCCCATAATTTATTATACCATACCTGTTCACACTGAAACACTTATCACAATATTCTGTGGATCTATATTAACAAACCTTGTTAAACTTTGTGACATATTTCCATTCTATGGAGGTCAGGTGCGAATGAACACCCCATAATTTTTTTATACCATATTTCTTCAAACTGAAACATAATCATCAAAGTATACTTACACAGATAGATATGAAAAGTCTAGACGAGATTGCTGTTGAATCTGCCTCCTCTTGCTTCTGGTCTTCATCTAAAGCTTCATCATGCACACATGGGATTAGAAATAAAATAATATTTTTATATTTTTTATAAGAAAGGAATTTTATGTTGTAAGTTATCTCTAGCTGGCAAAAAACTACCAGCATTCACGCAGCTACACCACATTCTGAGCTGAAGTTTGCACTGGATTGTGCCATGCAAAAATCACTCGCCCGATACTAAATAATGCATGTCACAAATCACTGAGATATTAGATCATCTTTCTAGCAATGCTGTACAAATTGATTGACAATGTACCTTCCCCCATATCTGGAGAGATGTCTATGTGAGAATTCCTTAAAAATAGCAACAGAACCCTACTTTGTTTCCAAAGACTAATTAAGACTAACAATTATTTCATGACTACCATGTAGATCATAGAATTACCACAGTGGCAGATGAAATATGTGAAGTGACACATGGGATTTGCGTGAAAATTTAATATAATTTTAATAAGGAGAATTCAATACTTCTCATGGCTTTTCATTATGTAAAACACTAATTATCTGATTTATTATTTTATAGACTTATTTCAGAAAATCTCAACTGCATACATCTATAGTTAAAGAATCGCATCAATAGCTTTCTGACCTTTACAGAAAATAGACACCTTTCATGTTAATGAATTGTTGAATAACCGGAAATTATCCGAATTTGAAAAAAAAATCTTTATGTTAATTATTTCTTTAATGATTATTATAATTCCATGAGTTTATTTTTTTTTTATTGCAGATTTCTTTAAGGTAAATTTATTTTAACACCACAAACTTAAGAGCATACTACTCAAAAAATATAGTTTTATGTATGATAAAAACATGAAACTCTACATGTTTGGATTCTCATAAGGTTCTGTCCTTGTGCCTAATCTTTTCAACATATAGGGAAACGCATGACTTACTTGACTAGCACGGGTGCATGATTCACAAGGTCGGTCGTGGAACGAAATGAAAGGGAAAGAAAGGAAAAACTAACATGGTGAGACTGTTTTATGGCGAATAATCACGTGACTGTGAATGTTTATGCAAATGAGACTTGTCTATAAAAGCGAATGTGAAGTGAGCATGAGGCGAGTTGAGAGAAGGCGTGTTACTTACACAGATGTGTGGAAGTCAGGTGGAAAGATTGTTGCGGTTGGAAGTCGGAAGTTTTGACAACAGTCTCAAATTTAACCGAGAAATTGGTGATTTGAAGTGCAGAATAAATAACACTTGAGTTATTTAATCATACAAAATTTACTGTAGTATTTGAAAACATTCTGATTCAATTGCTAATTTTATTTTTTGCAATTGTTTCAGGTTTACTGATTCCAACTTTTTAGTCTGTACCTTTAGTGAGCCTAATATACCATCTGAGCTAGTTGTATTGCAATAAAATCTGTAGTATAGTGACTAACCTTAAGTTGATGGTAAAAAACAATTTTCAAACCTGTTTAAATCCTTTTTTTTTTGTTATCGTTGATATGTCAATGCTGGGCGCATGGCCTATGTGGGTTAATTATTAACCTTTGTTAATTGTGAAAAACATCTATCTTCTTTGAAATAAAATATGTATAGGAAGTCATATGAACGGTTGACAAAAGAAAACAAATCAATTAACTCTTAACATGTATTTGTAGTTTTACACAAAGATGCAGAGAGACACGTTTGTTTTATTTACATAATTACAAACGAAGAGAGGGAGAGAGAGAGCACACACGCCATACACTTTTTGTTATAAACAGTCAAAGGGAGAAAACTCAGAGTTATTAAAAACCTTAAATATCACGTCAGCATAAACCAGACAAGAACAGACAACTTTCACATATTGCTCAAAGAACACAACTTTAACAGCTCGCTAATATTTTTACTTATTAAATATCAAGTTATGTTTTTTATCATACGAAGATATAAAGTTGCAAGTATAATTTCAACCTAATGATTTTCTTTCTCTTCTTAATTTTTGTAATTTTCTAAGTATTTGAAGTAATTCAGTAGTTTTTCACTTCAGTGTAAAATAAGTAATTTAATTTGGACTTCAATTTTTTGATCTCGTATTATTTTACTTTAGATTTCTACTTATAGTCAGGTAAAACCACATGAAATCTTATTGTTTTTTGTTTAGAGCATACAAAGAAAATTAGAATATTATAAAAAAAATTTTAACAATAAAACTTCAAAACTCCTGCGGCATTTCTAAAACATTAGTTATATAATTTATTAGTTTACAGATTTATACCAGAAGATCTTAACTATATATATATATCTATGGTAAAAAATCTCATCAATAGCTTCATGACCTTAAAAGAAAACGGAGCTTTGGTGTTAAACAACTTATGATTAACAGGTAATTATCTGAATTTGTAAACATATTTAGTGTTTATTATTTTTAATAACTATTAGAATTTCCTAAGTTTTTATTGCAGATTTCTTTAAGATTAATTTATTTGAACACCACAAACTTTATGAACATTTCACTGAAATGAATATAATTTGTGGTATTTAAAAAATAGAAAACATCAAGAAAACATTCTACTTGTACATTTACTAGCAATGTATGCTTTCTTTCCTCTTGAAAGTAAAATACCAAACTACTACACGTTGGGTGTATTGCTATCAAATAGTTAAATAAATTAACCTGAAACAGAAAATACTTTACAAGCATAAATTGCGTATAATAACTAACTAGACAAAACCAAGTCCAAATATAGACATTTATTAATAGTTGTGAGGTACTAATCATCCCTATTTCAGAACTATGTCGAATCAACCAGTCCTATGAATATCACTGGTTTCAGAAACTAAATGGAGACATTCATACCATTTAACCACATGCTACGAACACGTTCCTCTCATACCACTTTAATGGCCTAGCACGGGTCTACAACATTAATACATTGACAAATGCAATTCGCACAAATGATACAACATAACAGAGCAATACAAATGTTTATAACTCACCCACTGAGTGGCGACTGCTATCATTGATAGGATGTATATCTTCCACCAATGTAAGGCTTGTATCTAACATGGAAGATAAATGTGTTCTACTCTGTGAGATTGCATGCTTTCTCTCACATGGGTTTCGACCCACTGTATGGGAGAAAGTGCTTTCTTGAATCAGTTGTTAGCTATTTGCTTCTCAAGCCAAGGGAAACCACTCATCAGTGTAGCTACAACTGGTGCTGTTTCCCTAATTCCCTTACATACATATACAATGATTTTGTGCATCATTAAGAAAATTACCTAATATTCATATTGTAAGTGACACATTGAGGTAATACTGAATAGTTTTTAAGTGTTTCAAATGTATGAAAAATGTAATAAATTTTGATACTATTTTATAGACATTTTTCATTTAATCTCAAACAAAGAATTATGCCATAGACGTAGGAGACTACTGAGATTAGAGGTCGGATTTATAGGGGCATTTGAAATAGGGTATTGGTAGTTAAATGTTCACATTACATTTTAATTTCTGTCAAGGGGTATAGCCAGAAAAACAAGGAGCAGGGAAGGAAGTTTGTAGGGGTCGAGTGATTTGAAGAAAGGAGAGCAAGATGAATGTAAAAAGTTGTATATGTGTTACTCACAAGCTTCAATCAGAAAATAGACCTAACATTATCAAGAACTTCATCACCAATACCATAACATCAAGGTTTATGAAGAAGACCTGGATGCCTCACTCTGTTGAACACTTGTGAGAACCAAAATTAGGTATGACTTCGTACCAATAAATGAAGCCAATGTATTACTTCTTAGTGTAAGGTCTGTGGATTGTTCGCCAATTGAAAGTTTGTATGAAAATGAAAATGTCATACTTTTCTTTTTTCAAACTTTTCAAACCTTTTGGATGTCCTATTGTTAAATGCCAGTGCTGTTGTTTGTCTGAAAACTTGTGGTTGATTACTGGTCTGTTATAATAGAAATGAGACACTTAATCAGTGCAGCAGAATCAGTAGCCTAAAAACCTAGTCGCACAATTGACTAGGGTGAGGTAGTGCGCATCCTTATATCTATTTACACCAATACCAAACTTTTCCGCTTTGAGGATTTTAGTTTTCTCACTTTTCCATCGATTATGCTCAGAATTAATATACTATAAACAGAATTCAATTGTAGATCCGAAATCCAGTTTTCTTATAGTTATGGCAATCTTGAAGTGTCTTGTACATTACATTCCAGAATGGCTTCTGTTACAATGTTTTTCAACTTTTCTCAGACCCACTTATTGATGAAAAGAATACATTTGCAAGACTTGCCTCTTGCATCCTAGCAAACAGTATATATAAAACCATCAAACATCCTCTTTTCCTCGCTTAACTGCTGGCAAAACCTGTTTTCGCATAAGATCTGGTCATCAAGCACCACTGACACATGAACTCCATTTTCCTAAGTAATCTAATATCGGACTGGCTTGGGTATTCTCTGACATTAGTTATTCATAAAAGTGCTTTTAATGATAAGATAGTTTGTAATATTCGTGAGGATAATTCTTTCATGTTTGGTCACTTTAATTTTACAACCATAATTGATTTAAAGTCACTCTTCAACTGTAAATTAGAAAACGAGTCTCATTAAGTTACTAAACATTTCTTTACGCAAAAACTCATTTTAAAAAAATAAATTAAATGAGGAAATTAAAATATTATGTCCACTGTTTCTAAACCATTATAAACAAAACTTTATTTCTTATAAAATATGATGGTGAATTTAAAAAATATTTTGTAATTGTTTAAATTATGCAAAATATGTATAAGAGTAACACCTTTTTTTGAAATTTATCTTGTTATTTCTTTTAATTTTTCAGAATATATATAAAATTAATATCTTTTTTGATTTTTTTTGTTTTAATTTTGCAGAATATCTATAAAATTAATATCTTTTTGATTGTTTTGTGTTAATATTTCAGAATATGTATAAAATTAATATATTTTTGATTTTTTGTTTTAATTTTTCAGAATATGTATGAAATTAATATCTTTTGGATTTTTTGTTTCAATTTTTCAGAATATGTATGAAATTAATATCTTTTTGGTGTTTTTCTTTTAATTTTTCAGAATGTCTGTCATTTATGAGAAAAAACAAGTTTCATTGGATTTGAATTGATCTACATTCTTTTGGTGACTTGAAATATAGAAGTGTCTTGCAAAAATATATCTAAAAATTTTACTAACATTTTATATGAATTACCTAAAACGAGAGAAATCATCACTGTGAACTATATTTGGTCAAATCAGATTTTATGATGATATATTAGACAAAGCATTTGCTTTTCAACTGTATAGTGATTTTTCTCTTATTAATCTTATTTAGTAGGTTACCACAAATGCATGCGCCTTATATACATGTTTGCATATAAGTAATGCACTAAAATATTTATATAACTGAATTTTCAATCTATAATGATTATAAAAATTGAATAATTCATATATCATTTCGTTTTTCACATAAAAGAGTAATATAACACATTCAGAGCATCAGACTGTAATAAAAATATGAACAATGAGCTATAAATGTGATGCTGGAAAGAATTCACATTCTTGTGAAATATGTGGTTCTGTTTTTACAAAACACAATATGACTATTCATATGCGAACACATACTGGAGAAAAGCCATATTCTTGTGGTGTATGTGGCCATTCCTTTACTCAGAAGGGTCACATGTTGCAACATATACGAAAACATACAGGAGAGAAACCATATTCCTGTGAAGTATGTGGTTCTTCTTTTACAATAAAACAAAATATGTTGCAACATATGCGAACACATACTGGAGAGAAACCATATTCTTGTAACGTATGTGGCTCCCTTTTTACAATAAAACAAAATATGTTGCAACATATGCGAACACATACTGGAGAGAAACCATATTCTTGTGAAATATGTGGTTCTGGTTTTAGACATAGACACCATATGTTAAATCATATGCGAACACACACTGGAGAGAAACCATATTCTTGTGAAATATGCAGCTCTTCTTTTGCACAGAAATATGATATGTTGCTACATATGCGAATGCATACTGGAGAGAAACCATATTCTTGTGAAGTATGTGGCTGTTCATTTGCAAGGAAACAAAGTATGGTGCGACATATGCGAACACATACTGGAGAGAAACCATATTCTTGTGAAATATGTGAGTCATCTTTTACTTGTAATGAAAATATGTTGCGACATATGCGAACACATACTGGCGAGAAACCATTTTCTTGTAGAGTTTGTGGTTCTGCTTTTACACAGAAACAAAGTATGTTGAAACATTTGCAAGCCCATAATGGAGTCAAACCATAACCTTAAGAAGTGACTCTTTTTTAGAAGGGAAGATCATATGTTGCAACATATGTATGAACATGCTGGAGAGAAACCATAGTCTTTTAGATTGTGGTTTCTTTCAGTAGGAAAAACATATATAAGAACATACATTAAACAATACTTTTAAAAAATCCAATGTTTTGTAAGTATTCTGTACTTTCACCTAACATTTAATAAAACGATATCATGAAACTTCAATTTTACTTGAAAATACTATTTAAAAATAACATAGTAACATTTGTAGAAGCACCATTCTTTTTTAATTAAGAAAAACAATATGTAAATATGATCTCGTTCTTGATGATCGAATGTTGTTGGTTTTTGTATTGTGTTTTAAATAAACATGGTTAATTTTACATATTTTTTAAATTAAGAAAAACATATGAAAATATCTTCTTGATGACTAAGTATTGTCTGTTTTGTCTTGTGTTTTAAATAAACATGATTCAAAGTTTTAAATGTTTATATCAATTTAAGTGTTTTAATGGAAATATGTTTTTGCAAAACTTTTTTGGTTAATTATTTTCTAATTACTTTTTTAATAATTAAAAACTTGAAAATATAAGAAAGATTTTAATTAAGAAAAACTGAAAATATAATCCTGTTGTTGATGACTGATTATTGTCGTTTGTTTTGTGTTATAATTTAGGTAAACATGGTTATTTATAAGTTTTTTTAAATCAAGTTTAATTTTTTCTATCAATAATTTTCATTTCAATTTCATTCTAAGAAAAATATTTTCCTTTATTGAATTAATTTTAAAAATATAAAAACTTTGACCATAATGACGAACCGTTTATTTGACACTGAATCATCCCTTCACCGAATTAGCCATGTTTGTTACAATCAGATTGTAGTTATGACATGCACATGGGTTAAAAATGCCCTGCTTAATATTCAAAAACTTTTTTGAATTCCAAAATGAGCGCCTGTTATGTTGGCACCATTATCATAATCTTGTTCATGAATATTATGAACATTTAATTTACTTTCCAAAGGACGAAACTTAATGAAACATTCATGTACAGCTACACACTCTTCCACGTTGATCCCATCTGATACCAGATCGTTAACTACATTTACTCTTTGTGAATAATGTCTGGAGTACAATCTTATATTACATTGAATTCTTGATGTCTCGAAAGATAGCATCCACAACAGCATCTCCTACAACAGTAACGAGCTTGTTTTGAATCCTTTTCTCCAGCTATGATCATAAATTTCTGCAGTTGTAACAGGTCGGAGATGTGTACCTATTACTGGATCAAACTTTGCAAGTAATTCTACTAAACCCAATAAATTCACGTTCTAAATTTCTGTCAATGGATCATCTGAAAGCTAGATTTGCGCTCCTCTAGAAATGAAATCTCAAATAATCTTAAAAAAAACTTGATTCCAATGGTTAATCTTATTATAAAGCATTTCATGTTGAGTTTTTTCACACCCTGTTATTTGCTCCAGCTTCACAGCAACTAGTCATGGCATCTAAATGTCCATGCGATTATTAATGTTCTGTTAGCCGTACAAAGAAGGTTTTTGTTTTCCTAGTAGGTGCCAGTAGAAACAATAACTTATCTGCTGACGCAGAGTATATCAACCAAGGACACAAAATACTTTCACTATTGCTCAACTTTCGTTTGCAATTCACTTTGGAGAAATGCCTACCACTCTTATTTTTTGGGAAGCTTTTCAAAGTAATCTTAGGTGAACCTTTTTGTAATAAATAGCCAATACAAGATCTTTCCATTTTCTCTGGCCACATAGCAGGATCACCTTTAAATTATTTAAATACAATAAAACAGTATTTAAAAAATATATCCTCACTTTTTCCAACAAATTTAATATACAACACAACTGCACAAGAAGCTATGTTCTTGAAGTTTTAAAATTAATGTTAATACCGTTTTGTGCACAAAAGAATCCGTTCTTTTTTCCCGACTGACACGTACAAAAATGAATCCAAGTGAGCAAAGCAATCTTTTCTTCTTCTTCTTCTTCTTCTTCTTCTTCTTCTTCTTCTTCTTCTTCTTCTTTGTCTTCACACAATCACAATTACGTTCTGTCTCGCAAAAAACATCCTTATATGCAGTCACTTTTAATCACGGCAGTACCACAATTTGCATATCTCTCTTTTCTTTGTACTGGACAGATTCAAGATTTGAATGATGGCGGTTCTTTTGTGAATCCTATTTTGTCAACTCTGCAAAACCAATGGATTGTTGTTCAATTCTGCTACACCACCTCATGACCTGATGATCACATAGGCTGCATCCCAGTGGTGGTGGTCTTTGTCATGTTTTTCCTTACAATTGGGGGGGGGGTCTTCAAAACCATGGGCTTTATCAGAGGTGCACGCATATTCTACACCTACCTCATGACCATCTTCTGGGGTTGTTTTGTCATCGGGTATCAGACTTTCCGAAATGCTCTCTGAGAATGTTGTGCTGTCGGAATCTTCTTCTGGGGAGAGTACATGGTATTGGGGGCGCAGGTCTTTCACATGTCGGGGCATCCCATCCCCCAAGACGGATTGTAGATTATCTCGGTTACCTGACCCTGGCCAAATCTTGTGGTACAACAATTCTCTGGTGCTTTCACTCACACATATTCTCCAATTTGGTATGGACTATGCTCGAGGCCTGCTACTTGTTGCATAACATCGATTCCTTTCACTCAGATCTTATACTGGTATATCGTATTGGGTTATACCAGTAGACTGCCTCTGGTATGGAACAGTGCATTCTAACAACGATCTGTTTCACATTCTGCTAGGCCATTCCCAGCCGGGGCATATGCACAGCGAAATTTCACGTACAAGCTCAATTCATCTGCAAACAGTAGTTTGCAAGGTGGACCACATTAAAAAAAGACCACTTCTAGCTGGCGAATTATAATTACCGACTCCTGCCATGCTAATTGCCTCCACACTGAAAACTAGCAACCGCCCACAATCAGTGATAGTTAGGAAATGGTAAGCACCATAGTGTGTAATGTCCATTCCCAACCATTGCCAATCATTGCTCACCTCCAGCTTTCCTTTTTTTCAGTGAACTGGCGCTGGAACTATAGATTGGCATTCCACACACGTTCGTATTGCCAATCTGACTGTTGCTTTTGTTGTCGCAGGACAAACTCTCTGGGTGAAATAAGCAGTGCGCCGCACTCCTGAATGTCCACTGTTTCTGTGAATAGATATGATCTGGGTCTCATCCAGCTCAGTGCCATGCACTGCACTAATCAGTGGCTCAGGTCCCGCATCCTTCTTCATGACATTGAACCATCATTGTGGTACATGTGTCAATCGATCAGACATGTTGTAAATTGACGTAACCAATGACTCATCTACTGAGAGCTCATATTCTTTCACTAATTCTTTGAGGGTATTCAGTCGTCTTCTAATGAGCATCTCACTGGCAGCCTTAGTATGAACTTACGCTTTCCTGCTGAGAGTTTTTGACACCCAGAGTCAGTCTTAATGTGCAACACCTTGGTCTGCCACTGGAGCAACAAGATAATTCCCCTCAACATGGCATACAATTCAGCCAGATAAATATGCTGTGCATCGTTCTCAAGCCGAAGCCAACAAGCGTCCTCCACCAGAGTCCCATCTCTTTCTAATGCCACTGGGCACTGCGGTTGCTAGTGCGCTGGCATGAACTCATATGTTCAGTTCCTGGCTATCCTTGCACCAATTTTCACAAACTGGATCATTCCACTTTACTGCGTCCACCATCTTGCATATCATATGCTGGAGTAGGAAGTCTGTCACCTTGTCATTTCAGCCATTTGTGATTGAACAGGTTCTTCTGTTTATTACTCAGCATGCTACCTGCAATCACATACATACTGGGAGGTGCCCTACGAGCTTTCCACACAAGGAAAATACAATTCATCGTGTTATGATGTTGGGAATTTCTAGGATTGCATTCCCTTGTTTCCAGCGCCAGGGCATCATGTTTTCTTAAGACTGTCAGTCCTAGCACATGTGTGCTGTCCTCAATTATTCTGGGCCTTACATTCCAAGTTGAATCGACCTAAATGTTCCCAGACTCTAGAAGCGAGCACAACGTCTTCATCAACAAAGATATCATCAATGTAAGCCGACATTGCGTGGTCCACAGCCTCCTCCTTTGATAACACCCTGCTAACGATAGCCTTCAGTATGAGTGGAGCCACGTTTAAGCCAAACCATAAACGTGTCAGATAGTATCTATTTCCATTGAGCTCTACCGTTTAGTATGGCCACAGTGTCTCGTGGACTCGTAATTAGAGATATGCACTCCAGAGTTCAAGTAGTGATACATTTGGCCCTTTTTGGTGCACGTGTGAAAAGGTATAACCTTTTTGTATTTTTAGTTGGGACATTCGAAGAGTGCATAGCATGGTTAGGCAAAGCAATCTCACGACTGAAAAGTTTATTTTGACAACTTTCATTATTTAAACACACGAACGAATACAATATTATATTTCAAATTGTAGTTCCTAATCACACTCTCATATGCAATAAATTTTAGGAACATACTCACAAATTGATGGTGATCACGCATGTACCTTTTTCTTTTTTTCTCAATTTAAAGTCTTTTAGAATTTCTCTCCTTCAAATTACATGCAAACCGTTGCCACGTAAGTAAAGTCTTCAGAAGGTCGCTTTCATCACGTCCGGGTATTCTTTGCCGGGTTATACTTCTTTGAAGGAAAAGCTTAGGATATTCCACATCTGTGCTGGGCAATGAATCTACGTCTACTCTGCATGCCACCAGAATTCAAAAGAGGTCAATTTTCGCACTGGGGCTCGTGACGTCATGAAGGAGCTAGCAATGCCCTTTTCTTTAAATTATAGGTAGTTTCGTACAAACCCAAAATATACAAAACTAAGAATCATAAAAGATACGAAATACAGAAAATCAAATATAAGAACCAGAATAAAAATATAATAAATGTAAACAGGGGATGCATAATTATTGGTACAAAAAATTCCAACAGTAATACTCCTGTTCAGCATGGGGTTAAAGCCCTAGGCAGTGTGTGCTTCTGGGCAAAGTGGCGAGAAAGAGAATTATTTCGCCTTTTATATACCCTGTCACGTGATAGAGAGCTGGCTTGTGATTGGACAAGCCAGGGAGAAATCGATTTTAAATCTCAAAGTCGTGAGAAGTTGTCTCTGCCTGTGATGTAGCGGGTGTCGGCTGCTACACCTAGTTTTAATATTTTTTTTTCAAGATTATAAAAAAATTATGTTATGCTGAAAGTTAAACATCCATTCATGCAAGGAAAATATTAAAATCTCACATAAAAATTACACGAAACGTAATCTAAACAAAAATAGAAATAGTTTTTGCAATTATATTTTTTTGTCTGAAAATATTAAATAAACAATACTTAATTCAATGATAATATTATTAGTTCGAGAAATTAATTTTTCTTTGAGTTATATCGAATTCAATAATAATGGATTTTAGGGGCCTTTTTTTTCGTAATGTTCATAAAAAAATAATAATTTTTTTATTGTTACAATTTCCAATGTTTTTTGTTAAAAAAAATAATACATTTTCAGTGGGATTCAAATAAAAATAATGGGTGCATTATATTCCATGATCGTTATTTGATAAATACTGAAATACTGAAAATTTCATTAATATTGCTTGATTTCCTGATTTTTTGTAAATTTTTAAGTATGTAGCGGTCTAGGGTATAGAAGGAAATGTGTGTTCATCTCACGTTCGGTTGTCACCAGTTTGTAGCGGGACTTGTGGTATAGAAGAAAATGCGTGTTCATCTCACGTTCGGTTGTCACCAGTTTGTAGCGGGACTTGTGGTATAGAAGAAAATGTGTGTTCATCTCACGGTCGGGTGTCACCAGTTTGTAACTGACTGGTGGATATATTATATATATCTCCCAGTCCTACAAAATAGGAAAAATGAATTGAGTTGAGAAAGAAATGAACAACGCATTTATTGAAATAAACGAACTAGAATTTATTTTGTGGCGAAACAAATAAAGAAAGGATACAGCACGTGTTTAGTTTGGCGTGCATCTCTCGCTGTTAGCTGGTGAGAGGGAAAGTCTATTGTTGTAGAGAGAGAGAATGAGAAAGTCAATCCAGGCCATGGAGAGAGAAAGCGTGTAAGGTGTATGTACTGTCTGTTGGTTCTTGCCCCACACATAGTAGCAGGGGACGTGAAGCGCGTGGATGTGCGCCTCAAAAGGAAGTGGTTGGTCCATCAACCGCTCAGCTCGGTAGCCAAATCTAAAAGAAGGAAACAGCTCAGGTCTCTTGCTTTTGTAGTTGTTTCCGGCGTCCTTTGCGCATGTGTGGATTTCCTTTAAAGGGGGAGTTACATTGCCCATATGTGTGTACGTGTGCGCGTATGTGTGCGTACATGTGTGTACGTTAGCGTGTGTGTGTATGCACATGAACGTGAGTGTATGTACGTGAACGTGAATATATGTACGTGTGTGTACGTGCGCACGTATGTTTGTGTGCACGTATGTGTATGACAAGAAAAGTGGCTTGAGATGTAAACGCATGCTTTTGTGCGAGACAAGAAAAGGCTCGCACAAGTAAATAGGAGTCAAAATATTTATACATTTTGGGCATCGGCAGTCATTTTGCAGATGCCTTAATAAGAAAACGATCTCAGGAATTTATAAAATCAAATTTCCAATTTTCTCATAAAAAAATTATATTCTTGGACCAGAACATATGAAAATAAATCAATTTGCATGTTTAGAAAAGCATTCATTTTAATATTTGTAAAAAGAAACTCATTCCGCGAACTTCATTTAACCGATTTTATTTTATATTTATGTCTAAATATTTTCACCATTAATTATTTTTATAAATAAACATATTCCAAGGAATTATATTTCATGTTTTATTTGTGTCTATATGTGTTTTTATATGTTTTAAAATACAAAATTCACAAGGTCATATAAACAAGACACACGGGCCTTTTTTACGCTCTTGCATGGACCATGGTTCCACGCAAGAGCATAAAAAAGGGTCAAATTTGGCCTCACAAAGGCTAATCTGGCAATCCTTAGAAAGGTCAAAATTTCAAAACAAGATGGCGGTCTTCGTTGTTTTACATTTAGTCTTTTTTTTTTTTTTTACACAGTGATCACCACTTATCAAGGCCCGGAAGCCACTCAGGGATAAGGGTTATTGCAAGTACATTACGTTAGTGTGGAGATTTGATGAAGTGTTTACTTAAGGGGGCGGTTCATTAGGAATTTGTTAACATTGGACTTGAAGACATCCAAGTTGTAGTCAGGTGGGAAGCAGGCAGACGGAACAGAGTTCCACAGGCGTGCAGTTCTAAGAAAGAAGCTTTGTTCATGGAATCCGCGTTTTGATTTAGGCACAGATATAGAGTGGGGGAAATTTTTCACAGTGGATTCAGCTAGACGGGTGTTTTTCGTGAAAGATTGGCGAGGGGGGACCAGAGATTGGAGTTCAGACGAGCACCTGCCATGGAAATAACGATAAAACAAGGATAGGCTCGCAACGTCTCTTCTGTGGGAGAGAGGTTGCAGGATAGAGAAAAGGGCATCCCCCACTAGCCACAAAGTCTATTTTGTACTCTGTCAAGGTAGGATAGGCTGTTTTTAGCAGCTCCTTCCCAGATATGGCAACAGTATTCCATCCCTGGACGTACTTGGCTTTTATATAGATAGAGAATTGCATCAGTAGTGAGATATCTTCTGGAGTGGTAGAAGGATCCCACCATCTTTCCAGCGACCTTGGCAACAGACTTGATGTACGTGTTCCATTTCAGATCAGGAGTAAAGGTCAAACCCAGAAGCTTGTCAAAACACGGGGCCTCACCCAGACGAGAGCCATCACAATTGATGCCAGATGGGGATCAGAGCGTTGATGATGTAAGGATAGAAGTTTGGTTTTGGATGCATTAAAGGTAACCAGCCACATCTTCCCCCACTGAACCACGCGCTCGAGATCAGAGGAGAGAGAATCAGAGAGAACTTTGTCATTTACAGCCTTTGATGTGTTGCCGTAGATGGTCGTGTCATCAGCATAGATGTCAACGAATGATTTAAGTATGTGTTTAGGGAGGTCATTGATGTAGATCAGGAAGAGAGTTGGGCCTAGGATTGACCCCTGAGGGACTCCAGCATTTATATTGCAGGCCTCCGATTTTTGTCCATCTACCACTACTACTCTTATGAGCCTATCGGAGAGAAATGATTTAATGATTGAGAAAACATTTCCAGTTATACCGTAGCTGGAAATCTTGTGAAGTAGACCCTTATGCCATACCTTGTCGAAGGCCTTTGATATGTCAAGAGCAATTGCCCTAAATAATAAAAAAATGTTGAAAAAATAATAAAAATGATTTTTTTTGGGTTTTATTTCAGCCCTAAGGTCTAAAAATGTGTTTTAAATAAGAAGAAATACTTTTTATAATTTTTTGTGTGTGAAATAATTTACGCCGCATAAGTACACATTAGCCCATGTTTCAATGAAAACAATTACTTTTCAGATTTTATTTGTGTTAATATGTGTTGTCATATGTCTAAAATAGAAAATTCGCAGGCTCATATATACAAGACAAACGGCCAAGCCCAAGGTCAGAACACTTTTTTAATGGCCTGTCATATTTTGTTTTCTCTCGATTAAACATTTAAAATATTGCAACAAATAAAATAATATTTTTTACGATATATTCAACAAAGCGATCAACCGTTTCACAATGGATCATTTAAATTAGTTTTAATTTTCTGCAAACTTGCTTGTCCGGTCGCCATCTTAAATTTTACTTCCATCAGTCAAACTAGTCGTTTTGATTTAATTAACATATCTTTCTTTCATGTAAGCAGTTTCTCAAAGAAAAGGTAAATATTGCTCGAATTTAATTGCTATTATGTGTTGTTTTTTTTTCTAGGGGGGTTCTTCTGGACAATTATAATTTCCTTTTGTTTCTGATATAGAAATGAGTCAACGTCCCGTGTTTGTATGTAAACGAAGATCAATAATTGGGGTTTGTATTACTGTACACATAGATTCGAAAAAGTTGTCAAAAAACAAATATAGAACAAATAAATGTTATCAAAGGCAAGATAAGTTACTTTTCTACCTAACTGGATATATTTTTTGTGTTTTATTCAGTGTAACATGTTTATTCAGCTCGAAAAACATGCAGTGTTTACCGATGTATTGGAAAATTCAAAATGGCAGCCGACTCTCTCTCGGAGAGGGTACGTTTGGGAAAAGGTATTATAAATAATAAACTAGACAAAATACTGTTAGAAAACAACCGAATACATGTCAACTTATGTCACGGTAACATATATTGAGCGAATTTCTAACAGTATTTTGTCTAGTTTATTATTTATAATACCTTTTCCCAAACGTACCCTTTCCGAGAGAGAGTCGGCTGCCATTTTGAATTTTCCAATACATCGGTAAACACTGCATGTTTTTCGAGCTGAATAAACATGTTACACTGAATAAAACACAAAAAATATATCCAGTTAGGTAGAAAAGTAACTTATCTTGCCTTTGATAACATTTATTTGTTCTATATTTGTTTTTTGACAACTTTTTCGAATCTATGTGTACAGTAATACAAACCCCGATTTTGACATTTAGGCACCTCCAAAATTGACCACAGAATTGCCCCATATATGTAACACGATATAATTTTATTATAAGTTAATATTATCAATATAACTTTTGTACCATTTAAAAGACGAAGGGAAAAATAAACTAGTAACAAAAAAAAAAAAATTTCATTGTACGAAAATAATGAAATTACGAGACGAAAATCGTGTTTACATAATTGGCGCCTTAAAATAACGTTCCCATGTAGCAAGTATTCCGAACGTGAAAACATACCCATGTTTAATAAATTTAGCAAAAATCAACTAATGGTCAGATTTTCGTGAAATTTTCGATACTTATACATTTTAGAATGAAATTACATAGAAAATGCAGTTTCCGCAAACTGTATGAATGAAAATACATTTGTAATGCGTGTCTCCCCCCATATTTATTTTTTCATAATTTGAACAAAATATATCTATCGAAATTTCAATTTATTATGAAACATAAAAGTTCAGATAAGTGAAAAATAATTAATTAAAAAAAAAATTGGTACTAGTGCACTTATTGATCCGTGCTGAAATAATAACATTATTATTGAAAAAGCCATTCTTAACATAGGGAGGGGAGGGTGTTTTGTAACTATTTTATACTTTAACCTTACAATTGAATAAAAAACATATAAAACTTTAATTAAACTTGGAAATACGATTTCAAAAATAGTGTTGATCAGTAAGTTCACTAGCACCAAAAAATTTAAATACGCATATTGAACAAAAACTTACCTTGAAGTTGCAATTAAACAATTGCTATAAATTTAATATTATTATGTTTTTTATATAGCGTTTTTTTTTCTAATTAATATATACTATAATCAGTTTAATTGCTAAGAAAAAGAAACTTCCTAAAAATTAATTAATTTTTAAAAGATTAAAACGATCAAAATTCCATTATTTCAAAATCTCCCGTTACAACATAGATTTTTAATTAATTGTGTTTAAATTTTTTTGTAAATATTAAGTTTTAATATAAACATGGCTCTTGTCAGCTATTTTATCGCCAGATTGAAACTGATTTTAAAATATTATTGCACAAATATTAAGCATTTTGTAGACCCCCCCCCTCATATTTTGTTTGTCTCTTTTTACCAAACAAAATTATGGAAGCCGGTAACTAACATTCCTACATATTTAACAAAACCATATTTCATATTTAATATACAAATGTTTATAGTATTATTAATCATTAAACCATGTAAATCTTAAAACCTAACAAAATTATAACAAAGATTAATTATTAATTGCAGTTTGAAGAAGATAAACAAAGGTCTTAAAAAATTATTAAGTCGCTTCTGCTTTTCCATAATTTGTATAGTTACAAGTCTGCCTGTGGAGAAAGAAGTGGCTTACCGTTAAAGCGGCTGCGCGTTTGTGCCTTCAGAGCACGAATTGAGAATCAAGATGGCGCCCGCAGGCTTTTATGTGGAAAAAAGTCTTGGGGAATCTCGGAGAATCTCGTACCCTGGTTCCATAAATTACAAGGAAAGGAAAGCAGGAGGACAGACGAGTTTAGTTACTCGCAGTGCTACAAGTGCAAAAACGCGGACACCTGGCGCGCACCTATCCAGGAAACGGGCAAGGGGAAGAAGCTACAGCGCCAGTCTTCTCCCCAGATCGTCATTGAGCAGGGCGCTACCCACTGTAGGCATACACATTAATGGAAGCGAGTGCCTCGCGCTTGTGGACACTGGGTGCACGCAGACTCTTGTGAGCAAGATATGCTGTGCCACTTAGAAAGCAGAGAGAATTCCGGTACTAACTTTAGGCAGAGGTTCACTAGCCTCTTGTGGGGTGAGCGTTATCTGCGCAAGCATCAACGACGGGCCTGCAGTAGTCGTGCGAGCCCTGGTTATGGAGGGAGAGCTTCTCGGGTACACCTACTCCAGGGTATGTACTTGATTACACAACTGGGTGGAATTACTGTGGACAGAACCGGCAAGGTACAGTTCTCCCGATGTGAGGAACACGTTTGTGCTGCCATAACTCTCGACGAGCCTGATTTTCGTGCAGAGTATGATAGAAACACCAATGCATGGACGGCGTCTTGGAAGTGGTCAAACGATCAGCCACCAATATCCTTGCGGAATATCCCCCACCCATGTGGCTAAGGGAACAGTATGAAGAAGAACTGCAGACATGGATCAACAATGACTGGCTTCTTCCATACCCAGAGGATGAGCGTGACCCCCCGCGAGGGCTGATTCCCTTGATGGCCGTTGTACAAGAGACCAAACAAAAGGTCCGCCCCGTCCTAGACTACCGTGAGCTCATTGAGCATGTCAACCAATATACGGCAAGGGCTGATGTGTGTGCACTCAAATTAAGGGAGTGGCGACAGCAGGGATCGAACGTGGCAACTCTGGACCTACGCAGGGCCTATCTGCAAATACACATTGAGAGGAAATTGTGGCCATTTCAGACTGTGGAAATTGGAGGAGCCTGATATTGTCTAACCAGGCTAGGGTTCGGTCTAAATGTGGCACCAGGCATTATGACAGCAATCATGCATCCTATCCGGCAGTAAGATGAGGCAGTGCAAAAGGCAACATCCTCATACATCGATGATATATTCATCAATGAGAGCCTCGTGTCAGTGCAATCGGTTAGAATGCACTTTGAGAGCTTTGGACTGACATGTAAGGAACCAGAGCGTCTGTGCGATGGAGCAAAAGTTCTTGACCTGCATGTGCGCAATAGCAAGGAGGGAGAAAAGGAAGTCACGTCCCCAAGGTCCCATCAAACATCACTCGACATCACTCGATGAACAGTGTTTTCGCTTTGTGGAAAGATGGTAGGCTATTTCCCTGTGTGCGGTTGGCTCAGGGTGGCCGTGGCGGCCATAAAAAGACGTGCAACAGCCGTGTCGTCAGGATGGGACGATGCAGAACATGATGTCACCCTAAGGAGCATGCTGACAGAGACTTTGTCCAGGGTGACCAGTGATGACCTCGTTCAGGGAAAGTGGTGTGTCAGCGGGAATGAGTCTGGGTGGATGCTAGTTCACTGGCCCTTGGAGTTGCCCTTGCAGTTAATGATTTCATTATTGAAGATGCCTGTTGGTTTCAGCCAGAGAATGATTCGAGGCACATAAACCTGGCCGAACTTGCTGCCACATTGAAGGGCGTTAACTTGGCGCGTCAATGGCAAGCCAAGGTTGTACATATCATGGCTGACTCGGCATGCACTCATCGGTGGGTAACCGATGCATTAAGTGGAAGAGCATGGCTGACGACACAAGCATCGAGTGAGATGTTAATTCGAAGACGGCTTGCCACCTTGGTCGACACCATCACAGAGTACAACCTGACCATGGACGTAGTGTTGATCAGATCTGCGCTCAACAGAGCAGATGCTCTGACAAGAGTCCCTCAACGATGGCTTCTGGCTGGTGCTCGGAGAGATTCTAATAATCTGCAAAACACATGTGCAGCAGTTGTGTGTAGTGTGGATGCAGCACGCATCATGGACATTCGTCGACAATGTGGATATCCTGGCATCAAGCGGACACTGTACTTTGTCAAGATGATTGATCCAGGAGTAGAAAAAAGATATCCGAAGAGTGGTGGAAAGTTGCGAGGCCTGCAAATCCATCGACCCAGCTCCAGCATGATGGAAGAAAGGGGAGTTGGGAGTGAGTGGTAAGTGGCAGAGAGTGGGCATGGACATCACACACTATGGTGGCAACCACTTTCTTACCCTCATCGATTGTGGGCCTACACGTTTTGCGGTCTGGAGACTCCTCAGGCGCCAGGACTCTTGCAACATTATTCGCCAGCTGACATCCGTGTTCTGTGAAAGAGGTGCGCCCGATGAAGTGCTGATGGACAACGACCCAGCCTTTTGCAGCCATCAGATGAGGTGGTTCTTACAAGAATGGGGTGTGCGGCTGCGGCTTAGATGCGCTTATGTGCCTTCTGGCAATGGTATAGCTGAGAGAAGCCATCGCAGCATCAAAACAATTGCAACCAGGAAGCAGTGCACTGGTATGAACTCATGCCGAAGGATAGCATCTCTCCAGGAACAGTGCCTGCAAACGCAATCTATCAGTACTGTGTCCGAGAAAAAGGAATCCACCCCGATACAACTGTGGCCACTGAGATAGAACGGAATCGATATGCCAAAGGGGATGCTGTCTTGGTGAAGCTGTCAGGAAACCGATGTACTGACAAGTGTAAACGGGGCACAGTGACCGATGTGGTTAGTCAGCAGTGTGTCCAGGTTGATGGCATACCCCGTCACGTTAGGGACCTACGGCCGGCGACACATGTACCACCTCCAGTGGACGATGAGAGTGACTCTGACTCTGAGATGAGTGGGCCATCGCTTTGGTTTGCACCATCCCTATCAAGTAGTAACTCTGATATCAGTAGCCTCCACGGAGATGAAGCCTTCCCAACCATTAGGCGGTGGATGAGAGCGCACGCGAAGACGAGAGCAGCACTGTCCCCCTTTGCAGAAACACCCGACGGCGGCAATCGCCACCCCCTGCCATCTCTGTGATCATGAGATCAGGGGGGAGTGTGGAGAAAGAAGTGGCTTACCATTAAAGCGGCTACGCGTTTGTGCCTGCAGAGCACAAATTGAGAATCAAGATGGCGCCCGCAGGCTTTTATGTGGAAAAAGTTTCGGGGAATCTCGGAGAATCTCGTACCCTGGTTCCATAAATAACGAGGAAAGGAAAGCAGGAGGACAGACGAGTTTTAGTCACTAAAGCGAATGGACGTGTGTAAAAGAAGAAGTAGAAGAAAAGAGTGTGGTGAACGAAACAAACAACGACTCGGTTGAAAGTAGAGTTGTAACGAACACACTGACATCATGGAAACATGCACTCCATTTTTCACAATCGTTTGGAAGACCCTATTGACATCAGAAACCGTTATAAATAAGTTGTTTGGTTATTATATACCTTAAGTTTAAATCAAATAATAATAAAAATACATACAGAACGGTTTGTAGATGTGAGTTAATCAGTTACCCCCCCCCTCATGTTGTTGTTACTTAAAACATTACACGAAAAATAAGTATATTATTAAAGTAAATTTATGTTATTCATATCAACATATTCTTTCATAAATGATGCATTAGTAAACCTAGGTTTGTTTTTTTTTTAATTCTGCAACATAATTTATATTTTATTTAAAAAAAAAACTTTTAAAAAGTGGGGAAACAGTTAATATTGATCAATTTTTGTGCATTTTCAGTCATTTACATTTGCCATGAAACCTGCAAAAATTATTTTTCTTGGCAGTTATGCAGAATACAGACCCTGCTGAAATAATAAGGTTATTATTAAAAACACACTGGATAGGAAGAGGTTTTAAAATCAATTCAGTACTTTCATCTAACATTTTTATAAACAAAAATATTTTTTAAATTTAATTTAACTTGAGCATCACATCTAAAAATAGCATGGTCTGTATCCTTCATAAATGCCTTTTTTTGTTTGAAATATAACTTATTTTTTAAATTTCTGCAAGTGAATTTGATTAGATATTTGAAGTCTCCATAAAGAGAAATCCCCATAACGAGGCATAGAAATGGAGACGGTATCTTAAAAGGAGCAGTAACTCTGATTGTACTTTTTATTTATAACTAATTTTATTTTTTTGAAACACAATTTTCAGCTCATGTTTACAAAGAAAGAACGTATCTTTTAAAAGTTAAAGCATATAAATATTTTGTTAATTGAAAATAATTTTAGTCTTTGATGAGTCATCATTGTCAACTTTATGCTAGTTGATGAATTGTTATTTTAGTTGGTCTTGTGTAGGATTCTTGGAGCTTCAAGTCTTCTGTTCAACTTCTTTTGTTTTTCGTTATGAAGCCTTCGATTATATATACCAGACAACGTTAATACATTGTACATTAGATAAAGGGAAGTTGAAAAGCAATATACGTTCAGCATTATCAATGTTTTAAACTGAAACAGAATATATAGAGTAACTAGACTTTTAGCCACGTCCAGTAAAACAAAATAGTTTTGAATTGCAGAATGTATTCTACATTTGATAATGTTTTTACTTAATGTCTTTTAAATACTAATTTCATTTTAAAAAATGTTTTTTTAATTTTAATTCTTTTAATTTACAAAACTGTAATCTAATCAAGATGCAAGAAGAAAGACCCTTTCCCAAGGCTTTATTCAACTGAATTTTAAAATGGCAAATGCAACAAGAAGCCAAAAGTTCATATTAATAAAATTAAAAAAGAAAAAGTACATAAACAAGAAATTAAAGAAAAAAGCAAACGACAACATCATGTAAGAGATATGCAAATAAAAAGAAAGTCACTCTAACAAGAAAGTTATTATAAGAAAATTATAACACTTTCCCCCACTTAAAACAGAGATTATTATTAGAAAGTTGTGATAGATGTAGAGAGAACCTACCTTAGAAACGGGCAAGAATCTCTTGGCAGTAGGCTGAAAGAGAAAAAAGAAAAAAAAAGAAAAAGAGGCCCAAGATGGCGGCTGTTGTCTTTTAAAGTCTCCGGTCATGTGTAGATCTCTAGCACTCATGTGGTATATGCAAATTGGGTGTGCTCGAAACATTATAAAAGGTGAGTCGCTGGGAGGAGTGGGAGAAGCATTTAAGACATGCGAATAGAGAATGTCAACATGTATCTCGTGTTGTGAACAACGAATTCAACTTGTGACTAGCGAACCTTTGCTTGATGTTTTAGCCAAAAACTTTTTGTTGCTTTGTGTTAGAAAAAACTTCTGATTCAAAAGTTTCAGATTTTAAGGAAATCCAAATGTCTTGACTTGCACCAGGCAAATATGGCTAATTTTTGGGGTCCACATCCCGAACAGCATTCTTAGGTCGATCTGGGTTCACATTCCCGGCAGAATCTTGAGGTCAACTTAGGTCTACGCTCCTGACAGAATCCTGAGGTCGATCTGGGCATGGATTTTCCCTAGGATCATGAAATTGTAGAAAATGGGCCAAATGTCTCAATGCTACCAAATCCTCTTGACCATTACAATGTTGAATTATCACGTGTGTAGAGTTGGCTTCTAGGAGTTCCACTACCTCAATAATAGGGTCATACTTGCTTCTGCCACCAAATCATTTTAATGACACACTTTCCATGCTCACAGTTTCTAACAGGCAATGCAGAGCCAGTGGATGAGCGCCTTTCAAAATTGAACATGCGTTCATGAGGGGTAGCAGTAGTGGTTGTGTACAGTAGAGAGTGAATAGCATGTAAAATATTCTTTAGAATGTTCAGCCAAGTGTTAATAGGTAACTGTTGAGATTCCAAAGCTAATAAGATATTATTCCATATAATTCCATTATAGTGCTCACATTGGCTATTACTTCTTGGGCTATAAGCAGTAGTGTTATTGGATCAAATCTCAAGTCATAGCAGAAATTCCTTGAATTCTCCTGACATAAACAAAGCTTCTCAATCAGAAGGGATAAATGACGAAAGCCAGAAGATAGAGAAAATAGTCATCACCCATTGCATCACAGTTTGAGAAGAGCAATCACATGGGAAAGCAAGAAAAAATTGACTATTCGTCAACAACAGTAAGTATGTAATGACAATCTGATGAGGATACTGCAAGAGGTCCTTTGTAATCAACAGAAAAATATTGAAACAGGCAGTAGAATAGATAAAAATATGATTAAAGGAATAAAGGAATTGAGGTTTTATTTTGGCACATGTAGAACATTCAGAAGTCACATGCTAGAGTTCATCGATTAAATATGACATTTTATGACCTTACTAAATGCCAAAAGCATTCTTCTCCAGGATGTATTAAAGAATTATGAATGGATTTTGATTCCTCCAAGGAAGAAATAGCAGAACCACATGTTCATGATAACGTATCAGTGACATTTTCATTCTCAGAATAGTGTTTTTTACCATACGAAAAAGGAGAAAGTTCTATTTTCCACCATATAATTTTATCGTTTTTAATTTTTTTAGCGATTAGCAGGTTTAAACATAAAAAATTCGGCTCGCTGATCCGTAATATTAGTGATTCCCAGTATTAAGGTCTCTCTATTTACAAACACATTCTACTATGGCATACGCTTCTTTTTTTTTTGACTATATGAAGTCGCATTTCAGAGGGGTTTAATGACTGGAAAAAGAATGCTACAGGATTCCCAACTTGTAAGAGAGTGTCTCCAATAGCTTTTTAGAAAGCATCGGTTTCAGTAACAAATGGCAATTCATCATCAATAACCTTTACAGAAATTCAGCAATCTCTTTCTTGTGTTCTTAGAAGGAGTTTACAACCATGAAAGACATCAAGAATTGTTTATTTTCAACTAGTGGGCGAATTTTTGATGAATAATTAGGTATCCATTTTGCATAGTAGGCAAACATACCAAGACATCTTATTGACGATTTTGAGGCAGAAGGCATGTACAAAAGAGGTCTCAAATGCTCAGGATTTGGTTGAAGAGTTTCTTTACAAATTTTCTATCCAAGTACATTAATAGTACGAAGTGAAAACTTTGACTTTTCCCAGTTTATTTTGAAGTTGTATGTTGAAGCAGTCTTGAAGAAGTGCTCCAAATTTATGTCATGTTCCTCCTGGGTTCTACTGCAAATTGTTATGTCGTCCAAATAAGAAAAGGTTCCAGATAAATGTGTTATCAGAAATAAAAAAATTATGAAACGTTGAAATGCAGAAACCCCATTTGTGACACCCATGGGTATTCGTTGAAATTGATATAGACATTTTCCAGCTTGAAAGACCATATAGGGGTGATCAGGGGAAAATTTCAATCTTATAGCATGCTTTAGACAAGTCAATTATACTGAAGATACGATACTAGGCTATTTGGTTTATATGATCTTCAATTTGTGGCAAGGGCATCAAACAAAGTGAAACGGTTATTAATATGGAATAAGCCACCTGTCAATCGTTTCTGTTTATTAGATGAAGAAATTACAACAATTTGAGCACACCATGGAGAATAACTTGATTGAATTGTATCATTCTGAAGTAATTTAAGAGTCTCTTTTTCAATGAAGTGAGCATCCTCAGCACGGTAATAGTGGGACTAAGTAGCAATGAGTTTGCAATTAGGGGTCAAGTTTCTGAATAATTTAACAGCTGATCTTAGTTAAAGCACAGATTTTTAGGATATCCAAAAGAATACGCCAAAAGAAATACTAATACTCATGCAGTTTAAAGAAGGGTACTCTGAGTATGATATCCATACAGGTATTAGGAAGTACAATGAAGTCAATTTTTTTATATTCATAGCTGTAGAAGGTAATGTTCTCAGTACAATACTCAAATAGCTTGAGGGAAATGGCGGATGATGCTATGGAAATTATGGAATCCCGTTTCAAAGTAGCCAAGTTCATTGTTTTCACAATACGATCATTGATAAAATTATCACAGCTGCCTGTGTCTATAAAAGCTGTTAAACGTTTAGCCTTTAATTTTACAATTTTAGTAATGGGAGGCGATATACCACCATTTTTAACATGGGCTGCTATAACGGCTGAGGCAGAACCTGAAGGTGTTGGTCTCGTAGAATGGCAACTTTGGCAAACTTTGTAACCATTTCCGCATATTTTATTGTGAGCAAGACAATAGCAACGATAAGGTGACATTTGTAGCATCTACTGTGATTAAGAAGGGCAGTAGACAGTACAGTATCAAACTCCATATGGAAATCAGCAGAGTCAGGGAGTAAGATTTTAGTCAAAGTAGCAGTGTTAGCATTTGTAGGATCATTTTGAGTTGGAGTAGCAGTGGCTAGTTCTAATGGCCTAACATATTGAGTAGTCTTCTTGAGATCCAATGTATCATTTTCAAAAAGTCTGGCATGTGTTTCAGAAAACTAGAGACCGTATAAAGACATTGCTGACTGATTCATCCCTGTACGTATCAGCAGTAACATCTTGGAAGCAACAGTCAGCAGTAAGACGATTCAAAGCCTGAAGGTATTCGTCTAAGGGTTCATTGGCCTGTTATAGACATGTTCAAAGTAGATGCATTGCATTGAAAACACCGAGAGGCTTGTTGTAAAAAGATCTTAGTAGTTTGATGGCATGTTCGAACTCAGAACAACCCTTGATAACGTCAGCAACAGTAGCAGAAATGTTTAAATAAAGGACTTCAAGTTTGTCTGAATTTAAATGCTCAATGGTAGACAGGTAGTAAGTAAAGTTTCGGTACCATAGTTTCCAATGTTTGCTAGTTTGAGAGTCTGCAGAAGATATGTCAGACCTGTACAGTCAAATAATTTTATCCATGAAATAATATCAGGTTGAAAAAAAATCAGTTAAATAAATTGTAATGAAGATGTAATAAGACAGACCTTTTCCCAAGGCTTTATTCAACTGAATGTTGCAATGACAAATGTGGCAAGAGACCTGGAATGCAAGTTAATAAAATAAAAAAAGAGAAAGTATGTAAATAAGAAAATAAAGGAAAAAGCAAATGGCACGAACGTGTGAGAGGAGATATGCAAATAAAGAAAAAGTCACTTTAATTATAAGAAAATTAGAACAAAAATATTTAAAACATTCTACTTATATATTCAATAATGTCATTTTCGTTCCATCTTAAAAGTTAAATACAAATTTATATTAGTACAAATACAATGATTTTGTGCATCAGTAAGAAAATAACATAATATTCACATTGTAATTGACATCCTGAGCTAATAAAAACTAGTTTTGAATTACAGAATGCATTCCGCATTTGGTAATATTTTTCCTTAGTTTATGTCATTTAATTATTTATTAGTTCATGGCTTTTAAATACTAATTTCATTTTTAAAAAAAGGTTGTTTGAATTTTAGTCTTTTTCATTTACATACTCCTATGTGAGTGTCAGGACTTAAAATTAATAATAGAATTAAGTGTTTCAAATTTATTAAAAATTTATTGTGTTTTTTTTTTTCATTTAACTATAAACAAGAAAGAATGCAGTAGACGTAGGGAATTACTGGGAATTAGAGACAAATTATTATTATTGTCTGGTATTGAGTTGTGAGATGTTCACATGACATTTACATTACTGTAAGTGAGTATAGTCGTACAAACAGGTAGGATTGAGGGAATCTCAAAGGCTAGAAGTTTAAGAAAAAAATCTATTAGAGCAGAAAGCCTTCTGGCATCTAGAGCAATCTGTAGTGAAGGGGTAAGAATTTGCTAATTGTCTGGTTGGTCGGCAGTATGTACTTATTTTGTGAAAGCACCAATGAAGCAATTTTATCAAGTCACATTCTATTAAAATACTTGTAAAACACGTATGGGAGTACAACATTTAATCAGTGGGAGAGAGTTTTGAGCTTTGTAGACAGTGTAGAATCTATTAGATTAGAGACTTTTGTAGGACAGTGTAAAGATGAGAGAGAGAGAAAAGTGGGGTTGATGCCTCAGCCCAGATGATACAAAAATAGTTCATGTGTGTGTGGCTTGCAGGTGTGAGAAGTTTTCTAATATTTCAGAGAGCTCACCGTTCTTTGAAACAGACTTGACTAAATATTCTATTTGTTCCAATTCATGGTACCTGTGAATGATAGGTCGATGAGATTGAATAATGAACTCTTATGTAAGGTGTTATTAGCAATCATTATTTAAAAAGATTTCCTTGAACTGTTAAAAGTATAGGGCTTTGTCTTAGTAGCAATAAATTTTACCATCAACTTGTTTCATCTCACTAAAAACTGCAGGTACTCATAAGAGTTCAATCATAATCCCCTACTTTGAAATCATGTTGTTGGGATGTATGGCCTGCAAAGAATACTTAGATCTTTCTTTTCTTTTAGAAGGGTGTGAATAAAAAATATTCATTTCTTAATACTGTATGGATTAATTTTCATGAGAGAACTTTAATGTGAAACTTTGTCACACGCTTAGAATACATCAAATATTATCACTTTAATTTCAGCTGCCTTCTAACTGAATAGTTTATGCATTCAGAGATTACCATTAGGATATCTGTAGTAGAATGGGCTTGTCTAAATCCACGTTGTCGGCCATAAAAGGTTTAGCATTAACAGCGCAGCAAACTATCATTAGATTAAATAAAGATTCAAGGATTTATACAAAGTATGGGAGGAAATTTATGGAGCTATTGTTATGTAGGTTACTTCTGTTTCCAGATTTATTAAATTAGTACCAGATACACTTATTCAGCTACTAGTGAAACAAGATTATACAAAGCATATGTTGTTGAATTTGTAGAAGACCTAAGCTAGCTAGTGATGCAAATTACATTGGTATTTTACAAACAAAACTTTACATAACTCTGTTTTTGGTTTTGCAGGAAGAAAATATCCAAATAAAGTTCTGTTATATTTTCAACCAACAATTTTAAATTTCTGAAATAAAAATATTCAGAATGATTAAATGAAAAGATTTTTATTTTTGTCAAGGGAAATGCAATTCTTATATCTCCAGTTAAACACTGGAGATATAAGAATTGCATTTCCCTTGACAAAAATAAAAATCTTTTCATTTAATCATTCTGAATATTTTTATTTCAGAAATTTAAAATTGTTGGTTGAAAATATAACAGAACTTTATTTGGATATTTTCTTCCTGCAAAACCAAAAACAGAGTTATGTACAGTTTTGTTTGTAAAATACCAATGTAATTTGCATCACTAGCTAGCTTAGGTCGTCTACAAATTCAACAACATATGCTTTGTATAATCTTGTTTCACTAGTAGCTGAATAAGTGTATCTGTTATGACAATAATAAGGAATAGTCGGCGTTTATGTGTATCTGTCATGACAATAATAAGGAATAGTCGGCGTTTATTATTAAATAGCTTAAAATCTTTATATTTTTATTTTTTCTCATGGTATAAAATCTTGAAATTCCCCATGATGATTCTCTTTAAAGAAAATTGGAAAAACTACCAGAATTTTATATTTTTGGTCATATTTATATTTGTTTTATTAAATTTGAAAAGGTACTTTAAGTAACTATTTTTTAAGTACTAGATGTTTCCTTATTTGAAAGTTGTTTTTAAAAAATTGCAATTGTGTGAGTAAAAAATATTTACTTATGCATAAGCTAGTAAAGTATTCTTTGCAGGGCATACATCCTAACAACATGATTTAAATGTAGTTTATATTGTGGAAACCAAAATCAGGTATGATCTTTTGCCAATAAATATAGCCAATTTATCACTTCTAAGTGAGAATTAGCTGTTTACAAGCCTGGGTGCCAGAGATTGCTCGGGTGTTTGGAGATGTGTGTTAAGTAAGAAAAAAGTGGTAGTAGGCAGGCAGGCAGGCAGGCTCGAACCCATACTACAAAGGAGGAAAAGAATGTGAAAAAAATGTGACATCTTTGCCGTTGCATCCATTGCCAAACTGGAAGTGGTGAAGGTTTAAATTAAAGCTGGTCAGTCGAAAAGAGGAGATGATTTTTTTAAATATCGGCTAAAAAATGACCCCTCCTTGTAGAAAAGTGCCCAGGTGAGGGTGAAGGAATTAAGGGGTTTAGCCAATTTTTTTATATTTGTCATCTGGAAGTTGACTTTAAAAATGATACTAATATCATGAAAATCCGTCGCCTCTGTCGAAAATTTTAGGCAGACATAAAAACATACATACATATATACATACATACATTTAAACAGACAGGTGAGATTCATATTATAGATAGCAGGCCAGATGAAGGTAATTAATAAAAAATTCAAGAGAATTACATGTGCAGACATTTTTCAACCATAATTATAAAATTTTAAACCATTTAAATACACATTGAGTAATCAGAAAAGGAAAAGAAAATCTAAAATTAAAAACACTTAAGAAAAATTAGTTTTCCTCAAGAAACGTCAATATACTTCAAAGTGAAAAAAATCAACCGAAGTGAAAAGAATGAAATTTTGACGTATATGCTTGAACCTGTTATGGAAAATTGTACCACAAACGAACAATACACAAAAATGAAGCACATATATCTATATATATGAGTATAAATAGTTGCATACACATTTACATACACATGCAGTATCATTCACACATTCATCATGCATGTATTTATAATATGCATATGTTAAACTGTTGTTAGAATTCTGCTACCCTACACGTCAGTATCTTCCTGTCTTTTTTTTTCGCTTGATCCTTTCTTTTGCTTATATTATCATTTAATATTACAAGGGTCATAACAGATCCCTGATTGCGATTGAAAACATTGTTGAAACCATTTGTTAAAAATATATCAAAGCAGCGTTAAGCTATCACCAACAATCAAAGAATTAATAGGAAACTTGGTGATTTTTATTAATTGGGAGTTTCAATATTTTGCTCTTAAACTTATCAATGCAAAGAATAAGATATAATCCAGATGGCAATCAGTCAATTTTATTCTTAGATTGTTGTTCATTTGCTTTAATTTTGTAAAAAAAAAACTCACATTGATAGGTAATTCCAAACAAAGACATGATCTTGTTGTATGGATTAGTAATTTAAAACACTTCCACTTAGAAAAATATATTTTGCATGAATATCAATAAATGGAATATGTTTGGAATAATTAGACTCTTCAACAACAAATTAACTGAAGCATTATAGACAGAAACTGGCTCATCAACACTCTGTTAACATGCATGGCAGATACTCTCTCATTAAGGACCAAACCTCAATCAGGTATTCAATCCTTAGTTGAATGTAAGTTATAACACCCCATTTTATTCCAGAAAGTGTCTGTATTGTACAACAAAGAATAATAAACTAAAGAGTTTGCTTCAGCTACGTCCATCATATATTCTTACTATGTCTGGTGGTTAACCACTCAGGATCAATTAATGTAGTTCCCTTTACAAATTGGCTTAGCAGAGGAATACATCTGCAATACCTGCTTCTGTCATTCCAGCGAATGCCACATACAAATGTGAATAAAGATAGAAGCAAAACAATGCACCACCTTTCAAAATTTTTATAAACTACCACTGACAAAAGAACTTTGTTTACTCACTCGATCAAATATTTAATAGGCTGGCATCTGAACTATTAATCTCTGGTGTTATTTTTAAGTAAAAGATGTCTACATGCCACTCGGATAATTAATAATATTAAAAAAACCCTCCAATTTTAGTCATTTATCATATTCATGCAAATAATCAAATTTAAAATACCTAAATTTTATGTTTTAAACCACTATACAAAAATATGTATTTCTTATAATATATGACAGTGCATTTTACAGGAATATTTAAGAAATTTACCTCGTTTCTTGAAATTCATCTTTTAAAATTTAATTTTATTTTGATTTTAATTTTTCAGAATCATTCATGAGAAACAAGTATCAGTGGATTTAGATGGATTTACGTTGTCTTGGTAACTTGAAATATTGAAGACCTTTATGAAAATGATTTTTTAATTTTAGCAAAATCGGTTAAATCAGCATGTGAATTATATGAAGCGTTTTCTTTTGTAAAGTAATTTTCTGATAATATATTGGACAATATATTTGCTCGTCAACAGTATACGTAGTTCTCTCTTATTGATCTTATTTAGGAGAACAGTAGCTCAAAGGATTGTAACAAATCCATGTACATAATGCACATATGCTTCATGCATTCAGACATTTTTTTATATTACTAAAAATATCGCAAAAATTTGAAAATTTATGAATGATTCATACATGATTCAGTTTTTCATTTAAAAAAAGACAATATAAAAAAGTACATCAAATTTTAATAAAAAAAATCCCCAAGCATTTTTCTTTCAACTATGAGCTATAAATTTGATAGTGAAAGGGATTCATATTCTTGTGAAGTGTGTGGGTCTTCATTTGCCAAGAAAGAATATATGTTGCGACATATGCAAACTCATGTTGAGGAGAAAACATATTCTTGTAAAGTATGTGGCTCTTATTTTGCAAGGAAAGAAAGTATGTTGAGACATATGCGAATACATACCGAAGAGAAACCATATTCATGTGAAGTATGTGGCTCTTCATTTGCAAGGAAAGATCATATGTTGGCACATATGCGAACACATACTGGCGAGAAACCATATTCTTGTGAAGTATGTGGGTCTTCATTTACACAGAAATCAGATATGTTGAAACATATACGAATACATACTGGAGAGAAACCATATTCTTGTGAAATATGTGGCTGTTCTTTTACAAGGAAAGAAAGTATGTTGCTACACATGCGAGCTCATACTGGAGAAAAACTATATTCTTGTGAAGTATGTAGCTCGTCTTTTACAAGTAAACATAGTATGTTGCAACATATGCGAATACATACTGGAGAGAAACCATATTCTTGTGTAGTATGTGGCTCTTCTTTTATACAGAAATCAGATATGTTGAAACATATGCGAATACATACTGGAGAGAAACCATATACTTGTGAAGTATGTGGCTCTTCTTTTACAATAAAACACCATCTGTTGAATCATATACGAATACATACTGGAGAGAAACCATATTCCTGTGAAGTATGTAGCTCTTCTTTTGCAAGGAAAGAGAATATGTTGCGACATACACAAATACATACTGGCAAGAAACCTTATTCTTGTGAAGTATGTGGCTCTTCATTTACAATTAAAAACTATATGTTGAAACACATGCGAGTACATACTGGAGAGAAACCATATTCCTGCGAAGTATGTGGCTCTTCTTTTGCAAGGAAAGAAAGTATGTTACGACATATGCGAGTACATACTGGAGAGAAACCATATTCATGTGAGGTGTGTGGCTCTTCTTTTACACAGAAATCAGATATGTTGAGACATATGCGAATACATACTGGAGAGAAACCATATGCTTGTGAAGTATGTGGCTCTTCTTTTACAATAAAACAAAATATGTTGAAACATATTCGAAAACATAATGGAGAGAAACCATATTCTTGTGAAGTATGTAGCTCTTCTTTTGCAAGGAAAGAAAATATGTTGACACATATGTGAATGCATACTGAGAGAAACCATATTCTTGTGTAGTATGTGGCTCTTTTACAAGGAAAAATATATTGCAACATATGCAGATACATACTGGAGAAACCATAATATTTTGAAGTATGTAGTTTTTCTTTTGCACAGAAATCAGGAATGTAAAAACATAGGCAAACACATACTAGAGAGAGTATGTATCTCATATAGACTTCAAGTGTTAGCCTCCGGTTGTGGGCACCTTGATTTCTGAGAACTTTGACTGAAGTAAAATAAAACAAAAATACATATTCTTGTAAATTATGTTCTTTCTTTGCAAAGAAATATGATATGTTAAAAACTATGCGAACACATACTAGAGAGAAACGATATTCTTGTGAATTGTGTGGCACTTTCTTTTCAAAGACAGAGATTTGTTGCTACATATACAAATGCATACTTGAAAAAGAACAAGCAGAGTACTGAAGGAAGTGTTTATGCACAAAAGACCAGTTACTAATCAATAATACCATTTTTGAGGAATTGAAGCAGAGACAAAGAAATTGAAGTATGACGTGGATTGATTACCAAAGAACATACGATAATCTATCACATTATTTACACAGTACCTAGATTTGTATAAAATCCCCTCAGTAATAAAAAAGACGATGACTGTACATATAAAAATACGGAAAATTACTATGAAATTGAAATAATACTCAACAAAAAATTACGTGTCTACAATCTCAGTCAAGGCCATCAACAAGATCCAAACAAAGAGTAAACCATTTGCTCTTCATGGGCATCCTGACTTTCGTTGACTCTTACAGGTTATATGTAGCCTCTCCAGTGATATTGGAATAAAGTTTAGTTAGGACAAATATGCCAAGTACTCCATCAAATTTGGTCAAAAGGTGCAAACAGAAAACATAACGTGATGAAAATAGTGACATCAAGGACGTAGAAGATCAGGAAAAATACAAATCCCTTGGTATAGAAGAAACTGATTTAATTCAGCTTGCGAAGATGAGAAAAAAATTAGCAGAGAATATACATGTTGTGTAAGGAAAATCTGTAAAATAGAGCTTACAAACAAAAACAAGATCATTGCCATTAATCAAATAGCCATGCCTGTTATAACATACAAGTTTGGTATTGTTGTAAGGCCACAAAAGTATATCTAAAAAAAGAGTGGACATTAAACGCAAAAAATACTACCACCATACAGAATAACATACTGAAACTAGTGTCTTCCTAATCTGTATCTTCTCAGGAGATCAAAAGGTATGTGTCTTTCAGAAATTGACCATCAGCATCATGCAACTGTCGTGAGCACTGGACACTCTTATGAGCTCCCAAAATCCAAACCTCAAAATGGTGCATGAACACCCTGAAATAAGCGAGAAAAACTACGTCCATCACAAAACTGGCTAAACATTTTGGACGAGACTCTCTTAGAAATGAGATAGAATCAGAAAACAAGTCTGCTACAGAAATAGCTCCAAAAGTTCACCACAAACTTCCATTACAAATACCTGGAGAATGGTCCAACCAACAACATTCCAGGAAATTTCTAGATGAATTCACCTAGAACTATATAGATAAAGAAGGCTTCATAGACTGGTTTAAAAGAGGATCGCACCACTAGGATCAGGAGAGAATTATAATGGCTGCCCAAAATCATTTGATGGTCAGTACTTTTAAGAAAATGGGTTGACTGTGCACTAACTGCAAGTTCTGCTACACAGAATTAGATAGTGCGAGCCACCTGACATCCAACTAACGTTCTTCTGAGGGATGGTTACTATATGACCCAGTACAATGGAGTGTATAAATAGCTCCACTGGACGATCTGTAAAAGTTTAATATTGTCTGCAGCAGCAAATCATGTGAACATATACTAGAAAGAACAGTTGGAAATAAGTCATGCACCATCCACTCTGACTATGCAATTCCTACAGCTACGTTCCTAGAAAACGGAGCTCTACACCCAGACATAGTGATATGGGACAAGAATGGAAAAAGAAGCAACCATAGTAGAAGTTAGTGTCCGCAATGATGCTGGTTTAAACAAATTTGAAAGGAAAAGATAACAAAATACCAAGGTCGTATGTATGGCATGAAAAGAAACTGAAATCTTAAGAAGTTCTCTATCATTCCAGTTGTATAGGAGCTAATGGAATAAGGAGAAATAATCCAAAAATTACCTGGCAAATACATCTGGTGAACTAAGTGCAAGAGAGATTCAATTAATTGCACTTAAAGGGACAGTAAAAATCTTAAAAAGATCTCTTGGTTAGAATATCTGAGGTCCATCACTAGCTTGAACAAACTGATGAGAAAATGAAAAAATAGAAAAATTATATTTTGGTAAAATTTGTGGCACTTTTACAATGAATCGAAATATGTGAACGCATAAAGAAGAGAACTTGAATTCCTACTAGACATTATCCTCGAGTGTCTAAGGTCTCCCTGTACAGGGGTTTGTCAAAACAACCTGGCATGAAGATACTTTTCCCTAGAAGTATCCCTGACCAAATAATAAAAATAATATAGTATTCACAGCCCAAATAAGGTCTGCTTTCTATGGCTTACTCACATTAGGAATGATGCAACTTCTCCAAGTGATGTTACCTCAAGTAATAGCATTAAGCTAGATACTCCTCTAGACTAGGTATGTTCTTGTCCTGGAATTAAACAATACTCACTTATTAGGGACCAATTTATTTACGAGCGATATAATGGCGTTATTTGGCACTTAATATTATTGGCCCTAGAATCTAAACAGCTACTCCTTAGTGCTTGACAGGACTTCAGCCTGATGTTTTAAATTCTATTCGCTCCTTACTATGCACTAGTACGAATGCAACTCCCCACGAATGATTTTTCAAATTTCAAAAGCGCTCTTCTACTGGTACTGCCTTACCTGTTTGGCTCTGCAAACCAGGGGAGGTACTATTAAAATGGTTTGGCAACAGGAGTAAGTACGACCCAATCGTCGAGGTAGTGGAACTCCTCGAGACCAACCCTATGCATGCGAGAATATGGCATAATGATAGCTGGGAGGATTCAGTGGCGCTAAGACATTTGGCTCGTTTTCCGCGCTCTGATGGACCTCAGGTTCCTGCTGAGAATACTCGACCCGACCTTGCAAATGCAGACCCGGCCCATTTGATTGAAACAAATCCAGAAACCTAATGCAGAAAATATAGAGAATTCGCAGAGACTGCCCAGTCCTTCGAATATTGAACTGAACTGCTTCCACGCTGGACTAGCCGAATCCGTAAACCAGTCCAGTGACTGGACTTATAAATAAAACACATCACCACTTTCAAAGATGACTTTCTACTTCGAAAAAAACCCCAAAAAACCTACACGTTGCAATCTCTCTTACTAATGGGGGGGGGAGATTGTTATATTTCTGTTAAAATAAAAGTTTCTATGACACGTGATTTTGTACACGTTCCTTTTCCTTTTTAAAAGGGCTGAGTTTTTTTCTTCTTCAACATTTCATTAATAACAGTTCTTGCGTTTACCTGCTATTTGATCTTACGTTTCCTTTTTGCTCTTACGTTTATTATTGGCTGTGAAATTAGTTCGGTAAAGCCTAGTAAAGAGGTTTTGGTCTGTCTTCAGTTCTACGATAAAATACCACATCCCCAAAAAAGAAAGTCTGCAGTAACTGTTTATATATATATATATATATATATATATATATATATATATATATATATATATATAATATCCTCCCTCCCAAGTCCTTTGATGATGAAAGACAGGCTCTTCTAACTTGTGTAGTATTGCATTCATCTTGGTTGACGTATTAGTCACACTGATCTTGATCAAGAACCTGCTTCTAGAGTTGCTGGGTTTGGTGTTCTTGCCACTGGTCTATGAACCTGCTTGAGTGAGCTAAATATTATATCAGGTTAAGGTTGTACTTCTGGTAACTTTAATCGAGGTATTAACAATAGATGTCAGCGGCTTCAACGTATACTTTTGTCATTTCCATTTAGTACCAAGTATGACCTTGGTTGGAAGCAATTTTTATCACTTTACCTATCCTGGACCAAGTTTTACCATCATGTACTCAGACATGAGCCCCTATCTTTAGTGGGGTGAATTCACGCTGATTGGTGTTGTCCTGTTTTGCCTCCTATCTATCATTTGAGGATGATGTGCAAAGAGCATGACTCTAATTTCTCATGACAGGTAGGAGTGTTCTTAGTTGGCGATTCATCAGTTTAACTGCTGGTGAAGAAGACTTGTTTTTGGCAGGTGTTGTGCATAAAGTTAGTTGAAGCAAGTATGGATCGTCTTCAGTCTGGAAACATTTGAGCAATGTTTTCTTCACTGTTTGAATGGTTCTCTACACGAGACCATTACATTGTGGGTATTCTAGGCTGCTCGTTACATGGGAGAAGTCCCATTTAGTGGTAAATTTCTTGTATTCATGAGATTTAAATTGAGGGCCATTATTGGAGCTTACCAGTTTGGGTATTCCATGCTTAGAGAAGATGTGTTTTGTCCGAGTTATCACTGTTGAGGCACTTGTATCAGTGAGATAGCTGAATTAAAAAAATTTGGAGTAGCAATCCACTACCATGACAATCTTTCCCCCGCAGTCTCAAGTGATCTGTGCCAACCTTTCGCCAGGGTTGATCAAGAATATCATGTGACATCTCGAGCTCTGAAGTTTGTTGGTTGCTATACCGTTAGAATGAATCACAGTTTTTTTATCATGTCTTCTATTTCCTTGTTCATGTTTGGCCCCAAAAAGTATGTCTGGCATTTGATTTATTTATTTTTAATTCCAGCTGTGCCTGATGCAGAATTTTGTGCATTTCTGCTCGCATATTAGTTGGGACAACAATTTGTTAGCCCTTTTATAGAAGCCTTCCTGGTATGTAAGATCATTTCTGTAGTTAAAATATGGGTGGAGGCAGGTGTTAAGATTATGTTGATGATCTGGCCACCCTTCCATGATATGCTGTTGTAATTGTCACAATATTTAATCTTTGGTTGTCTCAGTTGTAAGCTATTGTCGACGTTTGTCACTGATGAGTATTGAGGACATTCTGAAGTGGACAAAGAGTCATATTCTGTAAGTCATATTCTGTAAGCGTAATAGGAAGTGTTGTACTCTGGGTGGAGTTTTAGCAATTTGTTTTATGACAATAGTTTTGAGAGGCTCATGATCCTTGTTAATTAAAAAGTGTTCTTCATATAAAATTCATGAAAATGTTCACAGGCAAATACTATGGACAACATTTCCAGTTCGAGGGGGCAATCATTTTTTTTCAGCAGATGTAAGAGAACGGTTAGTAAATGCCACTGGAACCCATATATTATTATGGTTTTGTTCCAACATAACCCCAAGTCCTTATGTTGATGCTGTTTCATTATCTTTGTATGTGGATTCCCATTAATGAAAACAACACAACGTGTACACTTGGTTTACTGACATCTTCTTTTATTCTTGCGCCATTAAAACAATACAAGTCTTTCACCGCCAAGGGACGTTACTCTAGCGATGTAACCTGAGATTAGTTCCTCATGCAACATCTTCCCCTTTTAAAAACCACAACAAAGAAAAAAGATCCTCTAATAAAAACACAAAATAACTAAAATACAAAAAGAAACAATGCTTTGTCCTTGTGACCTAGGCCTTTACTGGGCTGACTACCCTCCAGCCTAACAGGGATTATTCTGCCCTTTTCACTTGGATTTAATTAGTTCGTATAGTCTTTGAATGTAGCCGGATTCCTTACTAGTCTCCCTGAACGTGTCATCCTCATTCCTTCAGCATATTGGTTTGCTGGGCATGGTGTTGCCGGCCTCATTCCTTCTCTTCTATTACTTTTGAACCGAGGTGATTGCGAATTACAAACCCCTTCTGTACTTGGCAGTTGAGTTATTGGTGCCTCCTTGCTAGGCCTTTGGTATGATTACGGGATCAATGATGGTGATGGGAGTGCTTCTGCTGTTTTTTTTAAAATCCACCTTATTATGTCAGAGCAATTCCCCATCAACTTTGACATGGTATGACCTCTCATCCAGTCTCTGCAACACAACTGCCTTCTTCCACTCTCACTGATCTTTTATGTATCGTTTAATACGTACCACATCTTCATGTTGCACTGGGTGAAGTGGTTTTACTTTCCAGTTGAAATAATGCTTTTGCTTTCTGCTGTCCCACTTAACTGTTTTGCTTAGATTTTTGTGTAGTTCTGGTCTGAGTAGGTCCTCTCTGGTTGGAAGAAGTGTCTTGTTCTTCTTCACATTAGCTTCTGCACAGGTGATAAGTGACCCTTGGCTGGCGTATTCCTGTGATCCAGCATCGCTAGGTATGGATCAGCCTTATCCTCTACTGATTTCCGGAAAAGGTTCTTTGCCATCTTTACAGCAGATTCTACTTTTCCATTTGCCTTGCTATTGTAAGGATTATCGGGTGTATGTGCAAAACACCGCTTTCTTGCAAAGGTAGAGAATTCTTGACTACTAAACTGTGGTTCATTATCAGTGACCACCTGATCTGGTATCCCATGTCGTGCAAAATGGTGCTTAAGCTTAGTGATCACCATTCTAGCTTACGTAGTAGGGAGATTGTGAATTTCCCAGAAATTAATCATATAATCAATGGTGCAGAGATAGTCCATATCTGCAAAGCTAAAGAGATATACTCCTACTTTTGCCCAGGGTCTCTCTGGAATTTCATGAACCACTAAAGCTCTGTAGGATTGGCTACCTCATATTTCCTGCACGTTGGGCATTTTGAGACAAAGTCTCTGATGTTACTATTCATATGTGGCCAGTACAAGCATTCTCTTGCTCTTCTGCAGCATCCTTCGGCCCCTAGGTGTGTGGAATGAAATTTATCTTTTAACACTGCTCGCTATGTTGTTGGTACTAGTACTCAGTTTCCTTTGAATATTAATCCATCTTGTACCGTCATTTACTTCCGCATGATAATATATGGTCTCACCTCTGGGTCAAGATGTACTTTGTCTTCTGGCCATCCTTCTACAATTACTTGCTGTAAGATCTGCATACATCTGTCTTCTTTTGTGACTGAGCGCAATTCGAGCAACTTTCCCTTTGTCACTTGAATATATTCTGTTTCCTTGACATCATCATCATCATCATCATCATCATCATCATCATCATCATCGATACATTCATTGCTCACTCCATGAATGTATGCTCTTGATAATGTGTCTACTAGGAACATCTTACCAGGATGGTATAGAACAATCACATTGTAAACTTGCAACTGCATTAACATATTTTGCCATCGCTTTGGGTATTTCCCAATTCCTTTTTTTTATTATTGCTTCTAATGGTTTATGATCAGTCAGTACTGTAACCTGTTGACCAAATATGTATTGGTGAAACCGTTCACAGGCATAAACCACTGCCAATATTTCTTTCGCAATCTGTGCATATTGGGTTTCTGTGTCTGTAAGTGCTCGGCTAATATATGCTAAGGATTGACCTTCTTGTAGCAATGCAGCCCCCATTCCTTTCTCAGTTGCATCACATTGAACAATCAATGGTTTGTTGGGGTCATACTATCTAAATACTGGTGCTTCACGCACCAACTTTTTGATTTTCTCAAAAGCTTCTTCATGGATCTTAGACCACGTCCATGGCATATCCGCCTTTGTTAAGTTGCGAATTGGAGCCATCACGTCAGAGATGTGGGGCAGAAATTTTGCCAAATAATTGACGAATCCTGCCAATCGTTGCACCCCTTAATCTCTGTTAGCCGTGGCATATCTTTTATGGCTTTTATTTTCTCAGGATCTGGAAGTAAACCCTCACTGGTTAGCCTGTGACCAAGGAATGATACATATGTTTGCCGTAAATTCATTTTCTCAGCATTCAATCGCATCCCACGATCACAACATCTTTGCAACAGCCTTCTGAGTTTTATATCATTGTCCTCTGTTGCTTCTTCCATCGTTTTACCAATCCCGACCACCAGAAGATCGTGTGCTTCGTTGATGATTCCTTTCAAATCGGCTACATTATTATATAGTTCTTTTTGAAATATTTCCGGGGCTAGAGCAATTCCAAACGGTAAAACCTTCCATCGAAACCGACCATATGGAGTGGCAAATGTGGTCAAGTGACTGCTGGCTTCATCTTACTTCAGATACCCAAATCCATCCATTAGATCAAGAGTTGAGAAAACTTTGCTATCAGCAAGTTCTGAGAGGAGATCGTCCAGTACTGGTGACTGAGAATGCTCCCATGTAAGAGCCTTATTTAATAGTTTGGGGTCAATACATATCCGTAACTTTCCATTTTTTTTAATTACGAGTGATAAGGCACTTACCCATGGTGTTGGCTCCTTCACTGGTTCAGTTACCTTCTTTTTGACCAGTCTTTTTAATTCGGCTTTCATTTTACCTTGACAGCCACTGGTATTCTTTGAGCCATTGCAACATGTGGTGTTATGTTGGAGTTCACCTCCAGATGAACCCAATTCTTCCTGGAATACATCCTAAAATTCGGATATGATGCTCTCCGGGTGCTGGCTTCTGTCTTTTTGAGATATGTTTGCAACCCTCTTAAATTTGTCATTGTTCACACTAATGAGTGCCATTTGCTGGATGGCATTCGCCCCAAGTAATGGATGGAAGTCTTCTTTTACAATGACAAATTCACTGCATACTTGAGTCCGGTTATTTGGGTTATCATTTTTATCCGACGTTCTCCTAATGGTTTCATTATTGACCCGTTCCACACGACAAGAGTCTTATTGGACTGCTGTAGTGTTTTCCCGCCACATGTTTCTCGTTCAGGATGTTCACTGAGGCTCCACTATCTAGCTGAAAAACAACCGGCTTTCCTTTGACCATCATTTCTGTCTTTATCATTTCAGGTCTGATGGAATTGATTCCTTCTTTCGTGGTCACACTGTCCACATGTCCATAGTCTGAACAATCACTACTGCTATCGCTATCATCTTGTTTTCCAACAAACCGAATATTCTTTTTTCTTAATTTACATCTTTTTGCAAAGTGGTGCTTTTCATTGCATTTGAAACACGTCTTCCCAAAAGCTGGACAAAACTCTTTTTCGGGTTCATGTCACAATGCACACGCCCTACACCCGCTGTTACTTTCTGTGGTTGTTGGCCTTCCCTTACGTTTCAAGTCCACTATGTTAACTGCCTCGGGTCTCAGAATTCTAGACTGTAGGGTTGCATTTTTGGATAGTTTGCATATGTCTATGCATCTGTGTAAGTCCAACTGTCTCATTGTAAGCAGTTCCGCTTGAGTGTGGGGGTTGTTTACTCAAAGAATTATCTGGTCTCGTAGTATGGAAGAGACGCAATTCTCACAGAAATTGCATGTCTTTATCAATGTACGGAGTGCCGTGATAAATGCTTCCACTGTTTCACCTTCTCCCTGTTTTTTGTGTGGAAGATATATCGTTCGTATGTCTCATTAATCTTTCCAATGTCATACTTATCGAATGCTTGGAGAATTTCATTGAGTGTTCTCTCTTCCGGAGTCAGAAATTGAAACCCATAATATACATTTAACACTTCCTCTCCAAGTGTATGCACCAACATCGTCGTTTGTGTATTGTACTGACTGTCTCACTAGATAATGATGATAGCATAGTTATTCTTTCTTAATTTATACAGATTCCAGTTCACTGACAGATTATTTTCCATACACAGGGGTTGTATTTCCGCTGTGACCCGATGGGAACCGGGCGATGCCGAGTGACCTTGCTAGTTGACACGAATTAAGAGGAATTCGCACGGCTGAATTCTAGTGATGATGACGATGACGGTTTGATGTTGTTTAAACAGAAATGTCTATGGGATTTTGTCAGAAAGAAAAAAAAACCCAAATGATAATTGTTTTATCTCATTGCTGTTATATATCTGTTAACAACGGAAAGGTTGTTTTTAAAATCTCTGTTGAGCGATATAGATATAAAAGAGGCCTGGACGTTTTAGCTGACAGCTTGGGGTGAGGGTTGCCGCCAAGCATTGTTCGACTTGGAGTGACTAATCACCCCTAATTTGATAATAAGTAGAAACATCAGTGCAAATTGGGGTTGAGGTTTGGTAGAGATAAGCACTAAGAGGAAGAAAGAAAGGTGTTTTTAACCACTCTCTGAAGGACAGGTGGGGAAAAGGGGTTGGATTTAGAAAAAGGAATTCTATACGGAGAAGAGTCGTAGCCAGCAAATCGAACGGCTGGGCTAGTCAAGCGCTCCCAATCTGGGACCCCTTCAGGGCCTGATGTCATGATGGGAACTAGCCTGTATTAATGGGAACTCTGTGACTTTACTGGTCTTGTCTTACATCGTTCACTGCTATATTCAGTCGCCTCAAATTAGATAGTAGTTGTTATGAAGTAATGAAAACAATAAACAGTTTGTTACTGTTATAACCGGAGTTTTCTTTGTTGTGGTGAGGACTCTTGATTTTGTAGCAAGCCGCAAGGACCAGCGGAGTGATTGATGTACCCGGAGACTTCCTACACATGGAAAGAAAGACGATTCGATCGAGAGGAAAAGCGCCCCTCCATGAAAACACAGTGGGTAAGGACGATCACAGGCCAACTTATAACGAGACAAGGTATGATCAAAGAACACCTGCTACATCTGGTGGAATCCAACGAGTTTAAGGATGCCCGGTGTGGTTGGTGCGGCATCGGTATTGTTATAAATGGTGCCGGATGGTTCAACGCTAGAAATTCCCATCCTGTCCGGTCAAACACCCCCTCTCACCGCAATATGAACCTCGCTGCATGCATTCATGACACCAATTGGTGTCATATCATTCATAACGCTGAACTATCCGGCACCATTTATAATACTTATATATTTATATACCGATGCCGCACCAACCACACCGGGTATCCTTAACCTCATCGGATTTTATTTCAGCCTTTCTGTCAAGTAAGTTTTGTGTTTATTATTTTTTATTCATGTTACTTACTTGAGCTTAGGAAAATATAAGCAACCGTAACATTTTATTTTCTTTAAATAAATTCGGATCATTTTAAACTCATTTCGGGTTGTTATTTCATTTGCTCATTCTTCTTTACTTTGCTTGTTTATTTTTTCCCTTTTTTCCCATTAATTTGGTACCTTAAAAAGCGGATTTTGGTGACAACCCCAAAATTCCGTCACATCCAAGAAGGCTGAAGTCCACAACACAATATTCTATAATTTTTGTGGTCTGTGCTTCTGCAGCCATACGAATTGATTCTGATCTTCTGTGTTGCTTCAGCGTAAGTCTTTTGGCAACATTGTGGCTTATAAAGATTCTATCAGTACTTCCACTGTCGATTAAGGCTTTCAGTTTATGACCTTTTAGAAACAAATTAGTGGATACTTTAAACCCCAACTCAGTAGCAGCAGAAAAGATGGTTGAGAGTGTAGGGCCGTTACTATTTGATATTGACTGAATAGCATCGACACTTGCAGCTGAATGATTGCTGGAATTGCCTGAATAGCACAATTTTGAAAAAGGTCCAATATTCGACCATTTATGGCAAGTTTCTTGCCTTGCTGGACACTTACTTCGTGGGTGGTGTAGATGTCCACAAAACCAGCATCGTGGTTTTGTAGCGGCCAACGTGGCATCCATGTCCCCTCTTCTCTAGCAGCAGGTGCGAAAGAATCTTGCTGGACAAAGGCAGTAGCATTCTTTTGAGCAAGATCAAGAGACCGAGCTTGAGTGTAAGCGTTCTGTGGGTCTAGTGTCCTATTCTCCAATAGCCTCTGTGTAATAGGATTGGACTCCAGACCATTGATGAACGCATGCCGAATAGCCTCTTCCTTATAAACTTCATCTGTGACTGGTTTGTAGTTACAGTCTTTAGACAATTCGCGCAGAGCTTGTAGGAATTGGTTAATAGACTATCCGGTCTCTGGCGCCGACTAGACAGATGGCGTGCAAATATTTCGTATGTAGGCTTAACGTAAACCTTCTCCAGTGTCCGTTTATCTTCTTCGTATGTGTCACAAGGTTCTATGTAATCAAACACAGTCCTGTCTATGTTGCCTAACAGGACATTCAATTTATCCAGCGGTAATCCAAGCGTTTGAATAACGTCCAAGTAATTGTTAAATGTCCGGTACCAAAACTTCCACTCTTGAGCGGCGACTGGTGAATTAGCGTCCTTGCTGAATCGTTCTGGTTTCGATACCTTATCCATTTGAATAAATTTGTTTTGAATGAGTTCTGAATGAGTTTTGAATAACTTCTAGTCAAATAAATTGCGGCAAATTACAAGAATAAAGAATACCTTTAGGAGATTTATGTTTTATTCGACTAGAAGAAAACACATATACAAGATGGTGATTCGGTATATCAAAGAAAGGGAGATAATTTCCTAGAAAGGGAAGACTACTCTGAAGTGATTATTTACCACATACCATATTTACATTTTTCAGTGTTCAGTGGCAAATTAAGACAATCGACAACTTTTTCAAATGCTTTCCTATTTTCGTTCAATTCTTTATAAGTTATTCGGCCGATGACAATGTCATCACTGCAGGAAAGGTATCTTTGAGTTTGTATTTTTGGATTATATTGTGCATAATGCATTGGAAAACAGCTACCGAGTTTATTAAACCAAAAGGTAACCGAGAAAATTCGATTATGCCTCCGTCAGCTTCGAATGCTGTATGAATTCTTTCATCTTTACGAATAGGGCGTTTGTAATATGCAGACTTCAAATCCAATTCATTAAAAATGTTATATTGCAATAGTTGGCGTATAATATTTGAAATTTTTGGGAGTAGAAAAACATTAAGAAATGTATATCGATTAATAGTGGCAGAATAATCAATGACCATGAGACGCTTATGCTTTTCATTTGTGTTACCAAGACTTGGGCTCTCCATAGGGGATTTAGATTTGGTTATAATTCCTTCTTTTAAGAGGGTCTGTACTTCATTCCGAATAAATTCACGATCAGATGTAGAGTAATTCCTGCCTTTGGTCAATTGGTTTACAGTTATTTGATAAATTGGCAAACAGAGCAGATATGGCTGTATTTTCATCTGTGCGACGTTAGATTTGTAAGGGAGGTATTTTTCCATTAAAAAAGAATTCTACACGGTTATGTAGTTGCATGAATTGTTGTCCAAGTATAATAGACAGACGCATATCAGGATACATTTGTCCATTAACTGCGATAGATACGACACAGTTACCTTGTGTTTTGCTTCTGAGGTGTGAGGAAGCCATACTTACTGTCACTGAGAGGTAGTATACGAAGGCCGAGTGATCGCACGGCGTTCATTTTAATGAAATTATGAGTGCTTCCACTGTCTATCATAGCTTTCAGGCAAATGTTGTTTATTATTGTCTTTACAATAGAATATTGTCAGCGAGGTGTGTTTCATGTGTGAGGATGCCCACGGATAAAATATAACATAAAACCAGTCGTTGTGTTTACTCGGCAACCATCTTTATTTAGTACTCTTCTTACACCGGTCACCGCCAAGGGGCGTTACTCCAAACAGTGTAACACCTGTTGCTGTTCATGCAACATCTTCCCTTTTCTCAAAGAAAGGAGAACACAAACAAAAAAAACAAAAAACGTCTAAATGGAATTAAAATAAAATATATATAAAAAAGTGACCTACGCATTCATTGGGCAGACTACCCTCCTGCCTAACAGGGATTATTCTGCCCTTCCCTACTTTATTTCGCGTAGTCCCTGAATCTCACAGGATCTCTCACTACTCTTCCCGACCGTGTTGTCCATAGGTTTGCTTTTGTTTATTTGGGGCTTGATATCATTGGGGGTGGTGTCGGGTTAACTCCCTCTCCCAATTCACCTTCATGCCCAGGTTGGCCTGTGTTATCTTTCTCTTCTATGCCGTTACCTTCATTCCTGACTATTTCGCTCTGCACTCAGCATGGCTGGTGAATTAACGATGTAAGTGGGGGTGCTTCTGCAGTTTTTTTCAAGTCGACCCTATTCCGTCGATATAGCTCCCCATTCACTTTTACATTGTATGACCGCTCATCCAGTCTCTCCCATACCATTGCCTTCTTCCACTCTCTCTGACCCTTTATGTGGGGTTCATCTGTACTACATCTCCAGGGTGTAACGGTTGAAGTGGTTTAACTTTGTGGTTAAAAAACTGTTCTTGTCTCCTGCTGTCTCGTTTGACACACTTTTTGAGGTTTTTGGCCAATTCTGGTCTAAGTAACTCCTCTCTAGTTGGGAGAAGTGTTTTTGTTCTCCTTGACATCAGCTTCTGAGCTGGTGATAAGAGACCCTTAGATGGTGTATTCCTATGATCCAACATTGCTAGGTATGGATCAGCCTTATCCTCCATCGCTTTCCGGAAAAAGGTTCTTTGCCATTTTATTGCAGATTCCACTTTCCCATTCGCCTTGCTATTGTATGGACTGACAGGTGTATGTATAAAACACCACTTTTTAGCAAAGGTGGAAAATTCCTGGCTGCTAAACTGATGCCCATTATCAGTTACCACCTGATCTGGTATTCCATGTCGTGCAAAATGATGTTTCAGTTTGGTTACTACTGTCTTAGCTTCTGTATTTTGAAGATGATCAATTTCCAGAAGTTGCTTATGTAATCCACAGTACAAAGATAGTCTCTATCTGTAAACTTAAACAGGTCCACTCCCACTTTCGCCCAGGGTCTGTCAGGAACTTCATGAGCCATTAATGGTTCGGCTGGATTGGCTACTTCGTATTTTCTGCATGTGGGGCATTTTGAAACATAGTCTCTGATCTCACTGTTCATATTTGGCCAATACAAACATTCTCTTGCCCTTCTGCAACATCCTTCTATTCCTAGGTGTGTAGAATGCAGCTTCCCCTTCAGTATAGCCCGCTGGGTAATTGGAACCACTACACGATTACCCCTGAAAATGAACCCATTTTGTGCAGTCATTTCATTTCGTATACCAAAACACGGTCTCACCTCTGGGTGAAGATGTATTTTTTCGTCTGGCCATCCCTCCACAATTACTTGCTGCAACTGCTGCATGCTTCGGTCTTCTTTTGTGGCTGAGCGCAGTTCAAACAGCTTCCTCTCTCTGTTACAGGAATGTATTCAGCTTCATTGACATCATCTTCATTGTCCATATCTTCGCTGTTCACTCTGTGGATATATGCTCTTGATAGCGTGTCTGCAAGGAACATCTTCCTACCTGGATGGTACAGAACGGTAGCATCGTAAGCCTGTAATCGCATCAGCATGTTTTGCAGTCGTTTGGGGCATTTTCCCAGCTCTTTTTTCATGATAGCTTCTATTAGCCTATTGTGGTTTGAGTTGTCCCCCTTTGCAAATTGGCTGTTTGGAGAAATGGAAAACTAGATGGCTCTGGTTGATAGTCAATTAGCATAAGTGGAGAAATGGGCAGCATATGAACGGTACTTTTTTTAAGCAGGCGTGAAGAGCGCAGAGAGTGAAACGACGGTTGGAAGAAGTGACGGCGAATTCTTTTTGTGACGGTGAATTATTTTTGGACGTTGAAGATCTCGACCTTTTGGAAGGAACAGCTTATATATTTTTTTTAAATTTCTTTTTTTTTTCTATTTCACTACACTGATGATCGGTCACTACTGTTATCTGTCGACCAAACGTATATTGATGAAACCATTCGGTAGCATAGACTACTGCTAGCAGTTCTTTTTCAATTTGCACATATCGGGTTTCTGTGTCAGTCAGTGCCTGGCTGATATAGGCTAGAGGTTGACCTTCTTGCAGTAGTGCAGCCCCCATACCCTTCTCACTTGCATCACATTGAATGACCAAAGATTTGTTGGGTTCATAGTATCCCAATACTGGTGCATCACTCACTAACCTTTTAATTTTTTCAAAAGCTCTTTCATGAATTTGGGACCACGTTCATGGCACATCTGCCTTCAGTAAATTCCGAATTGGGGCCATCACGTCAGAAATATGTGGCAGAAACTTTGCCAAGTAGTTCACAAATCCAGCCAATCTTTGCACGCCTTTAACATCTGTTGGGCATGGCATCTCTTATAGCTTTTACCTTCCCAGGGTCAGGAAGTAACCCATCACTGGTTATCGTGTGACCTAGGAAAGATATAGATGTTTGTCGTAGGTTCAATTTCCCAGCATTCAATCGAATCCTACGATCACGGCATCTCTGCAACAGTTTTCTCAGTTTTTTGTCATGATCAGCTGTTGCTTCCTCCATTGTTTTACCTTTCCCAATCACCAAAAGATCATCTGCTTTGTTGATCACACCCTCTAAATCCCATACATTGTTAAAGAGGGCCTTTTGAAATATCTCTGGAGCTGGAGTAATCCCAAATGGTAAAACCTTTCACTGAAACCGACCAAATGGCGTGGTAAATGTAGTCAAACGACTGCTGACTTCATCCAATTTCAAATGCCAAAATCCATCTCGTAAATCCAGGGTGGAAAATACTTTGCTGTCAGCCAGTTCTGACAGCAAATCATCCAATGCGAAAATTGGAAATGTTCCCTTTTCAAAGCTTTATTTAGTGGTCTTGGGTTTATGCAAATCCTTAGATTTCCATTTTTCTTCAGCACCAATGCCAATGCACTTACCCATGGAATTGGCTCAGTTACTGGTTCAATAACTTTCTTTTTAACCAGTTTCTCCAATTCGACTTTTAATTTGTCTTTCAGTGCGACTGGCACTCTTCATGCTGCAGCTACATTTGGTGTTACTGCTGTATCCACCTCCAAATGTACCGCTCCAGGTAACTGATCCAATTCCTCATTAAATACATCTCTGAACTCGTTTATAATGCTGTCAGAGTTCTGGCTGCTGGATTCATCCACTTGGGAAATTTTGGCTATCATTTTGAACTGGTCCTGGTTGATTGTGTGTGATGAGTGCCATCTTCTGAATTGCATTTGCTCCCAGTAAATGATGGAAATGCTCTTTTACAATGACAAACTTAACTGCATATTTTTGTCCAGTTTTGGGGTTTATCATTTTGACTCGCCACTCTCCCAATGGCTTCACTTCTGTTCCATTCCACATGACCAGTGTCTTATTTGAAGGCTCCAGTGTTTTCCCCATTACATGCTTCTCATTCAGTATGTTTACTGATGCTCCACTGTCAAGCTGAAAAATAATTGGCTTTCCTTTCACCATCATTTCCGCTTTTATCACCTCATGATTCACAGCATTAACTTTTTTTTTATTGTTACACTGTCTACCTGCCCATAGTCCGAAGAACTACTACTGTCATCTTGATCCTCGTATTGTTGCGTTTTGACAGTCTGCACCTTCTTTTTCCTTGGTAATCTGCATTTCGCAGAAAAATGATTTTTTCCATTACAGTTGTAACATGTCTTGCCAAATGCAGAACATACTCCCTTGTTCGGTCCATGTTGCAGTGTATATGCTCTGCATTCTCTCACAGTTTTTTCCCCTGGCTTTTTCTTCTGTCTGAACTCCACTCGGTTCACTCTCTCAGGCCTTAGGATACTGGCTTGTAAGGTAGCATTTTCAGACAGCTTACAAATGTCTATACATCTTTGTAAATCCAGCTGTCTTATTTTAAGTAACTCAGCTTCTGTCTGAGGGTTACGTATTCCCAGCACTACTTTATCTCTGAGTACTGAGGAAACGCAATTGCTACAAAAATTGCACTTTTTACTAACGTCCGAAGTGCCGTAATAAAAGATTCCACGGTCTCCGTTTCTCCTTGCTTTCTCGTGTGAAAAACATAAGACACGTTTCAAGACTCCAAGCATAGTTTTGGGACACAATTGCCATTTTAGGTCAATTTTCAAAACAGATAATGTATAAGTGTTATACCATTTTTCTAAACCAAAATTTCACGAGGAATCCAATAAAACAAAAACGAATACAAAATTTTGATGGGAAACCATGTTTTCAAGCAATTCTTTCATGACGGCCGGAATCGCACTTCCCGTTTTTTTATCCCAAGGACCGTATCCTGCAGATTGCGAAACTATTTAAGAAAATTACTCAAAACCTATCAATCATAAGTGTTAGGCCATCTTTCTTAACCAGAATTTTGCGAGGAATCCAAAAATAAGGGAGAGAATACCAGATCTTGATGAGAAATTGCCTTTTTTGGCCAGGTTATGGTAACAACCCATCCGAATTTTGGGATACTGGAAGTTTTCAACAACACATAACGAAAAGGGTTCTTAACTTCTCATTAAACATCTTTTTATTTAAGAATGATGGGTAATGGATACATAAGATTCCCAGTTTAAGTTTAGAAATGTCTGAAATGAACAGAAGACAACATAACAAGAGTACTGATGCAAAAATCTGTTATCAAAAGGAAGATAGTTTAAGGCCAAGTGCTCGGTTGTACAGTTCCATAATGTTTTTGGAGCGAGCAGTTCGTTTTGCATCCAACAGATTTTCCCCCAGCTCATCAATATGTTTCGCACTCACATGGCTGTACTTTTCCTCCCCTAACCATTTCACAATTAGTTTTTCTCCGAGTTTTGAAAATTTACACCGATTTTCCTCCGGTACCTCTGCTAGACTGCAAATTTTAGCGGGGTACCAAGTGTTACCGTACAATGCCCAAACGATTTCCCCTGGAGCATGATCATTGTCACACTGTCCCTCCTCATCCTCGCTTTCAAACTCTGATTCATCGTCAGTGTGGCACAGTCCGATGTCTGTAATACTTTTTACGTAGGGCTTCGTCAGATGGTTGCGGTGGTGCTTCTGTATTCTGCTCGTCATCAACATCGGATGCAGGAGGACTAGAACTCTTCCTCACTTGCAGAACTATCAGAGTCTCTCTCCTCCTGTTCAGTATTTGCCCCCTTCCTCTTCTGCCAAGTTGCTAATTGCAGCAAGCGACGAACTGTTGACACTCTTTCGGTTTTGCGTCGCTTTCGTTGTTGCTCAGTCTTCCGGCGTGATTGCGTTCTTGGTGTCATCGCTGCTGCTTCTAAAGGTGGTCTGCCACGTTTTCCAGATGTTGAAGTCGTTGGTTTTTCCTCATTTAAGGGTGTTGATGCATTTGATGGAAGTTTTGTTGGAGGTGGAGATGGTGGATTTGCTGTTGCTGCCTTCTCACGATGTTTATGTACTGCATCTTCGTGGTATTTCACTTTCTCCTCCTTCGTCAAATTGGAGTATCCTGTTGTTGTAGATCCCTTCTTTCGCCCTCTCTTTTTTTCAAAAACCATAGTTGTTATTAGAGAGGGTCGCTATGTGAATTATTCTGAAAAAAGAAAAAGTATTAATCAGAATGACATAGCCATCATGGCTATTTACATATTTACATACGGTTAAAAGGACTACGTTTTTAGGTCAGAACTGTTTCTCCTCACTACTGATACAACACACATACAAGTGAAGATCTCACACAACTTCCTTCATGTTAAGGGGAGGATTTTTAACACCTGCTCCACGTGAAAACCTTCTTTTCAGTTCACCCATAACACTTGAATAATTCATGAGGGTATTCCTTGACTTCAAACAATACGATGGAGCTGTGAAATGTTACTTCTATACATCCAACCTATACTGCCTACCATGACATATAAATCATTCACAAGGGAAACCCTCAAAGCAAAAATGAAGGGTGAGTCACTTAGTTTTCAACCCTGTTGGAGGGAATAGTTGTGGAAACCTATCAGAAGTGATATGACCACTTTGTTAGCACATAATTTGGTATCAACTGTGAAAAATACTGCTGGGGGACAAATTTGGAGAAAAAAATATTACTGTAAAAAAAAATGTACGTCTTCAATTTGGCCAAAATCAAAAATTCCTGATATACAAGTTGTTCAGATTGATATTAGTGACAAGTTGTATAGAAGGGATTTTTGATTTTTCGAAAATTGAAGGCAGGTTTTTTTTTTACAGGAAAAATTATTTTCGGCTTCACTTTTCACCCGGTCAAACAAAACGTGCAATATTTTGGGAACCGCTAGCCGGTTGCTGCTGTTCTAAAGCTTAAATGAAAGCTAACTGATCAAGGTTACTGAGAAATGACCATAGGGACAGTGTTTGCTTCGTTTGTCATCATTTTAGAGGAATCTTAGCCAAAAAGACACATTTTTTGACCAAAATCGGGAAAAAATTGCCACAGCCTGTAATTGTGGAGAATGGGTAAAATTCGAAGAGAGTTCTATGAGCAGCGTTTTTTTTGCACAAATGCAATTTTATACTATTGTTGAACGAAAATGATTATTTACTTCCCTTAGTTTCATGTCTAAAAGTGCTTTTTGGCTCTTCTTTGTGGTGAGGTAACAAAAATTGTCACTAAAATATCTCCATTTTAGGCCTTTTTTCAGTTATATCGTTTTTTTCCGGTTGAAAACAGGTATATTAACCATATAAACCTATGATTTTCTGAAAGACAATTTAGTTTTGCCTCACATATCACAAGAATAGCTTTGTAGATCATTGTGTGACTGATTAGTGATTTTTGACTTCAATTGTCCCAAAACTATGCTTGGAGACTTAAAACGTGTTATAACGCTCGTAAGTTTCATTTGTTTCCCCTATAGCATATTTATCAAACGCCTGAATAATTTCTGTAGGCGTTCTTTCATCTTCGGGCCTTGAAAAATGAAACCCGTAGTACACTTTCAAAGCATCATCCCCTAACGTATGAAGCAAAAGTGCAGTTTGATATTGTATCGACTGGGTTGTCAGATACGTAATAATAGCATAATTATGCCATTTCAGCTTAAATAGCTTCCAATTCTCTGTCAAATTCTGCTCCATACAAAGGGGTGGTGGTGGTCTTATGCCAGCTACCGGTCTGTTTATTGCACTCATGTCTCCTTCTGACATTTTTTTCCTCACCACCTCGTGGCGTCGTAATTTTCACACCGAAAAATTAAACGTTACTTATCTGTTTTACTTTTCTTTTTCTGCTACCTTTCTATCGTTTTGTTTTTTCTTCTCTTTATTGTACATCCCACCGCTATCACCATGTTTCATGTGTGAGGATGCCCACGGATAAAATATAACATAAAACCAGTCGTTTTGTTTACTCGGCAACCATCTTTATTTAGTACTCTTCTTACACTGGTCTCCTCCAAGGGGCGTTACTCCAAACGGTGTAACACGTGTTGCTGTTCATGCAACAAGATGTGCATTGAGATGACGCTGTGAGAGCAATATAAGCAGAGCCAGTTCTTTTATGTTAGGAGGTGTTTGCTTTCTTTTAGACCGGCAGACTTTAGAGAAACGACCTCTCTTTCCACATATAAGACAATCAGCATTCCTAGCAGGGCAATAGTTTTGAGAATGATTTTCACACCTACAGAATTGTCATTTGGCATAGTGAAATGTTAGATTAGTTCTAGAAAAGCAGCATATTCTTTAATTTATTAAAGCGTAGGATTATTTTTAGATACTTCTGGATACATTGATACTTTTGCTACAACTGATAAAATGTCATAAGCCTCTGCATTGTGTTGAGCCATTTCGAGGCTTCTTGCGGTTATTACTGCATTATCTAACTTAATTTCACAGTTTTCTAGTAGTCTAGTATTGTTGAGGAAATGAGTCCTCTGATAAAGGCATCCCTTATAGCTAGTTCGGCAAGCAATGACGTCTTCCAATTTACAATCCATGGAAAGATTTTTTTAAAGTTAAGAGGAACTGATCAATTGATTCACCTGGTTTCTGTTTTCTAGTAGCGAGTTTTGGGAGTTGAGTTAGTGCTTTTCTGGCACTCCCTAATAAAATAAATAATTCAACACAAGCTACTGAATAAACGAACAATCAACTTCATAAAACTTAACAAGGAAAAGGTTTATGTAAGCGAGTCAGTGTAAGATGCCAAAAAGATATCACTCGGATAAAACTTGTCTGCCTTTTCCCGATAGTTATTTTCAAGTGGGAATCGTTGATACCGGTGTAAGGAGAGAGGGAGAGTGAGGGGACATGTCCGCTCTCTTTGCCGTCTGGCTGGAAAAGAAAGAGTTTTTCTCGTCCGGAATGGAAGCAGTTAGAGTTTCTTAGGGGGTAAGAAAGATCCATGCGCTATGCCTCTGATTGGTCAGTATGTGCCATATCACACAGTCGGGGGAGGCACTGATGCACAAGAAAAACAGTTCTATTTGTTTCTGCTACACGAGTAGGTGATAAGCAAAAACTGAATTAACTGGTTTGACGTAAGTAGATTGAAGAATACTAATAGCTTTCTCGAATGTTATACTGTTTGATATCAGGGAATAGTCTTTAGGTGATATATAATTAATAGATATCCCAGCACTTTGTTACTGAACTTACTCTCGTTCTGAGTATTCCACAAGCCACACGAAGCCAACCGCACACCAGAAAGTGCCCGACAAGTCGCCCACACAGGGAAAACATTGTTTCTCACATAACAATGCTGGGAGCCTCTGGAATTGCATTTCCTCGCTTCCACCACAGTTCACTGCGTTCCATCCTGCCCACCAATCCCAGTACCCATGCACCATCATTCAACTGCTCCGAGTTCTTGCACTCCAACCTGAACTGCGCTAGGTGTTCTCTTACACGAGTCGCGGGCACCACATCTTCGTTGACAAAAATGTCATCAATGTAAGCAGATGCTGCACGACTAACAACTTCTTCGTGAGATAATACTTCGCTGGCAATTGCTCTCATTATCAGTGGAGCCACATTCAAACCGAACCCCAGACGAGTCAGATAGTACTTTTTCCCGTCAATTTCCACAGTCTGGTATGGCCACAGTGTCTCATGGACCCGGACTTGTAGATATGCTCTCCTAGGGTCCAGTAGAGACACGTTGGCACCTTTTTGTTTCCATTCACGTAACTTAGCCGCACAAACATCTGCCTTGGCCGTAAACACGTCGTCTGTAAATGCCTCCTTTAATCGGGCCTCAATCTGGTCTATTTCCTTTTGATCGTCCTCCTCCATTTCCATGTAGAGGGCCAATGCATCACCTTCCAGATATAAAGGTAGCAGACTCGCTACATCATCCACCTGCTGAAGTTGTGCGACAAGTCTCACTTTTTTCAGCTACAGCGTCTTCCTCGCCAGAGAATGGCTTGATAATATCACTGCTAATCCGCACCTTCATCGTAGTCACGCCAAAATAGCTTGAAGCAAAATGTAGTCGGCAAAAAAAAAAAAAAAGAAAAAAAAAAAATCCAGGAACACAGATAGTAAATGGTCAGTATCGCCCTGTAATAATCGTGGAGAAAGAAGAAGAAGAAGAAGAAGAAGAAGAAGAAGAAGACAAAAAAACAGAAAGAACAAAAACTCGCTTCTCGCAGACACGTGGTTCGTCACAAAGAACAATCCAGTCCAATTTAATCGCCAGAACCACCTACACACAAGCTGCAGGAGTACGCCCCCCCCCCCGACTCCTGTCCAGTGTCCTGACTGTCCTGCCTTTATAACGGCCAGGAATTATGTATTTGCATAATCGCGCAAGAGCAAACGCGATTCGTTGATAATTGCATGGGGTAAACATAATAATAAAAACCCATGGACGCCGTCTTGGAATGCTCGGCCCGAAACACAACAGACGTATCCGAGGTAAGCTCTCTATTTCCCCTCATTTCCGTTATTGCTAATTCTGCTACATTTAACAAGAACATATATAAAAAATACATATGCATGTTTAGAAAAACATTCATTTCAATATTATTAATTTCAGTTTGAAGAAGATAAACAAAGCTTTTAAAAAATCAAGTCACTTTTGCCTTTCCATAGTTCGTATAGTTAACACAAGTCTGACGTCATGGAATCGTGCTTTCTTTTATTCACATTGTTTTGGCAGTCCCTAGTAAACAGGAACAACACATTCCACGAACTTCATGGAATTGATTTTATTTTATGCTTATGTCTAAATCTTTTCAGTATTAATTATTTCTATAAATTATAATTCAATAACTTGAGTGTTATTTCTTCCGCCCGTCACACCAATAATTTCCTGGGTAAGGTCGACACTGTTGTCCAAACTTCCAACTTCTGTATACGTAACGCACCACCTTCTCTCAACTCCAAACGAACTTCTGCTAATTCAACTTATTTCCTCGAAATCCAACTTCAAAATGAACGTTCCTCTAAAAAAAAAAAATTAACTCTCTTTTATCTCCAACCAGGAGCATCTCATTTGCATATCGGGTGGTCACATTGCAGGCATATAAAGAGATAAAGCAGCCATTTTTGTTTCTTTCTTCTTCATTCATTTCATTCCACGACCGATCCGTTGAATTATGCACACGTACCAGTTAAGTAAGTCACACGTTTCCCTTGCATTGCATGTTTAGAAAAACATTAATTTCAATATTATTAATTTCAGTTTGAAGAAGATAAACAAAGCTTTTAAAAAATCATTAAGTCGCTTCTGCTTTTCTATAGTTCGTATAGTTAACACAAGTCTGACGTCATGGAATCTTACTTTCTTTTTTTCACATTGTTTTGGCAGTCCCTAGTAAACAGGAACAACACATTCCACGAACTTCATTGAATTGATTTTATTTCATATTTATGTCTAAATCTTTTCAGGATTAATTATTTCTATAAATAAACATATCTCAATGAAAGCAATTACTTTTCAGATGTGTTTATATGTGTTTTCATATGTTTAAATTACAACATTTAGAAGGTTACGGACAAGGTCAGGACACTTAGTGGCTCGTCTTGATCATCGATCGCGGCCCTGTCATATTTTGTTTTCTCTCGAATAAACGATTACAATATTGCGACAAATATAATTTTTTTGGTATTATTATACAAACACCGTGACAGCGTTAGGGTTAGGATTAGGGTTAGGGTTAGGGTTAGGGTTTAGGGTTAGGGTTTAGGGTTAGGGTTAGGGTTAGGTTTAGGGTTAGGGTTAGGGTTAGGGTTGGGGTTAGGGTTAGTGTTAGGGTTAGGGTTAATTCGCTGTCACGGTGTTTGTATAGTTTTACCATTTTTTTTTTCGTTATATTCAACAAAGCGATCGACCGTTTCACAATGGATCATTTAAATTAGTTTTAATTTTCTGCGAACTTATTCTTTTCGGTCGCCATCTTAAATTTTCACTTCCAACAATCAAACTAGTTCTTGATTTAATTAACCTATCTTAAAATCGTTTAAGCAACTTGTCAAACAAAAGGTGAGTATTGCTTGAATTTAATTGTTTTTATGTGTTTTTTTTTTCTCCAGGTGGGTTCGTCTGAACGATTATAGTTTCCTTTTGTTTTTGATATAGAAATGAGTCAACGTCCCGTGTTTTTGCATGTAAACGAAGTCAGTATTTTTATACAATCGTTTTTTAAATCGACTAGCTTTTTGTTTTGTTTTGTTTTCGAGTGCCCTGAGGACGATTTTTATATTAGAAACCATTATAAATAAGTTTAGTTTTTACGTACCTTAAGTTTAAATTTAATAATAAAAATGCATACAAAACGGTTTGTAGATTTGAGTGATTGATTCAGATTCAGTTAACCTACCTTCCGGTTTTACTTAAAACATCACGCAAAATAAATATATTTAAGTAAATTTACGTTATTTATATTAACATATTCTTTCATAAACGGTGGATGCATTGCATTAGTAAACCAAGGTTTGTTTTTCGTTTAATTCTGCAACATAATTTATATTTTCTTTAAAAAAGAAAAACAAACATTTGAAAACAGTTAATATTGATAAATATTTTGCACATTTTCAGTTATTTAGATTTGCCTTCAGCCCTGCAGAAATTATTTTTCGTAGCAGTTATGCAAAATACGGGCCCTGCTGAAATAAGAACGTTATTATTAAAAAACACATGCTTAACATCGAGAGGGTAATCTCCAAAAATACCGTTAGGGCTTACAACATGGCCGCCAGAAGAGTCAGCAAAAAACTGCGAATAAAATATATAAAACTCGTAATTTCTGTTTTTAAAGTGGGTTGTCAATTTTCTTTCTGAAATATACTTCCAAAATAAACTATTACAGTCGTTTAAAACATAATAGAAGTATTATTTTTTATTTTTTAAAAACAATGTTTACAAAATGTCTACGCACGTTCGTAGACATTTTGTAAACATTGTTTTTAAAAAATAAAAAATAATACTTCTATTATGTTTTAAACGACTGTAATAGTTTATTTTGGAAGTATATTTCAGAAAGAAAATTGACAACCCACTTTAAAAACAGAAATTACGAGTTTTATATATTTTATTCGCAGTTTTTTGTTGACTCTTCTGGCGGCCATGTTGTAAGCCCTAACGGTATTTTTGGAGATTACCCACCGAGAGTAAGACGTTTTAAAATCAATTCCATACTTTCATCTAACAAATTAAACAAAAAATATTTTTAAAACTTAATTTAACTTGAGCACCACTAAGTATGTCAGAATTTCTTTTGGAATTTTTGACACCCGTAATACAAAACTGTGAATAAAATATACAAAACTCGTAATTTCTCTTTTTAAAGTGGGTTATTTAATTTCTTTATGGAATATATTTCCAAAATAAACTATTAAAGTTAAAAAAAAAATAATAGAAATATTATTTTTTTAAAAAAGTACATGCGTGCGCTCATGCAGCCATTTTTTCTACGTAAAGTTAAATTTTTTCCAATTTTTTCAATTTAAAAATCAATCCAAATTTTTCTATTGGTTCAATTTTTAAGATATCTTCAGGTTTAATGTGAAATTTTATGCTCTTTCCAATAAACCGAATATAATATTCTAGGCAAACGTTTTTTTTTAAATTCACCCCCCCATTTTGAAATGTCTATTAAAAAGAAAATAATTAATTTTATCACCTAAGTTTTATATATCACAAATTGAAGATAAAAGATCAATAAAATAATCTAATTTAAAACAAAAACAAAAGAATAGTTATGTGCAAATTTACCTGTAAAGACAAAAGTTTAAAACCTTTTTTTTTAAAAGTATGTTGAGTTTTTTTGTTTTTTTTAAGTTAACCCTCACATTTTGAAAATATTACCCTGTAAAAATTGGACACCTATATTAATTTTATCTATTTCATTCAATGTTGTTTTTTTTTTTTTGCTTTTTTAGATTTTTGAAAAAAAAAATTCATTGCATAAAAAGAAATAAAACATTTTTAATCAAAAACTCATGTAATTCTTTAAAAGAATTTTAAAAAAAATTGAAAATTTGTCGATGTTTTTTTTTTTAAAGTAAAGTTTGAGTGAAATGTGATCATTTTTCAAATACGGTGACCCATACTTGACTAATTTGATTGTTGACAGTAAACACATGTCAGAACATCCAAGGGGAGATAAGACGCATATCATCACATCAAATGTCTGTTTCTTTATATAGTTACTACCAGGAAATTTTTTTTTACATTTTTTTGTTTTTACATTTTTGAAATAATTATGGTGCTTTTCATCTTCCGTATTTATCAACTGGAAGAAAGGGAGGCAGCTCCGCTCTGGGAACACCCGTTATTAGATTTTAAAATTACGGTCTTTTCGGATGCTTGCTTAAACAATTCTTTTATTTAAAAAGTACATGGAATATAAAATATAAATATAGACAAATTCTTATAAATGAAGAATGGATGCACCCATTGATTAGTATTTTTTATAGGTAAGTGATTCTTTTGAAATTTATATATGTTTATTATGTTTGGAGTAAGTTAAAATTCATTGAATTTCTTGAAATCTTTTTTAAATAAAACCGATTAAACAAAAATATTGCATATTTTTCTATTAAACTTCTTATTATTTTAAAATTTGGTCTTTGCTCCTTTTATTAAAAAAAAAATAGGGTTTAAATTACATTTTTCAAGTAGTTATAAGCTTTGAAAGATAGAGAGTCTAATTATTAAGATTTTTATCACTGATTTTTAATGGCGCCATCTGACACTGCTAGAGCATCACATCTAAAAATAGCATGGTCCATACCATTCATAGATGCCTTTTTTTGTTAGAAATATAACTTATTTTTAAATTTCCACTGATGAATTCGATTAGATATTTGAAGTGACCATAAAGAGAAATTCCCATAATGATGCATAGAAATAGAGATGGTATCTTAAAAGGGGAAGTTACTCTGATTGTACTTTTTATTTAACTCTGATTTTCCATTTTATTTCTTCGTGCTAATTGATGAATTGTTGGTTTTGTGTAGAACTGTTGGATCTCCATATCTTCTGTTTTTAGGTACGAGCAATTTAATGGCTGATTCCGTAGGAGGGGCATGGTTTTGAACACCGGCTAATCATAATAATTTTAAAAAAATTTTATTACTTTTTTATTGTGTTTGACAGATTATAGTTTAAAGTTAATTTCTCAAAAAAAAAAGTGTGTGAAATAAAAAATACATGGAATAATTTTATCTCAAATCTGAAAAACCCTAGATTTCAGGTAAAAATTCATTATTACAAAGATCGTGTTTAAATTTTTCTGGCAAGAAAAATATAAGTTTTCTGTAACCATTTTCAAGTTAAGTATTAAGTTAAAGTCTTAAGATAATGAATTAATACAGTAAATGTACTTAACTTTTGCTACAAAAAGTAATAATTATCCAAAAATGTGACACTGGTAGGAATGAGACTCGTTTATCGTATAAAAAAAAAACTAACAAAACTCTGGCGGCAAAATTCAAATATGTATTGAAGGACAAATTAGACATAATTTCTTTCTTTATTTAACATTAAAATTTATCAGAATGTCTACGTGAAATTTAAAGTTAATAAACAGAAGCAAGCAGGTATTTAAGAGAAGAGCAGAGTGGGCAAAACAGACTGATTTTCTTTTCAGGTCTGTGCATCCGTACTTACCAACATGGAACGATCGTATAATTTTTACCATTTTTTAATTAAATTATTTTCCTATGTTCCTGTTTTTCAATTTAATTTTTTTACTTTATTTTCCAAGATTATATGAACATTATCTTACATTGACGATTATACGTTCAGACTGGCAATAAAAATATTAGAATCTTACATATAAAGATTATGTTAAAAATGTAACTAAAAAATTAGAAATTGTGCAATTATAATTTTTTGTGCGAAAATATTAAATAAACAATGCTTAATTCAATGATAATATTAGTAGTTTGAGTAATTAATGTTTCTTCGAGTTATATCGATTTTGTTAATACGGACTTTAGCGGCTTTTTTTGTAATGTTCCTATGAAAATTCTTTAAATTTTTTCATGGTTACAAATTACGATACTTTATTTACATAAAACAAAGCAAAAATAAATTCATGCGTTTTTATTTACTGCTGAAAACCATAACTTTAGTAAAGCTATTTTTTGTTTAAACAAAATAATATATTTCCACTCAGATGTACATAAAAATAATTAGTTCATTATATTCCATAATCATTATTTGATAAATACTTAAAATTTCATTAAAATTAGTTAATTTCCTGACTTTTGGCGAACTTTTAAGTAAAGGGAGTGGTCAAAATATTTATACATTTTGAGCATCGGCATTCATTTTGCATGTACCTATCTGTTTTTTTTTTCAACTTCTTTTTTCATTATGAAGCCTTTGATTATATATACAAGACAACGTTAATACATTGTATGTTGGATAAAGGAAAGTGGAAAAAAGCTACACATGTTCAGCATTATCAATGTTTTAAACTGAAACAAAATATATAGAGTCCAATTTTCACAAAATAAAAGGATTTAAAAAATACGACCTTGACCCATAATCTTTAAGTGGCTTTTATGCTTAAGTGGTGACTTCATGTTAAAAAAGAGAGTCTTGATTGCTATCCTTAAATTATGAATCAATGTTGAACTAGGGTCTTGATCCATATCGCCATTTTATAACTATGTCCTGTTTTTGGGTTTAATATGCAGAAATTAAAGCATGTTTTTATCTTCATCATCAACCAATCTAATTGAATCTTTAATGATTTTCAAAATATAACAATATTTATCTTTTTCTGAATAATTCATTTTATTCTCCATTTGTCATGTAAGAGTAGTTTCTTTCTTAGTGGAAATGAAAGTAGGAAAACTTTTCTTGAAAAAGTAATATTTAACGTGACACAAGTTCTATTCTTTCTCGACCACCAATTGACCAAATATTCAAAGTCTCTACTCTTTTCATGTTACTGCTCTCCATCCACTCGTTGATATTTTTGTTATATTTTGATAATCGATTGAAAAAATTTCAAAAAATTAGGATTATTTTTTCTTCAATATGTTATTTATGTTTGAAATCATGATTCAAGACATTTGAACTATGAAAAAAGTATAGTAGTCGTTCTGTTCTCATTCAGAATAAGAGACTGAGTGATTTTGAAGGTAAGTAGATATCCTATTAAAAACCAGTTCTGTATCTAAGTTTCCCCATGTGTTGAGGGAAGTAAATACAAATGAGTAGATAGTTTGGAATTATGGCATCGGTTATTGCATTGTTTCCAGGAAAAACAAGTCCTTAAACATTCTCTTCTCTATTCTTTCTATCACATTTAAAAAGGAATTAAACTGTGTAATTAGATAAATCATTTATGCTTTAAGACTCATAAACACCATTAAACCTGCAAAATTGAAAGTTAACCTGATTTATGTAGAACTTCAGATGCATAAAACTAAAGTTGCAGAACAACTGAATGTTGAATGTTTCGAGTCATTGATAGTTGTGGAAATAATGTACACATGTCTAAAAAGCAATTTGGTGTGTTTACAGAAGAGCAGTTATAATTTTATCAGCATTTGTTTACCTCAGATCTACATATGGTATGCTGAAGCATAAGATACTTCTACTGAAAATAGTTGAAATGACTAAAAACATCAAGATTTTTATTGAACAGGATGGAAAGTGGAGCCAGTGGAGACTAGGAAAAATTCAGTCCCATAAGGTTCTTTTTTATGGTTACTATTTTCAACACTTACTCGGGTACTTGACAACATTCTGCTTTAATTGCTACTCTCATCTTCCGGCATAATTTTATCGTTTTTAAATTTTCTGTGATTAGCAGGTTTAAACAAACTTCGCTGATATGTAATAATAGTGATTCCCAGTATAAGATCTGTCCATTTACGAACACATTCTACTTTGGCATAGACAATTTTTTTGACTATATAAAGTTGCGTTTCAGAAGGGTTTAATGACTGGGAAAAGATAAAATAATTTTATCCATGAAATAATATTAGGTTGAAAAAAAAAATTCAGTTAAATAAATTGTAATGTAATGGAGATGTATGATAGACCTTTTTCAAAGGATTTATTCAACTGAATTTTGTAACGACAAATGTGGCAAGAGACCAGGAATGCATTCTGCATTTCCTCAAGAAACGTCAATTAAGCAATCAGAAAAGGAAAAGAAAATCTAAAATTAAAAACACTTAAGAAAAATTAGTTTTCCTCAAGAAATTTCAATATACTTCAAAGTGAAAAAAATCAAGCAGAGTGAAAAGGATGAAATTTTGACGTGTATACTTGAACCTGTTATGGAAAATTGTACCACAAAAGAACAATACACAAAAACGAAGCACATACATCTATATATACAAGTGCCCGTCAATACTTTTTGGAAACTTTGAAAAAAGTACTTTAAGATGGTTACTAGTGCTAAAAACTTTTGAGATTGTAAGCATGTAGTTGAGGAGGGAAAATCCACTACTAATGTAATCATATTTTTAGTTTGGCTTTGATAATTTTAGTTTTTTTGTGAGTTTTTGCGAAAACTGGCAAAACACTGTTTTTCAGACATGACAAAAATTCTATTTTATTAAGAGCTATGTTCATGTATATTTTGCTTATGCAATTTTTCTGCTTGTACTCTTAGCTGTCATCATTAGAATCAATTATCTATTCTATTCTACTGGCAAAACAATTTAGTTTAATGAGGTAAAATGTATTCCAAAGAAGTCGTTTGTTTGGCATGGAAGAAGCGGGAAGATGGCCTCAGCATCAGAAGGATCGCAAAGGATTTGAAGCTGTTGAAATCAATGGTCGAATACATGCTGAAGACAAACTCCGAGCGGAAAAAGAAAAAAGGATGGAAAAGATCAATTGGCAAGAGGATTGAAAGGAGAATGAAGAGGATTGTGACATGGCTTTTGACATCTGGATAAAAAGTTACAGCAAGAAAAGTGAAGGAGAAATGTGAATTGGATGTAAACGTCCAAGCAGTACAAAGAACACTACATAGGATTGGTTTGAAGCATGCAAAGGCTAAGAAAAAAATTACACTAATAAAGAAACACAAAGGAGCAAGAGTGCTAAAATATGGTTAATAAAGCATGTTGACTTTAAGAAGATTATATTTACTGATGAGAAGCATTTCAAGTTTGATGGGCCCGATGGTTGGTGTACTTGGTCAAGAAGGGGTGAGCCTGTTGTACTGAACAAACGACAGATGGGAGGAGGAGTTATGGTTTGGTGTATGATCTTTGCTAATGGAAATATATGGTTGGAGTGGCTGAAAGGATGACAGAACAGTGGAAGCTACAAACAGTTGCTAGACGAGAAAGCCCTAATAAGGATAAGAAGAGGGATGAAGAATGATTTCGTTCCACAGTAAGACAATTGCAGCATCCATGAATCAAAACTCATGAAAGAATGGATGGCTAAAGTGAATATGACTACTTTGGAATGGCCTGCAAAAAGACCGACTTAATAAAAGAAGTCTCATGAAAGGTAGTTTTATATCTTTAGTGCAATTAAATGTGTGGCAATTCTGTGGAAAACGACGTTACCAAATTTTATTTTTAATGGAAAATGTTTGGGGAATACTTGCAAAACTTGTCTCTGATGGACCTGAAATAAAAAAGAGGCTCAACTATGGGAACGAATACTAGATGCCAAAAAAAAACAACTAATAGAAACATGTAGAGATGTTATTGTGCATATGTTTGATCATTATGAAGAGAGATTGATAAAAGTTTTTGAGAAGAACGGTGATATTACAGACAATTAACAGTTTTTCAACAATGTCCAAAAAATAATGTCGCGTGTGTTTTGTAAAAAATGATGAAAATTAAATATTTTTCCTTACCTAATCTATTTTGTTCCATTTTTATTACAGGTATTGTCTTTATATGTATATGCTATTCCATTGAAGGAATTTCGCCACTTTATGGTACTCGGAAAGTCGAATACTTAGTCGAGTACAAATAGTTACATACATATTTACATACGCACACGTGCCGTATCGTTCACACATTCATGATGCATGTATTATAGTACACATGTGGTAAACTGGTGTTAGAAATCTGCTACATGTCAGTCTCTTCCTGGCTTTTTTGTCATTCGACCGTTTCTTTTGCTTATGTTATGTTTTAATATTACAAGGGTCATAACAGATATGTATCCCTTATTTCAAATTAAACATCGAAATGGGACTTGATAAAAGAAGTTTCATGAAAGATAGTCTAATATCTTTAGTGCAATTAAATGTGTGGGAATTCTGTGGAAAACGACATTACCAAATTTTATTTAAGGTCGACGATATTGTTTGAGTAGTGTTGTCAGATCCGTATATTAACATTTAATCACGTGTTGAGTATACTTAAAAATATTTATGCAATTGAAAACATTGTTGGAACAATTTGTTAAAAATATATCGCAACAGTGTTAAGCTATCAGCAACAAAGTATTACTAGGAAACTTGGTGATTTTTATTAATTGAGAGTTTCAAGATTTTGTTCTTAAACTTGTCGATGCAAAGAATAAGATATAATCAAGAGGGCTAGCAGACAATTTTGTTCTTAAATTGTTCTTCATTTACTTCAATGTTGTAAAAAACTCATATTGATAGGTATTTCCAAACAAAGACATGATCTTGTCATATGGATCAGTAATTTAAAACACTTCCACTTGGAAAAATATATTTTGCATGAATGAATGGAATATGTTTGAAATAATTACTCTTCAACAACAAATTAACTTGAGCATTATAGACAGAAACTGGTTCATCAAAACTCTGTTAACATACATGGCAGATACTCTTTCATTAAGGATCAAAACTCAATCAGGTATTCAGTCCTTGTCAGGGTGTAAGTTAAAACACCCCTTTTTATTCCAGAAAGTGTCTATATTGTTCAACAAAGAATAATAACCTAAAGAGTTGGCTTCAGCTACGTCCAGCATATATTCTTACTTTATCTGGTGCTTAAGCACCGAGAATCAATTAATGTAGTTCACGTTGCGAATTGGCTTAGCAGAGGAATACGTCTTCTAGAACTGCTTCATTTCCGGTAAATGGCAGATGCAAATGTAAATAATGTATCACCTTTCATTATTGCAATGATGCATGTATTTCGAAGAGTCCAATTTCACTTCATGTCGTACATAAGACCTTAGTATTTTATTATCTTTTTACTCCAAGCGCTGCTTACCCCTGCATCGTTGTGGGCATCTATAACTAGTAAATTTCTGTCATTCTCTCTAATGTTTCATAATTTAATCTCAAGTTTAATAGCTCCGTTTTTGTATGTTCATGGCTCATTTTCCACTTTATTTTCCACACATGTTTGTAGGCACTGTTTATACATTTGGTATTAAACTTTTTACCAATGATGTGAGGCAGTCAAAATTTTATAAACTACAACTAACACAATATTTAATAGGCTGACATCTGAACTACTAATCTCTCGTGTTATTTTTAAATAAAAGATGTCTTCATGCCACTCGGATAATTTATAATAGTCGGAAAAACAAAACTCCAATTTTAGTCATTTATGATCTTCATGCAAGTAATCAAATTAAAAATACTCAAATTTTGTGTTTAAAACCACTATACACAAATAAGTATTTCGTATAATATATGACAGTGTATTTTGAAAGAATATTTATGAAATCAATATATTTTCTTGAAATATATCTTTTAAAATTTAATTTTTATTTTTATTTTAATTTTTCAGAATCATTCATGAGGAACACAAATATCATTCGATTTAGATGGATCTACATGCTCTTGGTAACTTGAACACAATTACAAAAATGATTTTTATTTGAATATCTTATGCAAAATCTGTTAAATCATAGTATGTGAATTATATGAAGTTTTTTCTTTTGTGAAGTAATTGTCTGAGAATATATTGGATAATACATTTGATCGTCAACGGTATATTTATTTCTATCTCATTGATCTTGTTTAGAGAACAGTATCTCAAACGATTGTAACAAATCAATGTACATATGCTTCATACATTCAGACATTTCTCTTTATTACGAAAAATTTAGTCTGCAAAAATTTGAAAATTTATGAATGATTCATACATCATTCACTTTTTCATTTAAAAAAGACAATATAAAAAAGGACATCAAATTCTAATAAAGAAATGCCCCAGTATTTGTCTTTCAAATCTGAGCTATAAATTTGATAGTGAAAGGGATTCATATTCTTGTGAAGTGTGTGGGTTTTCTTTTGCCAGGAAAGAATATATGTTGCGACATATGCAAACTCATATTGAGGAGAAAACATATTCTTGTAAAGTATGTGGCTCTTATTTTGCAAGAAAAGAAAGTATGCTGCGACATATTCGAACACATACTGGAGAGAAACCATATTCTTGTGAGGTATGTGGCTCTTCATTTACACATAAATCAGGTTTGTTGCGCCATGTGCGAATACACACTGGAGAGAAACCATATTCTTGTGAGGTATGTGGCTCTTCTTTTATACAGAAATCAGATATGTTGACACATATGCGAATACATACTGGAGAGAAACCATATTCTTGTGAGATATGTGGCTCTTCTTTTTCACGGAAATCAGCTTTGTTGCAACATATGCAAATACATACTGGAGAGAAACCTTATTCTTGTGAGGTATGTGGCTCTTCTTTTACACAGAAATCAGATATGTTGAAACATTTGCGAATACATACTGGAGAGAAACCATATACTTGTGAAGTATGTGGCTATGCTTTCACAATAAAACAAAATATGTTGAGTCATATGCGAATACATACTGGAGAGAAACCATATTCTTGTGATGTATGTGGCTTTTCTTTTGCAAGGAAAGCAAATATGTTAAGACATATGCAAATACATACTGGAGAGAAATATTCGTGTGAAGTATGTGGCTCTTCATTTAAAACGAAAGACTATATGTTGAAACACATGCGAGTACATACTGGAGAGAAACCATATTCTTGTGAAGTATGTGGCTCTTTTTTTGCATGGAAAGAAAGTATGTTGCGACATATGCGGGTACATACTGGAGAGAAACCATATTCTTGTGAAGTATGTAGCTCTTCTTTTGCAAGGAAAGACAATATGTTGAAACATATGCGAATACATACTGGAGAGCAACAATAATCTTGTGTAGTATGTGGCTCTCCTTTTGCAAGGAAAAAATATATTATGACATATACAGATACATACTGGCGAGAAACCATAATATTGTAACGTATGTCGTTTTTTACACAGAAATCAAGTATTTAAAAACATATGCAAACACATACTAGAGAGAAACCATATTCTTTGCAAAGAAATACGATATGTTAAAAACTGTGCAAACACATATTAGAGAGAAACGCTATTCTTGTGAATTATTTGGCACTTTTTTCAAAGAAGGAATGTTTAATGTGACATACTTGAAAAAAAACAAGCAGAGTACTGAAGGAACTGTTTATGAACAAAAGACCAGTTACTAATCAATGAGACCATTTTTGTGGAATTTAAGCAGAGACAAAGAAATTTAAGTATTGCTTGGATTGATTACCAAAGAACATATTATAGTAGTCTTTCACATGACTTAGATAGTGCTAGATTTGTATAAAATCTCTACAGTAATAAAAAAGACCATGAATGTACATATAAAAATATGGAAAATTACTATGAAATTAAACTAATACTCAACAAAAAATGGAGTGCCTACAATCTCAGCCGAGGCCATCAACAAGACTCAAACAAAGAGTGTGTATTCTGACTTTAGTCGACTCTTACAGGTCATATATAACTTCTCCAGCGATATTGTGATAAAGTTTGATTAGGACAAATGTGCCAAGTACTCCATCAAATTTAGAAAAAAAGGTACCCACAAAAAACATAGCTTGATGAAAATACTGATACAGGACGAGAAATAAATTAGCAGAGAATATATATATTGTATAAGGAAAATCTGTAAAACAGAACTGACAAACAAAAACAAGAACACTGCCATTAATCTACTTATCATTCCTGTTATAATATACAGGTTTGGGATTGTTGTTAGACCCCAAAAGTACATAAAAAAGAGTGAATATTAAACGCAAAAATGCTAACACCATACAGAATAACATACCGAAACTAGTGTCTTCCTAATCTGTATCTTCTCAGAAGATCAAGAGGTATGTGTCTCTCAGAAATTGACCATCAGCATCATGCAACTGTCGTGAGCACCGGGCACTATCTTATGAGTTCCCAAAATCTACACCTCAAAATGGTGCATGAACACCCTGAAATGAGCGAGAAAAACTACGTCCATCACAAAACTGGCTAAACATTTTGGACAAGACTCTCTTAGAAATGAGACAGAATTAAGAAAACAAGCCTGCTGCAGAAATAACTTCAAAATGTCGCCAAAAATTTACTATGAACTTCCAATGCAAATACCCAGAGAATGGTCCAACGAACAGCATTCCAGTAGATTTCTGGATGTATTCACCCAGATAAAGAAGGCTTCATAGACTGGTATAAAAAAGGATCATACCACTACGATCAGGAGAGAATTATAATGACTGCCCAAGATGAAGGATTGATGATCAATACTTTTAAGAGAATTGGTGGGCTGAGTGTTATGTTATGACCCTTTAGGCTGTGATCATAGCGTAGTATCTGTTAACTGTGGCAAGTGGGGTCAAGGGTCAAAACATTTTTATTGTTATTGTATTCTTGTTAATTGATTTGAGCAGTGGATGGTCGCTGGATCAGTTATGATTAGAAGAATAAACAAATTGCGAAAGAAATGATTGACGTGTGAATCGCAAAAAGAATGTGAAAATAGAAAATATGTATAAACATTATTTTGGGGTTTTGAATAAACAAATTACTAGGTGGATTAGATTGGTATGAGACACGTAATTAGTTGATGTAAGAGAACCCATGATGTAGTTAGTTTTGGAGAGATTCAGAAAGTTGAGGATTGACCACCAGAGCAGACAGACGTCTAGACAAGGGTGGACAGACAGCTAGGAGTGGGCTGTAAGAATAGAAAATGTAGAAACTGCAGATCCTGTGAAAACTATTTAAGACAACTGTAATAAATTTATATTACAAAAATATAAAGAGTTGTTTTAATGGTTTCACAAATAAGGACAGATGTCTCAATTGGTTGGTGCTGATCGCTTCATGGTTCGTCACGGAGCAGCAGGAAGTTAAAAGAACTCTTTAAGGAAAAGGTATGACGCATATATTATTCTTCTTACATATGAACTGTAAAAATATCCCGTGCAATAAGTCTGATACAACATGACTCGGTTTACACGTCAATATCATGCCCTTCTTGGTAGACAACATACATACGATTTATACATTTATTATCTGTGTGTTTAAGAACAATATCTTACATCCACTAGATAACACATGACACGTTTTAATATATCATCTCCTCTAATATAAACCAATATACAACAAACGCTTATTTGGTGTCCGTTGACCAGTTCGCATCGACGATGCGATATCGAATCTGGGTGAAAAATACAACGTGGAAGCAGGTCCTTAAAATGGAATGGAGATTACGTGTCAAGAAAAAGAAGACAAGAAAAACACATAAAACACAATAAAATGTCTGGAAAAAAAGAAAAAAGAAAGAACAATAGAAAAAAAAGCAATACACACGTACAACCTTTTCACAAAGAAAGAAAATAAGACATACAGACACACAGATGTAAAACTTTATATATAGAAAATAGTTAAGAAAAAATGTTTATCGTATTAGAAATAAGCTCGTTAAGAACAGAAGAAAAATATCACTTAATGTAAAAATTAGAAGGAAAAAAAGAATTACATTATTGTGTTTAAAACAATAGACCGATGAGAGAGAGAGAGAGAGAGAGAGAGAGAGAGAGAGAGAGAGAGAGAGAGAGAGAGAGAGAGACAGTAAGAAAATGTAACAGGAGCACGCACAAATGAAATTGTTTTGAATTGTGTCAATTTTGATTGAAATATTTACACCGTTGCAGAAGTTTATAGATAAAACGGCCATCGGTTTTGAACTGATTAAAAAAAAAAAACAGAAAAGAAAAAAGAATCGATGCTTTTTTTCCAGGTCAGAAGCAATGGACAGTTTCTGCAAATTGTGAACATTGTTTTTCCAGTTTTTACGGCATTTTTGAACATTTTTTTAAGAACTGAAGAAGGTTGTTTTATGTAATTACTTAGAAGTTAATGTTCATTGTTAGAAAAATGTGTATTGATGATTTGATATTGTATTATATAATGTATAATTGTTGTTTTCCAGGAGTCTGCAAAATATCAATTAAAAAAAAAAGAAAGAAAAAAATCAGAAAATTAGATTAAGATAAAATGGTCGGTCTAGTCAAATTAGAATTTCATAAAGGGTACAGGGTTAAATTTACGTAGGCGGTAAACTATTTTTTGGGGGAAGAGATTCACAGGACCCTGCAAGGGGGATTTTTTTTCGGTTATAAAAAATGCTATTTTCGCCGTCTGTATGTAGCTTGATTAAGCTGACCGGTGTTACCGGTTGAAAGATCATATTCTTCGCATACAATAAAGATGGGAGTACTGCAGGCCTATGGGCTCAAAAGGCTTGTTGTAGCTGCAACGAGGGTGCACGATAGAATGCACCCACATAGATTAAGCTTGCAGATAGAGCTGTTTGTGAGCTTCGGCTGATTGAAAATGCCCAATCTTGGTAGTAACAGAACTTCCAACACAAGAGCGGACGTGTAGTGGTGACGTGGCCACTATGTAGTGAATCTGAAGTAGGAGAAAGAATAATAATAGAAAGGATAGAATACATGCCGCTGATACGTAAGAACTTTAGAAGTAAAATGTTCCTGTATTGTGTTTAAAGAATAATGCCTGTATGAAAGAAGTCAGAAATCTGTCGGATGAGATGTCGGCAAAATTTTTTTTGAGATAAGGTGGGAGGCGCCTTGATATTGGAATTGGCATGGGATGGCTGAATGACAGCTGTCAATGAACATGGGGTTACTTTACTCACATCCCTGAATGATGGCATATGGGCCGTGAAAAAGGGTCCGGCTGAATAAATTATTTAAGAGGGGAGACATAGAAAACATGTCTGCGCCGTATATTTATTGAAAAAAAGGATGAAAATGTATTGAAAATGCATAGCAGAGATATTATCTGACATTTTTTCTGGCTCGTAGGTGTGAAGAATAAGGTTAGAATAGGGCGTATAGGAAAAAATATATGCCGTACATTTTTGAAAATAGGTGGGAAAGGAGTGTAATGTTATGACCCTTTAGGCTGTGATCATAGCATAGTATTTGTTAACTGTGGCAAGCGGGGTCAATGGTCAAAACATTTTTATTGTTATTGTATTCTTGTTAATTGATTTGAGCGACGGATGGTCGCTGGATCAGTTATTATGATTAGAAGAATAAACAATTAAATTGTGAAGGAAATGATTAACGTGTGAATCGCAAAAAGAATGTGAAAATAGAAAATATATGTAAACATTATTTTGGGGTTTTGAATAAACAAATTACTAGGTGGATTAGATTGGTATGAGACACGTAATTAGTTGACGTAAGAGAACACATGATGTAGTTAGTTTTGGAGAGATTCAGAAAGTTGAGGATTGACCACCAGAGCAGACAGACGTCTAGACAAGGGTGGACAGACAGCTAGGAGTGGGCTGTAAGAATAGAAAATGTAGAAACTGCAGATCCTGTGAAAACCATTTGTAGACAACTGTAATAAATTTATATTATAAAATATAAAGAGTTTTAATAGTTTCACAAATAAGAACAGATGTCCCAATTGGTTGGTGCTGATCGCTTCATAGTTCATCACGGAGCAGCAGAAAGTTAAAAGAACTCTTCAAGAAAAAGGTACGAAGCATATATTATTCATGACTCAGTTTACCCGTCAATATCATGTCCCCTGGCTAAACAATATGCATACGATTTATACGTTTATTATCTGTCTGTTATAAGGACAATATCTTACATCCACTAGATAATACATGACACGTTTTAATATATCATTTCCTCCAATATAAACCAATATACAACATGAGCAATGAAAGCAATGCTACACAGAATTAAAGAGTGTGAACCAGCTGACATCCAACTGTTGGTTGGAATATCTGAGGTCCATCACTAGCTTGAACAAACTGATGAGAAAATTAAACAAATTATATTTTTGTAAATTTTGTGGCACTTTTACACTGAATCGAAATATGTTATTACATATGTGAATGCATAAAGGAGAGAACTTGAATGCCGACTAGGCACTATCCTCGAGTGTCTACTAGACTGATCTCTCTGTACAGGGGTTTGTCAAAACAAACTGGTATGAAGATATTTTCCCTAGAAATAAACCCTGACCAAATATTCAAAATAATATAGTATTCGCGGATCAAATAAGGTCTCCTTTCTATAGCTAACTCACATTAGGAAGGGTGCACCTTCTCCAAGTGATGTTAGCTCAAGTAATAGCATTAAGCTAGATACTCCCTTAGACTAAGTAAGTTCTTGTCCTGGAATTCAATAATACTCACTTATTAGGGACCAATTTATTTACCAACTCATTGTTTTTGAGAGATTAAAAAAAACTTTAATGGAACAACCGAATATGTATGTATCCTATATAGAGTCCAAGTTTTAGATGCACGTAGTGGAGCCCTTGATATCTGAGAACTTCAACTGAAGTAAAATAAAACAAAAAAAAAAGAGAGAAACCATATTCTTGTAAATTATTATCTCTTCTTTTACATAAAAATCAAATATGATGAAACATACAAACACATACTGTTTATACAAACAATAGCTAAATTCGTCCCGAAAAGCGTGAAATTCTGGCTTTGCACAATTAAAAACAAAGGAAAAGTCGTTGTGGCAGTGTTTAACAGAAGCCTAGAATCTAAGAAAAGCAAAAGGCTATCTGAAAATGACGTAACTTAGTTGAAGGTAGGGAACGGTGCAAATCCGATTATTTTTCTTTTTCCCCAGCTGTGCATTAGTACATTGCTGTCGTGAATGTTTTTATAATTTTTACCATGATTTAATTTAGTTATTTTTTGTGTTCCTGCTATAAAATTTGAATTTTTATTTTTTATTTTTCAACTATGTTCTGCTGAAGAATACACATTCATTCATGCAAGGGAAATATTCGAATGTTACATGTAAAAATTACTCTTAAATGTGATTTTATAACAGAGGAAATATCTTTTGCAATTGAAAAAATTGGTCTTGTCACAATTTTCGATTTTTTTATTTTCGTAAAATAGAAAAAAAATCATTCATTTTTCTTTTGCTACTGAAAACCTTAACTTTAGTAAAGGTGATTTTTGTTTAAACAAAATAATACATTTCCATCTAGACTCGTATAAAAATAATAAGTTTATGATATTCTGTGATCATGATTCGGTAAATACTGAAAATTTCATTAAAATTAGTTAATTTCTTGATTTTTTGTGACATTTTTAGTAAGTGGAGAGGTTAACATAATTATACATTTTATGAGTATCGGCTATTCATTCTGCACGTACCTAATAATAATCGTCAGGTTTACCCTAAAAAAAGAAACTATAGAAATATCCGGATGAATATACTAGGTGAACTAATATAAGAGATGATAATTGTACTTTAAAGAACAGTTTGAATTTTACAATGATATCCCAGATTTTAATATTTGGATACGATTCATAAAAAAGGTTGATGTATACATCTATCTTCTCTATATATATAAAAGGCAAAATGTGTGTGACCATTTCGTGTATGTCTGGCAAAGGCTTTTCTTGCACACGATCCCGGGTTCGTTACTATCGCTTACAACTGTTTATATACCCCCTATATCATAATATGTAGGATTTGGGAACGTGGGTCGTCTCTAGATTTATTTACGTTGACTTTTATGAGATTCGCGCTATTTCGCTCTGTCCCCTGTTTGTCCTGCATTTTAGTATAAATACAGTGAAATTAAATTAAAACGTTGTTCTCGGCTTTTGCGTTGCTTTTCCCCCTTCCCACCATCATCTGGGGGTGAGGGAAGTGAAAACTAAAAATAACGATCCAGCGATGACCTCATTTAGCGTCTTCCTGTCAATCAAACCTCTTTTACTAGCTTTATAAGCCTTAACTTAACACGCTAATCAATTACTCTCACTTGTGGTCCAGACCGTTAAGTAGTTGGCATTGGTCTCCACCTCTGCGTCAAGGCTTCCGGGTTCAATCCCTCCTCCCGACTAAAACTATTTTTTTTTCTTTTACAACTTTAAACACCCGGGCAACGTTTTTTTTATTACTTCGCTTATTCTTTAGTTTACCCCCCCATACACAGATTTATTTATGCCATTTCTTTTCCGTTTTTTTTTTTTACATAGTCTTTTTTATAATATTTAAGCAGGGTTATTAATTACCCCCCATACACACACCTACAAACACCCGGGCAACGCCGGGTACTCCCCCGCTAGTTAAAAATATAAAGAAGAAAAATATCTGAGTCCAATCTTATATTTGACATATTTCAATTCAAATCTGAAAAATATTTCATGAAGAAGAATGAAAAATATTTACAAAACCTTTTTTTTTTTATAGCAGTTTGCTTTTATGCTTTGCCACGAAATTTGTTTAATGGACTTTGAAAAGTGAATAATTAGAATGATTAAATATTTTTCTGATACAAAATAATTTAAAGTCCATTCTTTCTACTACAATTGGGATACTAAATTAAGTGTTGATTCCTAATCAGTTGATGAAATATGAATTCCAAATTTCATTAGTTTTTTAATAGATCAGTGATCTTTATAGTTTAATTTAATTGGCATATCGATAAGGCCACACACTGGAATGAGGTAATATAAGGCCGGCAGTCAAGATGACGTGAGTGATTTTCTGGAGAACCGGACTGAATGGGTCGGAACTGAGAATGTTCGAATGCTGACAAGAATCCATTTCTTTTTCTTTTAATTAGAAGCTATTTCGGCCTGAAAAATAAAGTCACTGTGACCAAGAGGAAATTTGAAAGCCTCGTGGAAGGGAAAGATTAAACGAGTCACATCAAAATTTGAAAGTGAAAGGTTAAACAAGTCATGTCGAGATTTGAACACCGCGAGGAAGGGAGAGATAAAATGAGTCGCGTCATACTGTTAAAATTGAAAGTATCAAAAGAATGAATATTAAATGACATCAAATTTTTAAAAAATTGAAAGCGTTAAAAATTGAAAAGATTAAAATGATTATCGTTGAACTTTAAAAATTTAATGAGAAACGGAAAACTTAAAACGAGTTATGGTCAGAGAGGTTAAGATACGACGACGTTGGAGTGAGTTGAAACATTTTATCTTTTTTTTTTGTTTGTTCTTCCCAGTGGGATTCGTTGGATTTTCCTTTTTTGATTGCCATCATGAAATGAACGTGTTGGAATGCGATTCCGTCGACTTGTATGCATAAAAAAGTTGTGTTTTTTTAAAAATGAAATTCGCTTGTATTTGCTGAGAAGAAAAAAGTCACTTTTAAACAAAAGAGTTATTTTAATGAAAGTACAATTCGAGTCGGATTTTTTGTTTGTTTTTGAAAAAAAAAGTCTCTGTTGAAAGAACTTACAACGCAATTTGGCCGTATGTAACAAGTCATCATTTTTAAATGAGAAATTTAAAATGAAATACGGTTGCATTTGATGAAAAAAGTTGTCGCTTTTAAACAAAGAAGTAAAAAGCGATTCGTTTGTGTAGTATACGTCGTTCAACACGTGGTAATGTGACGATATTACGATAAACAAGGTTTATCTCTTTATGAGTACTGTGCAGATGAAATACATTGTTTTACCGTTGGAAGATGAGATTATTTGATCTTGAAAGAAAGAAGAGATCATGATGCCTTTACAACAGGTAAAAGGAAGGAGATAGATAGTGGAGAATAGTTACATAAGTTTTATTCCAAGAATGCCATTACTGGAAGACCCGACCCCGGACTACCCGGAAGTCCTCAAAAAAGAAAGTCTGCAGTAACTGCTATATATATAACATCCTCCCTTCCAAGTCCTTTAATGATGAAAGACAGACTCTTCTAACTAGTGTAGTCTTACATCCATCTTTGTTGACGTATTAGTCACACTGATCTTGATCAAGAACCTGCTTCTAGAGTTGCTGTTCCTGACCCTGGTCTATGAACCTGCTTGGGTGAGCTAAATATTATTTCAGGGTAAGGTTGTGCTGCTGGTAACTTTAATCGAGGTATTAACAATAGATGTCAGCGGCTTCAACGTATACTTTCGCCATTTCCATTTAGTACCAAGTATGACCTTGGTTGGAAGCAATTTCTTTTATCACTTTACCTATCCTGGACCATGTTTTATCATGATGTACTCAGACATGATCCCCTATCTTTAGTGGGGTGAGTTCACTGTTTTGCCTCCTGACATGTGAGGATGATGTGCAAAGATCATGATCCTTATTTCTCATGACAGGTAGGAGTGTTCTTAGTTGGCAATTCATCAGTTTAGCTGCTGGTAAAGAAGAGTTGTTTTTGGCAGGTGTTGTGCATAAAATTAGTTGAACCAAGTATGGATCGTCTTCAGTCTGGAAACATTTGAGCAATGTTTTATTCACTGTTTGAATGGTTCTCTACACGAGACTATTAGATTGTGGGTATTTTAGGCTGCTCTTTACATGGGAGAAGTCCCATTTAGTGGCAAATTTCTTGTATTCATGAGATTTAAATTGAGGGCCATTATTGGAGCTTACCAGTTTGGGTATTCCATGCTTGGAGAAGATGTGTTTTGTCCGAGTTATCACTGTTGAGGCACTTGTATCAGTGAGATAGCTGAATTAAAAAATTGCCACTAGCATGACATACTCTTTTCCCCGCAGTCTCAAGAGGTCTGTGCCAACTTTTTGCCAGGGTTGATCAAGAATATCATGTGACATCTCGAGCTCTGAAGTTTGTCGGTCGCTATACCGTTAGAATGAATCACAGTTTTTTTTATCATGTCTTCTATTTCCTTGTTCATGTTTGCCCCAAAAAAGCATGTCTGGCATTGGATTTATTTTTTTAATTCCATCTGTGCCTGATGCAAAATCTTGCACATTTCTGCTCGCATATTAGGTGGGACAACAATTTGTTGGCGTTTTAATAGAAGCCTTCCTGGTATGTAAGATCATTTCTGTAGTTAAAATATGGGTGGAGGCAGGTGTTAAGATTATGTCGATGATCTGACCACCCTCCTATGATATGCTGTTGTAATTGTCGCAATATTTCATCATTGGTTGTCTCAGTTGTCAGCTATTGTCGACGTTTGTTACTGATGAACATTGAGGACATTCTGGAGTGGACAAAACGGTTTATTTCTTTGTCCTGAATTTCTGGAGCATTGCATTGTTGTGCCACACGGCTGAGTGTATCAACAACGTGCATTAGTTTTCCCATAGTATATTCGATTTCAAAGTCATATTCTGTAAGCGTATTAGGAAGTGTTGTACTCTGGGTGGAGTTTTGGCAATTTGTTTTGTGGCAATAGTTTTGAGAGGCTTATGATCCTTGTTAATTAAAAAGTGTTCTCCATATAAGAATTCATGAAAACTTTCACAGGCAAATACTATGGACAACATTTCCAGTTCGAGGCGGCAATCATTGTTTTTCAGCAGATGTAAGAGAATGGTTAGCAAATGCCACTTGAACTCATATATTATTATGGTTTTGTTCCAACATAGCTCCAAGTCCTCATGTTGATGCTGTTTCATTATCTTTGTCTGCGGATTCCCATTAATGTAAACAATACAACGTGTACACTTGGTTTACTGGCATCTTTTATTCTTGCGCCATTAAAACAATACAAGTCTGTCACCGCCAAGGGACGTTACTTTAGCGATGTAACCTGAGATTTGTTCCCCTTTTAAGAACAACAACAAAGAAAAAATATCCCCTAACAAAAACACAAAATAAGTAAAATACAAAAAGAAAACAATGCTTTTTCCTTGTGACTTAGGCCATTACTGGGCTGGAGGGTAGTGTAGGGAAACGCATGACTTACCTAACTAGCATGTGTGCATAATTCAACAGGTCGGCCATGGAACGAAATGAATGAAGAAGAAATAACACTCAACTTATTGAATTATACACACATGCTAGTAAGGTAAGTCACGAGTTTCCCTACACTACCCTCGGGCTTTACAGGGATTATTCTGCCCTTTTCACTTGGACTCAATTAGTTCGTACAGTTTTGAATCCAGCCGGATTCCTTACTAGTCGCCGTGAACGTGTCATCCTGATTCCTTCAGTATTTTGGTTTGTTGGGGATGGTGTCGCCGGCCTCATTCCTTCTCTTCTATTACTTTCGAGCCGAGGTGTTTGCGAATTACAAACCCCTTCTGTACTTGGCAGTTCAGTTATTGGTGCCTCCTCGCTAGGCCTTTGGTATGACTGCGGGATCAATGATGGTGATGGGAGTGCTTCTGCTGTTTTTTTTTAAGTCAACCCTATTACGTCAGAGTAATTCCCCATCAACTTTGACATGGTATGACCTCTCATCCAGTCTCTGCAACACAACTGCCTTCTTCCACTCTAATTGAGAGTGTGGTTTAATACGTACCACATCTCCATGTTGCACTGGCTGAAGTGGTTTTACTTTCCAGTTGAAATAATGCTTTTGCTTTCTGCTGTCCTACTTTACTGTTTTGCTTAGATTTTTGTGTGGTTCTGGTCTGAGTAGGCCCTCTCTGATTGGAAGAAGTATCTTTGTTCACCTTCACCGAGGTGAACGATTTATATGACCTTCACCGAGGTGCGCGACTTGACACACAAAAATAAACCGCCTCTTAATCACCTGCTAACGCATGCGTCACTGTAACGTCCAATGACAACAACAACCCCAACCTTCTCATTCGACCTGCCTTTATACCACTATCTCAATCCCTTCTCTTGCGCATGCGCCTGTAGATTCCTGACAACCTCGAGACTTCCGCTTATAAAAACCCAAGTTTTGTTGTCGCGCATGCCTATACAAGGCACAAACACGAAGGCGTTTATTGTGTTGGTAAGTACTACACATTAGCTTGTGCGCAGGTGATAAGTGACCCTTTGGCTGGCGTAGTCTTGTGATCCAGCATCGCTAGGTATGGATCGGCCTTATCTTCTACTGATTTCTTGAAAACGTTCTTTGCCATGTTTACAGCAAATTCTACTTTTCCATTTGCCTTGCTATTGTAAGGACTGACGTGTGTATGTGCAAAACACCACTTTCTTGCAAAGGTGGAGAATTCTTGACTACTAAAACTGTGGTTCATTATCAGTGAGCACCTGATCTGGTATCGCATGTCGTGCAAAATGGTGCTTAAGCTTAGTGACCACCGTTCTTGCTTGTGTAGTAGGGAGATAGTAAATTTCCCGGAAACTGCTCATATAATTAACGGTGCAGAGATAGTCCCTATCTGCAAAGCTAAAGAGATCTATTACTTTTGCCCAGGGTCTCTCCGGAATTTCATGAACCATTAAAGGCTCTGCAGGATCGGCTACCTCATATTTCCTGCACGTTGGGCATTTTGAGACAAAGTCTCTGATGTCACTATTCATATGTCGCCAGTACAAGCATTCTCTTGATCTTCTGCAGCATCCTTCGAACCCTAGGTGTGTGGAATGCAATTTTTCTTTTAACACTGCTCGCTGTGTTGTTGGTACTACTACTCGGTTTCCCCTGAATATTAATCCATTTTGTACTGTCATTTCATTCCGCATGCTGAAATATTGTCTCACCTCTGGGTCAAGATGTACTTTGTCTTCTGGCCATCCTTCTACAATTACTTGCTGTAACATCTGCATACAACTGTCTTCTTTTGTTTCTAAGCGCAATTCGAGCAACCTTCCCTCTGTCACCGGAATATATTCTGTTTCCTGGACATCATCATCATAATCGATACATTCATTGCTCACTCCATGAATGTATGCCCTTGATAATGTGTCTGCTATGAACATCTTCTTACCAGGATGGTATAGAACAATCACATTGTAAACTTGCAACCGCATTAACATATTTTGCAGCCGCTTTGGGATTTCCCCAATTCCATTTTCATTATTGCTTCTAATAGTTTATGATCAGTCAGTACTGTAACCTGTTGACAAAATGTGTGTTGGTGAAACCGTTCACAGGCATACACCACTGCCAATAGTTCTTACTAGAGATGACGTCAGAGATGTGGGGCAGAAACTTTGCCAAATAATTCACGAATCCTCCCAATCGTTGCACTCCCTTAATGTCTGTTGGCCCTGGCATATCTTTTATGGCTTTTATTTTCTCAGGATCTGGAAGTAAACCCTCACTGGTTATCCTGTGACCCAGAAATGATACAGATGTTTGCCGTAAATTAATTTTCTCAGCATTCAATCACATCCCACGATCACGACATCTTTGCAACAGCCTTCTAAGTTTTCTATCATGGTCATTTGTTGCTTCTTCCATCGTTTTACCAATCCCGACCACCAGAAGATCGTCTGCTTTGGTGATGATTCCTTTCAAATCGGCCACATTATTATATAGTTCTCTTTGAAATATTTCCGGGGATGGATCAATTCCAAATGGTAAAACCTTCCATCGAAACAGACCATATGGAGTGACAAAAGTTGTCAAGCGACTGCTGGCTTCATCTACCTTCAGGTGCCAAAATTCATCCCTTAGATCAAGAGTTGAGAAAACTTTGCTATCAGTAAGTTCTGGGAGGAGATCGCCCAGTACTGGTAACTGGAAATGCTCCCGTTTAAAAGACTTATTTAATGATCTGGGGTCAATACATATCCGTAACTTTCCATTTTTTGATTATCAGTGATAAGGCACTTACACATGGTGTTGGCTCGTTCACTGGTTCAATTACCTTCTTTTTGACCAGTCTTTCTAATTCGGCTTTCACTTTTACCTTGATAGCCACTGGTATTCTTCGAGCCGCTGCAACATGTGGTGTTACGTTGGCGTTCACCTCCAGATGAACCTCTCCAGGTAACGTACCCAATTCTTCCTGGAATACATCCTAAAATTCGGATATGATGCTCTCTGGGTGCAGGTTGTTGTCTTTTTGAGATATGTTTGCAACCCTCTTAAATTTGTCATTGTTCACACTAATGAGTGCCATTTGCTGGATGGAATTCCCTCCAAGTAGTGGATGGAAGTCTTCCTTTGCAATGACAAACTTCACTGCATACTTGAATATGGGTTTTGGGTTTATTATTTTTATCCGACGTTCTCCTAACGGTTTAATTTGTGACCCGTTCCACATGACAAAGGTCTTATTGGACTGCTCAAGTGTTTTTCCTGCCACATGTTTCTTGTTCAGGATGTTCACTGAGGCTCCACTATCTAGCTGAAAAACAACCGGCTTTCATTTGACCATCATTTCTGCGTTTATCATTTCAGGTTTGATGGAATTGATTCCTTCTTTCGTGGTCACACTGCCCACGTGGCGATACTCTGAACCATCACTACTGCTATCGCTATCATCTTGTTTTCCAACAAACCGAACATACTTTTTTCTTGATTTGCATCTTTTTGCAAAGTGGTTCTTTCCATTGCATTTGAAACATGTCTTCCCAAAATCTGGACAAAACTCTTTTCCGGGTTCATGTCGCAATGCACACGCCCTACACCCTCTGTTACTTTCTGTGGTTGTTGGTCTTCCTTTACGTTTCAAGTCCACTCTGTTAACTGCCTCGGGTGTCAGAATTCTAGACTATAGCGTTGAATTTTCCGATAGTTTGCATATGCCTATGCATCTGTGTGTCCAACTGTCTCATTTTAAGCAGTTCCGCTTGGGTGTGGGGGTTGTGTACTCCAAGAATTATCTGGTTTCGTAGTATGGAAGAGACGCAATTCTCCCAGAAATTGCATGTCTTTATCAACGTACGGAGTGCCGTGATAAATGCTTCCACTGTTTCACCTTCTCCCTGTTTCCTTGTGTGGAAGATATATCGTTCGTATGTCTCATTAATTTCTCCAATGGCATACTTATCGAACGCCTAGAGAATTTCATTGAGTGTTCTCTCTTCTTCCGGAGTCAGAAATTGAAATCCATAATATACTTTTAACGCTTCATCTCCAAGTGTATGCAGCAACATCGCCGTTTGGTATGGTACTGGCTGTCTCGCTAGATACGTGATGATAGCATAGTTATTCCATCTTAATTTAAACAGCTTCCAGTTCGCTGACAGATTATTTTCCATACACAGGGGTTGTGGGGGGTCGTATCCCGCCACTGGTCTATTTATCTCTTCCATGTTAAGTTCGGACACTTTTTTTTTTCAATACAGTCTTGTGTTTTGCGGCCGATTAAATTGGTTTAAACTTCTTTTTTCATATTTAAACGCAAATAGATCACAATTACCAGATAAAGCAAAACAGACTTTTTTTTGTGTGTGTGTGTGTGTGTGTGTGTGTGTGTGTGTGTTTGCAATGTTACACAATAAATCAAACATTACTTATCTTCGTTTATTTTTCTTACAATACATTTTCCATTTTGTATTCTTCCTTGGAACTCTGTTGATGCGACCGCTGCCAACATATTTCATTATCTTTGCATGCAGATTCCCATTAATGAAAGCAACTGTAATTAAAAGTAAAGAACCTTACCTCATGAATCGTTCGGCTCGTGTTAGGAAAGAAAAAAGAGAAAATAAAAATGGTCGCCTCCTGGTATTTATGGACTGAAAATCACGTGATGTGACGAGAGGGGGGAGGGGGTATGCAAATCAGATGTGGTTGGGTCTCTCTATAAAAGAGCCGTCTTCTTTATTTTCGTGTCAGTGTGGAAAGTGCAGAGAGGCGAGAACAGTTTGATTTGAGTTTGAGACTTTTGATCTGAGGTTGAGTTCAAATTTAACGTCACGCTATTTCGGCACAGTGACAAAAATGGGTGACCGAGTAAGATTGAGCAGCGATATCCTAAGGCGATTTACTGGAGAAGGCGACGTGGTTGCGTGGCTTAACAAGCTGAAGTTGGTGGCAAGGCTGCAGAAGATCGAGGATGTAGCCACATTAATACAAATGCATTTGGAAGGAAGTGCTCTAGCGGTCTATCTAGAAATGGGAGAGACAGAACAGGCCATTGCTGAGAGCATTGAGAACCGGTTAAAGACCGCATTTTCCAAGAGCGCGTTTGAGGCTTACAACAAGCTCAAAAGAGTCACCTGGACTGGGGAGTCTGTGGACGTGTACGTGGCGGAGATAAGGCGACTAGCAGGATTGGCTGGATATGGGGGACGCAGCCTTGAGAAGACTGTAAAGCTGGCGCTTGTAACTGGTTTCCCTGATCGCATCTCCATGGAACTGCAATGACTTACTGATATTGAAATCATGCAGGTAGAGAAGATTCTAAGGCATGCTAGAGTTTTGGCGAAACAGCCCGGTGAGCTGGTGGCAGTCACGGCTGCTGTGGCAAGCAGAAAGGAGCTACCAGTGATGACGTAAGGCCGTGGATTTACCGGTAAATGCTTTCGATGTCAAGGACCACACCTGATGAGAGACTGTAGGGAGCCACGGCATGGCCAAGTAGGGCACATTAGCAGGAATTGCCCTTCGCTTCCGGGAAACGAGTAAAGGGGTGCTATTGCGCCAGTAGTCACCCCTTTTATACTGAATAGGCGTATGAGAGTTTGTTGCCACAGTTAGTGATCACAATCAATGGAAAGAGGGTTAGAGCTCTTGTTGATACTGGATGTACAACAACACTTATTACTACGAGCGTCGCCAACTCTTGGAATGGAACCAGCAACGTTGGAGCTGTGGAGAGGCCGATGTGGAGATTGTAGTAAGGAATATGCCATTGCGACTAAGAGTGATCGTGCTGAATAGACTGGTTGCAGGAATTGATGTGGTGCTGGGCCTGGACGCAATAGACCGACTGGGAGGAGCTACTATTGTTTAAGGCCAGGTGAAGTTTGACAATCAGAGTGCACCGGGAATAACAGGAAGTGTAACCAGAGGTGATAACCAACCGTCGAAACCCCGACCGTGTCTGATTGAGGACGATGACTTTCCAGCCTGCTTCGATGGCGAAAAATGGATGGTAAAATGGCGATGGACCGCGGAGCCACCTGTATTGACGAATCGGGTCAGCTGCTACAAAAGCACACTGATAGGAGCTGCGGAGGCGCAGTTTGAAAAAGAAGCTGAGAGATGGATAGATGAAGGAATATTAATGCCGTGGTCAGGGAAAGTTGAAGGAATTTTGCCACTCATGGCTGTGGTCCAACCTATTAAGAAGAAAGTTAGGCCAGTGTTGGATTTCCGTGAGATGAGCGAGTTTGTCGCTTGTCACACAAAGCACGGAATCGACGTGTGTGAAGAAGTCGTAAGGAAATGGAGGAGGATGAAGCAGGCAACTAAAATTGTGGACCTGAAGTCAGCCTACATCCAACTTCATGTGGATGAGAAATTGTGGAAGTATCAATTGGTAGAGTACAAAGGTCAGGTTTATTGTCTGACCAGATTAGGATTTGGTCTGAACTCCGCACCAAAGATAATGACGGCAGTTCTTAAGACAGTGTTGGCCAAAGACGATGCAGTGAAGAGAGGCACCTGCTCTTACATCGACCATGTACTAGTGGACGAAACAGAGGTAATTGCGGGAAGGGTGAGAGAGCATATCAAAGAATATGGACTGACGACAAAACCGCCTGTCACTGGAAAACGGAATGGCTTTGGGATTTCGACTACAGAACAATAAGGCCTGAAAATTGATGTTTGGGCGTGGAAATGAGATCCTTGAAGCCAATGTTGACCTAGCCAAAGAGAGAGCTTTTATCTATATGTGGAAAGCTGGTTGGCCACTACCCAATATCTGGATGGCTGCGAACTGCGTGCAGTTTTATTAAAAGGCAGACTGGGACAGACAGTTGGAAAGATGCAGTTGATCAAGAAGTGCTTCGCATGATACAAGAAGTCATTGCAGAAGTGAAAAAAGATGGACCCTGTGAGAGGAGAACGGCATATAAAGGAGGGCCATGAAGGGGTGATATGAACTGATGCTAGCAGTGCAGCATTAGGGGTATTATTGGAAATAGAAGTGGCTGTTGGAGATGCTGCTTGGTTACGCAAAAAGGATGATAGCGCCCATATCAATGTTGCGGAACTCGATGCTGTGAGGAAAGGCATCAACCTGGCTCTAAAATGGGGGATACAGATAGTGAACGTTAAAACAGACTCTGCAAAAGCGGTGTCGTGGATTAAATCGGAGCTGTCTGGTAATAAGCGGATCAAAACGAAAGGAGCAGCGGAGATGCTTATCAAGCGTAGACTTGGAGCGCTGGGAGACTTGGTTCGAGAATTCGAACTAAAGGTAACTATTACCTTAGTTCTGTCACAAAAAAATAAAGCAGGTGGGCTGACAAGAGTCAAGAAAGCCTGGCTACACAAGGAACGAGACGGGGTTCCTGCATGTTGTGCAGTAGAGAATTTAAAAGACCTGCATAACCTGCATCATTTTGGAAAGGAACGGACCCTTTACCTGGCAAGAAAAGTAAACCCGCACGTCACAATGCAAGACGTCCAAAAGGTGGTGGAACAATGTAGGGAATGCCAATCAATCGACCCTGCACCGGCTAGACATGAAAAAGGGGTACTGTATGTTGAAGAGAATTGGCGGAGATTGGCCATTGGCATCACACATTATCAACAAGAACCGCATGTAACTATGATAGATTGTGGGCCTGGGGAGTAGCGATATGGCGGAAAATCAAGAATGAAACATCAGAAGAGGTAAAGAGAGTTGTCGAGGAGGTTTTTATGGAAAGGGGACCAGTAGAAGAGGTGTTGGTGGATAATAGTACGTCTTTCTGCCCGGAAGTTTTTAGAGACTTATGTGCGAAGTGGAATGTGGGGCTATATTTTAGAGCTGCATACCGTCCAAGTGGAAATGGAATTATAGAGAGGCACCATCGCACTATAAAAGCTGTGGCATCAAGACGCCAGATTTCGCCCCAAGAAGCAGTTTTTTGGTACAATATGACGCCGGAGGCTGGTCAAGTCGAAAATTCAGTGCCGCACCGGTCTATTTTTTCTTATGAATGGCGACATCCATTGACTGTAACACAGAGAGAAGAACAGGCCTGCATGGACATCGCAGTTGGTGAAGAGGTGTGGGTTAAATCACCCAATTCTCGTTGCACGACTCGCTGGGGAAAAGATACAGTGAAGTACTCTCCAAAAACAAGGTAGCGATTGACGGAATGCCTCGTCACATTTTAGATATACGGATAGTCTTCTTGCCATCAGAGGAAGGGGAGGTTGATGCTCATGTTGAAGTGTCTGAAGAAGAGCCTCTTCGACGATCGCACCGTGAATGAAGACGTCCAGCGTGGATGGCAGACTATGATTCTAATTATTGATCTTAGAGATCAAGGGGGCGTGTGGTTAAAAGTAAAGAACCTTACCTCATGCATCGTGCGGCTCGTGTTAGGAAAGAAAAAAAGAGAAAATAAAAATGGCCGCCTCCTGGTATTTATGGACTGAAAATCACGTGATGTAACGAGAGGGGAGAGCGGTATGCAAATCAGATGTGGTTGGAGCTCTCTATAAAAATGCCGTCTTCTTTATTTTGGGTGTCAGTGGGGAAAGTAAAGAGAGAACAGTTGCATTTGAGTTTGAGACTTTTGATCTGAGGTTGAGTTCAAATTTAACGTCAACAACACAATGCGTACATTTGATTTACTGGCATCTTCTTTTATTCTCGCGCCATTAATACAATACAAGTCTGTCACCGCCAAGGGACATTACTCTTGCGGTGTAACCTGAGATTAGTTCCTCATGGAACAGATGCGCCGAAAGAGACTCTGAGTAAAAGTACTGGATGAAAGTATTTTAATGTTGGACTGTGTGACCAAATTTTTTAGTCGTTGAACAGCTTCCTTTTGTGGTTTATCAAAAGACCACATTTTGTCATTTCCCAATAAGAGGCGAAGAGGTGCGGTTTCATTTGATTAGTTAGGAATGAACTTTCCTAATTGATCATGCCTATAAAACGCGTAAGTTCGTTTTATTTGTTGGATCTGGCATGTTTCTGACACCTCTGCATTTGTTTTCATCAGGCTCAACTCTATGACTGGATATTGTGTGGCCTAAAAATGTCAATTCAGTTATATTAAACTGGCATTTGGGCTGATTTAGTTTCATGCCGGATTTCCTTATGATATTCAAAACTTCAGTAGTTCTATTTTGCAAAGGTTCTGGAGTATCAGCCCAAATGATTGTATCGTCCTGTGAATTTCTGCGTCCTTCAATGTTTTCGATGATTCCTACTACAGAAATTGGCCGTGAAAGAGGATGGTAACCATAAAAAAGAATGGTTATTGCCTATTCGCAAACAGTCAATAAATATACACTGCTAGATGCATATCCCATGCCCAACATTGAAAGCACTGTGAACCAACTTGCACGGTATCAATACTTCAGTACAATAGATGTGAAAAGTGCATACCACCAAATCCCCCTTACATCCCAATGATAGGCCTTATACTGCTTTCTAGTATGGGAGTCAACTGTACCAGTTTACTAGTATGCGTTTTGGCGTGACTAATGAGACTTTTGTGCCCTCCATGGAGATAGGCTTGGCTCAATAATCTCCTTCAATAACCATTGTGTCTCTGAGTCAATGAACTGCTGGTCTGGCTTTGAGAATCTCTGCGGTTTGGTTGCGATAGGGTTGCAATTTTTGGATAAGTTAGCAAACAGTGTTGGAGGTTCAACATTGATAGTCGTGAGGGCACAGAATGTTAATGTTGGTTTGCTACCACCATATTTGATGACAACACTTTCATGTTGTTCTTGGAAATCAGTACCAAGGATCACATCAGTACAAAAATCATTAATTACATTTAAATTAAAGCACCTGTACTCACATCTGTCAGAATTTTTTTTATGGACCTCTCCATCAACAGTGCAAAAGGGAAGGGTGAGGGTGTCAGCATTTTAGCCAACCTGTAAAATTCGCTTGACCCCTACCCTTCCTCATCTTGACCGCGACTAGCAGTCCTAAGAGTCTGAAGGCCCTCTTTCAGCTGGCGAATGTGGGTGCGTCTCACTCACTCACTCACTCACTCACTCTTTCTCTCCGTTTTATGTCATTTTCATTAAAGTCCTTGAGGACGTTTTTCTCCCCCCTCCCTCTCTCTCTTTGTTAATGTCTTTCCCTTTTCTTGGTAGCCATCAGCATTGCTTAACGCTGATTGGCTGTGCAGTGAAGACGATCCCAATCAACTTTGTGAGAGCCCTTTCAGATCAGTTCCAAGGAAGATATCGGAGGGTGAAGTCTTGTTTTTGGAATTCCGTCAGGCCCAGCGACGTAAAACACTCAACTTCTTCACTAAGTGTGGAAGGCCCTTATTAAGTGGTTGTAATTGGTGTTTCAAAATACACCATTTATTGTAGAAGTTTACCCCTTTCAGAGAAAGGGAAAAGTAAAAGAAACCAACCCCTTCAGAGAAAGGGAAAGAAAAGTAAAAAACCAATTCTTTCAGAGAAAGGAAAAATTATTGAAGAAAAGATAATCAGTTTTTCAGAGAGCTATACCTTTAAACCTGTGGTTAAATACAATGACCCCACAACTCAATCTTCACTCTTCAATCCTGCAGTCCAATGCACTTCTGACAGCAATTGCTTCTGCCAAACAAAAAAGACACCCTCTCTCCCAAATACAGGCTTTTTATAGGACAAAACCGTCCAAAGTTATTTGCATACTCTTCCCATGATCTCTAGTCTATAAATAGACGCAGTGGCCATTCTCTTCTTCTTCTTTCTTCTTTCACTCTCTGAAGCGGGCGTTGCCAGTGGTAAAAGGTTTGCACGATTTTTTTTTTTTTTTTTACTACACGCCCCCATGATCATTAAAGATCATTCACATCTCATAATCCCGTGTCCAGATCGGCGCATTGCGTTCTCTTTGCGTTCTCTGCATCGGCACCGGTTCATCTTCATCACTCCCTGGCTCAGTACCACCATCCTCATCACCTAAATGGACCACACGCCTTAAATCTAAAACATGTCGTGGCATTCCATTGACACTTAAGTTGTATGGGGATTGCACTCCTGCTATCACTCCTCTTCCCCACTGCGTTGTGCATCGGGCATTAGGCGGTTTCACCCGAACTTCTTCTCCTATTTGGATTCTGGCTGGTCCTTGATCATTAATTTCCGGTGACATGTCTCTAGGATGCCTCCATTCGTAATTAAAGATTGCTCTATGTGGTACTGTGTCATCTCTTTGCCCGACCTTAGGGGACATGTTGTACCAAAATGTGGCCTCTTCAGGCGATATTCTTCCTCTCTCAGCTATTGCTTTCACGGTCCGATGATGTCGCTCCACAATGCCATTTCCTCCAGGTCTGTAGGCTGCCCTGTAATAACTTTTAATCTTCCATTTTTTTAGCATCGTCTGAAAGATTTCTGAGCGAAAAACAGTGCCGTTATCCATTATCACCTCCCTTACTAGACCTCGTTCAAGCATCACCTTTTCTAATTCAGTTGCAACTGCAGATGCGGCTTCCACTCGCAGTTCCTTCCATATCGCCAGTCTACTTGGCCCACAATCAATTATTGATAAGTACGCTCCCCCTCGGTAGTGTGCTATGTCACTAGCTAGTCTCGTCCAGTTCGTTAAAACTCCAATTTCCCCAGGATTATGTATATTTGGGGCAGGATCGATCGATTGACACCGAACACAGTTCTTTACTATCATCTGAATTTCTTCCCGTTTTACATTCGGATCCACTTGCCTCACCAAATATAATGTTCTCTCCACTCCCATGTGATGCATGTCATGCAACTCTTTAATTTCTCCAATTCCAAGACAGCATATCGGCGCTTCCTCTTTCTCAATTAACCACTGTTTTTTTTATCCGTGTTAGCGCATCTGCCTTGTTTCTTTCAGAAGGCACAAACACTGCTTTTATTTGCAGTTTCAATTCAGACATCAACTCTCTAAGCATCCCTAATCTCCGCTTTATTATCACTTCTCCGGCACCCTTTGTTCGTATTCTGCCACTCTCCTCCACAGTAGAGTTCACCCAACTGAGTACAGTGGCTGAATCAGTTCTTATTTCAATATTTGTCAGTCTCCATTTGATAGCTAAATTGACACCCTTTAGAACAGCATCTAATTCAGCTATGTTAATGTGATTAAAGTCATCACTTTTCCTCAGCCAAGTTGCATCTTCCGCCACCACACCGCCAATCTTGACAACCACGCCAGTTGCAACATTGCTTGCATCACACCACACGACTCCTGTGCTCACTTCAGGTATGTGCCAAGCGCCATTAACAGGGTCTTCTTTTTTCACCTCAGCTAGAACCTCCTGCATCACTTTCATGGTTCTGCAATCAACTTTTTCTTCCCAATCCATTCCATTTGCTCTTCTTTTCACATAACTGCATGCTAATCGCAGCCGTCCAGCAATTGGATAGTGCCCCAATAATTTATCACAGATCGAAAATAGCTCCCGCCTACTAATTTCTCCTCCCATCTCTGGGATCTCGTTGCCTCTCCTGAACATTAGTGCACCCATCTTATTTTTCATAAGCTTAAGGCCCAATGCCGCTCCTCCGTCCAGGGATTCCGGAGATTTTGCTGCTAACCCAAACCCCTTCAAATGTTCCACAACTTCCTGTGTCGATATTTTCGTTACGTCTACCATTATATCATCAATGTATGAATCAGTGGCCTCTTTCGTCCTACTTCCTTTCTTTAATACTGTTTTTAAAATGGCTGCCATAATCTTTGGTGCGACATTAAGTCCGAATCCTAATCCTGTTAGGCAATAGGTTTTTCCTTTATAACAGACCAGCTGGTACTGCCATAGTTCCTTTGCCATATGTAGTTGCAGGTAGGCAGACTTAAGGTCCACTATTGCGGTCCCTCCTACCAACTGTCTCCACTTTCTTATCTTTTCATCACATACATCTATTATGTCGCCCCCTGTATGACACGCCACAAAACGGTTCAACTCACGAAAGTCGAACACTGGCCTAACTTTCCCTTTTGTGGCCTGAAATACTGCCATCAATGGCAACACGCCTTTTCTTTCTCCTTTCCATGGTAACAGAATACCATCCGATTATCCATTTTTCCACCTCTTTCTCGAATTCTAATTTCTTATCGCCAGAGAGTTTTTATAATATTGGACTTTGTTCTGCAATACTGGAGGCTCTTCCTTCCATGTCCATCTTACTGTCCATTTATCTCCATCAAAGTTTGCTTCAAAGTCTTTATCCTCGATTTTGCAAACATTCAGCTGATGGGCAGCCACGGCACATTGTATATCTCCAAACTTCACTTTGGCTTTCTTTATAGTTACACCTCCCAGCTCATTAATCACGTCCATTCCAATTATGACGTCGATCCCATCAACGATGTGATTCATCAAGATTGCACTCACCTTTACGTGCATTCCACAGACTTTTATCTCCACTTGTCTGGCTCCTTTACATTCTATATTCCTCCCATCAACTGCTTTCACTGTACCGCTCCTTCCATATCCCTTCAAAAGTTTGGAATTGATTAAAGTAGTGGTGCACCCAGTATCGACAAGTGCAGTCATTACAGAATCATTCACCTCTACTTCTATTATAGGAAGAGGCCAGTATCGCGCCTTCATTTCATTGCTAGGGTAGCTTGCGGCGCAGAAGCTCCCCCTTGCCTGTTTCCCTGAATCTGAGGACAATATCTCGCAATGTGGCCAAATTTTCCACAATTGTAGCATGTTGCCCTGGCCCTAGGGATCTCTGTGCAATCTTTTTTTTAGGTGCGGTCCTTGACATCTAAAGCACTGAAGGCTTGATTCTTTCTTTCCCTTATTAGTCTCATTAGTTTGCGCACTTGCGGCCAATGTCCGAGTTTCTACGACCCTTTTGCTGACTAAAAGCCGTGCAGTCGGTATCAGTTTGCTGACATCCATTCTCTCTATGTTCGGTAGCTGCTGTAATGCCACAGATACATCTTCTGGGAATCCAGTTATGAATGCCAGTTTGGCTGTATGTTCCAGCCCTCTTCCCAGATATCCCGCCAGTCCAGCCAATCTTTTGATTTTATTAGCATAAACATCCACCGATTCTCCTGTCAACTTGAATCATTGCAGTTTTTCGTATGCCTCAAAAGGCCCCTCAGTGAAGGCGGTCACGAGTCTCATCTCTATCAGTTCTGCATCTTCTTGTTCTGCATTATTCATCTCAAGATAGAGAGCGAGTGCATCTCCCTGCAAAAAAAGTGGAATAAAACTGGCAAGGTCTGGAACATGTTGAAGCTTAGCCACCAGTTTTACTTTCTTTATCCATCCGACTACATCACCTTCTCCACTAAAAGGTGGTATCACATCTTTTCCCAATCTCAACATCCCAGATTCCATGATCTGTTCTTGGCCGAAATAGCTTGTGGTTAAATACAATGACCCCACAACTCAATCTTCACTCTTCAATCCTGCAGTCCAATGCACTTCTGACAGCAATTGCTTCTGCCAAACAAAGAAGACACCCTCTCTCCCAAATACAGGCTTTTTATAGGACAAAACCGTCCAAAGTTATTTGCATACTCTTCCCATGATCTCTAGTCTATAAATAGACGCAGTGGCCATTCTCTTCTTCTTCTTTCTTCTTTCACTCTCTGAAGCGGGCGTTGCCAGTGGTAAAAGGTTTGCACGATTTTTTTTTTTTACTACAAAACCTTTTGAAGGTTTTGTTTGTTTGAAAAAAGGGGACAGAGAAGAAGAGAGAAAAAGAACTTTAAAAGAACCGCATGATTTTTTTTTCAGGAAAGAAAGAGAAAAGAACTTTTTCTTGAAAGAAGAATATTTTCTATTTTTTATGTGCTTTTATTTCAGCCTTTCTGTCAAGTAAGATTTGTGTTTTGTGTTTGTTTTATTTTTTATTTCATGTTACTTACTTGAGCTTAGGAAAATATAAGCAACCGTAATATTTTATTTTATTTAAATAAATTCGGATCATTTTAAACTCATTTCGGGTCATTATTTCATTTGCTCATTCTTCTTTACTTTGCTTGTTTATTTTTTCCCTTTTTTCCCATTAATTTGGTACCTTAAAAAGCGGATTTTGGTGACAACCCCAAAATTCCGTCACATCCAAGAAGGCTGAAGTCCACAACACAATATTCTATAATTTTTGTGGTCTGTGCTTCTGCAGCCATACGAATTGATCCTGATCTTCTGTGTTGCTTCAGCGTAAGTCTTTTGGCAACATTGTGGCTTATAAAGCTACTATCAGTACTTCCACTGTCGATTAAGGCTTTCAGTTTATGACCTTTCAGAAACAAATTAGTGGATACTTTAAACCCCGACTCAGTAGCAGCAGAAAAGATGGTTGAGAGTGTAGTGCCGTTACTATTTGATATTGACTGAATAGCATCGACAATTGCAGCTGAATGAGTGCTGGAATTGCCTGAATGGCACAATTTTGAAAAAGGTCCGATTTTCAAACATTTATGGCAAGTTTCTTGCCTTGCTGGACACTTACTTCGTGGGTGGTGTAGATGTCCACAAAACCAGCATCGTGGTTTTGTAGCGGCCAACGTGGCGTCTATAGATGTCCCCTCTTCTCTAGCAGCAGCAGTCATAGTAGCTGCGGGTGAATCTTGCTGGACAAAGGCAGTAGAATTCTTTTGAGCAAAGTCAAGAGACCGAGCTTGAGTGTAAGCGTTCTGTTGGTCTAGTGTCCTATTCTCCAATAGCCTCTGTCTAATAGGATTGGACTCCAGACCATTGATGAACGCATCCCGAATAGCCTCTTCCTTATAAACTTCATCTGTGACTGGTTTGTAGTTACAGTCTTTAGACAATTCGCGCAGAGCTTGTAGGAATTGGTTAATAGACTCATCATCCGGTCTCTGGCGCCGACTAGTCCGGAGATGACGTGCAAATATTTCGTGTGCAGGCTTAATGTAAACATTCTCCAATGTCCGTTTATCTTTTTCGTATGTGTTACAATGTTCTATGTAATCATACACAGTCCTGTTTACGTTGCCTAACAGGACATTCAATTTATCCAGCGGTAATCCAAGCGTTTGAATAACGTCCAAGTAATTGTCAAATGTCCGGTACCAAAACTTCCACTCTAGCTGCGACTGGTGAATTAGCGTCCTTGCTGAATCGTTCTGGTTTCAATACCTTATCCATTTGAATAAATTTGTTTTGAATAAGTTTTGAATGAGTTTTGAATAAGTTTTGAATAACTTCTTGTCGAATAAATTGTAGCGAATTACAAGAATACCTTTAGGAGATTTATGTTTTATTCGACTAGAAGAAAACACGATACATATACAAGATGGCGACTACTCGGTATATCAAAAAAAGGGAGACAATTTCCTAGAAAGGAAAGACTACTCTCAAGTGATTATTTACCACATACCATATTTACATTTTTCAGGGTTCAGTGGCAAATTAAGACAATCGACAACTTTTTCAAATGCTTTCCTATTTTCGTTCAATTCTTTATAAGTTATTCGGTCGATGACAATGTCATCCATGCAGGCAAAGGTACCTTTGAGTTAGTATTTTTGGATTATATTGTGCATAATGCATTGGAAAATAGCTACCAAGTTCATTAAACCAAAAGGTAACCGAGAAAATTCGTATATACCTCCGTCAGCTTCGAATGCTGTATGAATTCTTTCATCTTTACTAATAGGGCGTTTGTAATATGCAGACTTCAAATCCAATTCATTAAAAATTTTATATTGCAATAGTAGGCGTATAATATTTAAAATTTTTGGGAGTAGAAAAACATTAAGAAATGTATATCGATAAATAGTGGCAGAATAGTCAATGACCATGAGACGCTTATGTTTTTCATTTGTGTTACCAAGACTTGGGCTCTCCATTGGGGATTTAGATTTGGTTATAATTCCTTCTTTTAAAAAGGTCTGTACTTCATTCCGAATAAATTCACGATCAGATGTAGAGTAATTCCTGCCTTTGGTCAATTGGTTTACAGTTATTTGATAAATTGGCAAACAGAGCAGATATGGCTCTATTTTCATCTGTGCGACGTTAGATTTGTAAGGGAGGTATTTTTCCATTAAAAACGAATTCTACACGGTTATGTAGTTGCATGAATTCTTGTCCAAGTATAATAGACAGACGCATATCAGGATACATTTGTCCATGTAGAGTTGAATGCAATAATTAAAGAGGAAAGCGGCCACGTGTGTGTCTGTCGTGCGGTCATACAACTTACCTTCGGATGGGATCTGAGAGAAAGAGAAATTAAAGATGGCAGCCATGGATTTATAAGGTGTAGTCTGGTGGAATCTCACGAGATCTCATTTTACTGCACATGTATGCAAATGGAATGGGGTCAGTTTTCTGATAAAATGTCTGTTGGGAGAGACGTGCAGGAAGTTGAGAGAGAAAGTTGTCAGTAACGAATTCTAACTGGACTTTTGCGTACTGTATTTGGTTTATTTTGTTTTGCTGTTTACCAGCCCATTTGACGTCAGTCCATTAACTGCGATAGATACGACACAGTTACCTTGTGTTTTGCTTCTGAGGTTTGAGGAAGCCATACTTACTGTCACTGGAAGGTAGTATACGAAGGCCGAGTGATCTCACGATATTCATAATTTCATAAAAATGAAATTATGAGTGCTTCCACTGTCTATCATAGCTTTCAGGCAAATGTTGTTTATTATTGCCTTTACAATAGAATATTGTCAGCGAGGCGTGTTTCATGTGTGAGGATGCCCACGGATAAAATATAAGATAAAACCAGTCGTTGTGTTTACTCGGCAACCATCTTTATTTAGTACTCTTCTTACACCGGTCACCGCCAAGGGGCGTTACTCCAAACAGTGTAACACCTGTTGCTGTTCATGCAGCAAGGTGTATATGGAGATGAAGCTGTGAGAGCAATATAAGCAGAGCCAGTTCTTTTATGTTAGGAGGTGTTTGCTTTCTTTTAGACCGGCAGACTTTAGAGAAACGACCTCTCTTTCCACATATAAGACAATCAGCATTCCTAGCAGGGCAATAGTTTTGAGAATGATTTTCACGACTACAGAATTGGCATTTGGCATAGTGAAATGTTAGATTAGTTCTCGAAAAAGCAGCACATTCTTCAGTTGATTAAGGCGTAGGATTATTTTTAGATTCTTCTGGATGCATTGATACTTTTGCTACAACTGATAAAGTGTCATAAGCCGCTGCATTGTGTTGAGCCATTTCGAGAATTCTTGCGGTTGTTACTGCATTATCTAACTTAATTTCGTAGCTTTCTAGTAGTCTTTGTCGTATTGCTGAAGAAATGAGACCTCTGATGAAGTTGTTATAGCTAGTTCGGCAAGTAATGACGTCTTCCAACTTACAATCCATGGAAAGATTTTTTTTAAGTTAAGAGGAACTGATCAACTGATTCACCTGGTTGCTGTTTTCTAGTAGCGAGTAGGTGACGAGCAAAAACTGAATTAACTGGTTTGACGTAAGTAGATTGAAGAATACTAATAGCTTTCTCGAATGTTATACTGTTTGATATCAGGGAATAGTCTTTAGGTGATATATAATTAATAGATATACTTAATTTATTCAGAGAATTCTCAGGATGAGCGACTGTCAGAGAGTCGATACAATTGACAAGGGTTCTATTCGATACAATTGATAAGTGGTGCCATAGGTGTGTCAGAAATTTCGTGAAAAATAGTGAATAATTCCACCCCATCTTTCCAAGCTTATAACTCCTCGAAAAATGCAATTCAAGCCCTAATTTTTTTTTTCAATTAAAGGAGCAAGGACCAAGATTTCATAAAAAAAAAAAAAAAAAAGAACGTGTTTTTTTTTTAAAAAAGGTTTTAAACTTCGGACTTTACAGGTAAAATTCTATAAGAACACTATGTTTTTTTTTGTTTTAAATTTGAATATATTATGTATTGACTTTTTCTCTTCAATTTGTGAGTAAATAATTATGTACTCATCGGGTTCTAAATTAATTATTATTAGACATTTACAAAATGGGAGGCGTGAATTATTCGACCCCCTGTCTTTCCAAGCTTATAACTCCTCGAAAAATGTAATTCAAGCCCTAATTTTTTTTTCAATTAAAGGAGCAAGGACCAAGGTTCCATTAAAAAAAAAGAAAAAACAAATAACGTGGTTTAAAAAAAAGGTTTTAAACTTCAAACTTTACAGGTAAAATTCTAAAAGAACACTATGTTTTTTTTTTAAATTTGAATATATTATGTATTGACCTTTTCTCTTCAATTTGTGAGTAAATAATTATGTACTCATCGGGTTACTAAATTAAGTATTTACTTTTTAATAGACACTTAAAAATTTGGATGGGGGGGGGGTTCGTGAATTTAAAAAAAAAAACGTTTGTCTAAAATATTATATTCGATTTATTGGAAAGAACATAAAATTTCACATTGACCCTGAAAATATCGTAAAAATAGAATCAATAGAAAAATTTTGATAGATTTTTAAAATTTAAAAATTTAAAAATATTGAGTTTAAAAATTGAAAAATATTGAGTTCGGAAAATTCATTACTGTTTTAAAAAAAATATTTCTATTACTTTTAAAACAACTGTAATAGTTTATTTTGGAAGTATAATCCATAAAGAAAATAAATAACCCACTTTTAACAGAGAAATTCCGAGATTTTTATATTGTATTCGCAGTTTCGTGTTAGGGGTGTCAAAAATTCCTACAAAAATTCTGATACTGGGTGCCATTCGTCAGTGATTGTTTCCGATGCTCCTTCAAAGTTAAAAGGTCTACAAATCCTATCCATTGTAACTTAAAAAAAAAACAATATGCTGAATAAATTGTAATAAAAATGAAGACCTTTTTAAATGAGCAAAAAGATTTTATTTGTCGTAACATGAAATCTTTTGTACGACCGCATATATAGATATTAATAACAGAGACATGACTCGGGATATATTTTAAGACAACGCCATGTTTGCATGCTTTATTTTCTAAAAAGTGGCGGGGGCAGTGTTATGATACAAAACTAACACCACTATATGCAAACAAACTTAGTACGAAACTAATAATTGCTTTAATCTCTATGTAATTATCCTGAATAAAACACAATTTTTTTTTACCCCGTCTAATACACGGTACTTTCACAAGAAAGTCACGTGCGTAGAAAAGTTAAACTACCTCAATTAAAAAAAAATAAATGAATAAAAAAACCTTAACAAAATGGCAATTCGTCTACCTGAAATGCAATGGACTGACCCCGACCTTAGTGAAGCATTATCACTATTTAAACAAAAAATGACGTTATATTTAGAGGACGAGGACGTAACGGACACAGTGAAGCAAGCAAGCCAGAAAAATCTGTCGTGGCATAGGTGACGAGGGTCTGAAACGGCTCAATCCCAGCCAGCCTGAATGATCGGCCCATCATCGGCCCATTACATAACCGACGATCAGCCGACAAACACTGTAATGGGCCGATGATGGGCCGATCATTCAGGCTGGCTGGGATGCCAGTGGTTTGACAGACGAAGAAAAACGGTCACCACAAAAACTATGGAAGTTTTATGAAGCACAAATAAACACTAACGTGCACTTCCGAATACACAGACTGCATTTAATGCAGTATAGACAAAAACCTGACGAAAGCTTAGACGACTTTATCACCAGAGCCAGAACGCTTGCACTAAAGTGCGACTTCTCTGAAGAAGAGCAGCACAATAGAATCATCGAGCTAATAATTGCCTCCACACCTTATGAAGCCTTCAGGAATTAACTATACAGCAAACCCAAAGGACACAGGATCGCTGATGTCCTCACCGAAGGCAGAAAATTCGAAGCCCTTACAGCCGGAAACGATCAACTTCAACAAATCCGCGAGTCGAAAAAAGAGAATATCCATAGCATACACAAGGGCAGGGAATACAAGAACTGTGACATGCCACAAACCACGACAGTGCCCCGCATATCACTATGAATGCTCCGGCTCCGCATGTGGGAACAAGGGACCCGGCATCATAGTCAGAAAAGAAGACCGGAACGTGGAAGAAGAAAACAAAATGTGGACAACATAGACATTGATAGTGATAGTGACAACTATCACAAACACTTTTATGCGATCACAATCAGTGACAAATGCATGGACAGCATCGACAAGGAACCCAGGAATGAGGCATACACAACCCTAACCGTCAAGCCTCCTCACATACCCAACTCACCACATACACTCCGGTTGAAGATTGACTCTTGGGCATCAGGGAACACTCTCCCAATGAGAACGTTCCGACAAATGTACGGAACACACAAAGCCGCCCTAAACATACTACGACCATCACCACACATAAGACTCACATCTTATAGCGGCGACACAATCACCTGCGCAGGAACCATCAACATTCCATGCCGACACAAGAACTCCAAATGAATAAACGCCGTATTCTATGTGGTAGATGCTCCAGGACCAGCCGTTGTAGCGAACAGCTCAACCTCATCATGATAAATGTTGACGCTATAAAGAAGGCAGCACCAGAACTTCTGCATACACCTATCCGTGATGTCATGCAACTTAAGGAAGTGTATCCAGAACAGTTCGACAGAATCGGAAACTTCAGCAGAACGCCTAAACTCCTGCTAAAAAATGACGTAGAGCCATTCATTGACCCTCCTCGTAGATGCAACATCCATCTCAAGGACAAAATCAAACAAGAAATTGAGAGATTGATAGAAGAGGATGTGCTAAGAAAAGTAGAGAAGCACACAGACTGGTGCTCCAGCCTGGCTTTTAGCACAAAAAAGGATGGATCTCTCAGGATATGCATCGACCATCAGAAACTTAACTCCAGTTTGAAAAGGTGTCCGTACCCACGGACCATGGTTGAAGAACTCAACCCGAAATTTGCGAAAGCAAAAGTATTCAGTAAGCTAGATGCCAAAGCAGGATATTGGTTGATTCACCTGGATGAACAATCCCAGCTACTGACAACCTGTAGAACAATATTTGGAAGTGTCTATTGGAAACGATTACCATTTGGCCTAAGTGTCTCGCAAGATATATTCCAAGTAAAGATGGACCAGATCCTTGAAGGTTTCGAAGATGTAGCTAGCATAGCTGACGATGTGGCAGTATATGGATAGGAATATGACAAAAATTTGCGAGACCTAATGGAAAGAGCAGCTAAAACTAGTCTTGTGTTTAACAGTAAATGTGCCATCAGAAAAAGCAGCATCACATTTTTCGGAAACATATACACACCCACCGGCATCAATCCAGACCCTACCAAAGTACATGACATCCAACAAATGCCACAGCCGCAAAGCAAGGACGAATTACAGCGCTTCTTAGGAATGTTGAACAATCTTTGCCAATATATACCAAACTTCGCTGAGAAAGCACACCCCCTGCGCAGTCTCCTGAGATCACAAACACCCTGGATATGACATCCAGACCACTATGGATATGGGATCCAGACCACCAAAAATGCGCGGGCCATTGCTATGCAAACTTTTGATCCTCAATTGGATTCTGGGGGATATTATAGCTAAGGCTGCAGATGCTTCTGGATTCAGCCTAGCCGCGGACTTAACTTTCCTCAAGTGTTTGCACTTTCGGTGAAGTGACTTTCCAGATGAAGTCTGCACCATCCAAGATCTGGGTTCCCCACATTTCTGAGTGACAACTGCAGGAGACCATTTACTGGATTCCGGGTCATATACGCGAACGTGTTGTCCTTGTATTTCCGGTAAATCTCTGGTGTGCCAGTTGCATTGAGACTTCTGATATGACTGACTTTGATATAGACGAGTTGCAGTATTCTCTTTTTGGGTGAAATTGTTGGAACACTTTACTGGTAAGTTTCCCCACAAGCTTTTGGTTTACTATTAATTTGCCAGATGATGGAATTATATGATCGATAGGGGTTGACTGTAAACACAGCAATATCATGCCTTCGTCGGGATCGCTTGAGGTAGCCTTTCGAATAACAGATTTGATGGCTTGCACACGGTGCTCGGCTAGGCCATTTGATTGAGAGTATCTAGGGGATGATGTATAGTGTTCAAATCCGCAATCCCTTGCAAATTTCTTGAACATGCTAGAGCTATAATGAGGGCCATTGTTGCTGGTGACTCTCTCCAGGATCCCTTGTTCTCCAAATATTTGTTTAATCAGTTTGATTACTTCTTAACTGGAGAATTCTTTTAATTTCCCCACGAAAGGGTATTTGGAATAGTCGTCTACCATTAGCATGTAATTGTGACCTTCACTATGGAGCAGGTCTGTGGCCACTATTTGCCATAGCCTCACAGGAATCTCATGTGGCATCAGAGGTTCTGCATTCTGTGTTTTCTGGTGCTGTTGACATAGGGCACATTGTTGTACGACGTCGTCTATGTTGTGCCAAAATACACAACTTTTGGCCCGGAGCTTACATTGTTTCGATTCCCTAATGCATATAGTGGACTTTTTGCATGATTTCCGGCTGCATCATTTGGGTAGAATCACTTGACCACCCTTCATTAAAATACCATTTTCGATCGATGGCCATCTCGTCCCGATATGACCAATATGGCCGTAGGTTTTTGCTAATGTCCCTGGCTGTGTTGGGCCAGCCGTGCAGAATGGTTTCCTTAAGCTCACTGAGTATGGGGCCAGCTATTGTTGCTAGCCTTATCTGTGTTACTTTTTGTGGGAAATTGAGCAAAATCTACTCTTATATTGAGGTTGATCTCTTTCTTGATTTTTCTGTTAAGTAAACGAGAGAATCCGTCTGCCAGGGTCATCTCTTTGCCTGGGCGATATATGATTCTGAAGTCGTACCCTTGTAGACCTAACAGCATACGTTGCAAACGTGGTGGAACCACAATTAAATTCTTTAAGCTGATCATTTCTAATGGTTTATGATCTCTTTCTACTTGGAATTTACATCCATATGGGTAGGTTTTGGATTGCTCACAGACAAAAACCGCAGCTAGAAGTTTTCGCTCTATGTTGGCATACCTTTTCTCCGTCTCTGTTAGTGCTTTTGATGCAAATGCAATCAGTTTCCCTTCTAAACCTTTGTTTGATGCATCCACTTGTAGGCTAGTTTCCTTAGATGGATCAAAATATGTAAGGGCCATTTTCTGGAAAATCAAATCCTTGATTTTTTAAAATGCTTCCTGGTGACTGGCAGTCCATTGGTAATCCGAATCTTTCTTTAGTAGGTCTCTCATAGGTGCAGTCAAATCAGAAAGATGCGGAATGAAGGGAGCTAAGTAGGTGAAAATTCCTAACACCTTTTGCAATTTCGTGACATTTCTAGGGCTGGGGAGTTGTTTTATTGCATCCACCTTGCTTGGATCTGATTTTACATCATCCTATCGTAGATAGCACACAAAAAAACTAATCTGCTTTTGATCAATAGCACATTTTTCACTGTTAAAGCATAATCCTTCAGCTTGTACTATTTTCATTAACCTGTGCAGGTTGCGATCATGCTCCTGTTTCGTCTTCCCATAGACAATGACGTCATCAATTAGTAAAATTGTGTCCAGGCATTTCCAGTATCATGTCCATTCTCTGCATGGATATATCCTCTGACATCACCAGACCAAAGGGCATTCTTTGAAAACAGAATCTCCCAAACGGTGAGTGGAAGGTCGTTAATAATTGCGATTCTGTGTCAAGTGGTATGGACCAATATCCATTTTTAGCATCCAACTTGGAAAAGCGTTGAGCTCCTAACAGCTTGTGCGCTAACGCCTCCATTGTAGGAGTTTTATAATGGTATCTTATAATCGCTCGGTTAAGATCCTTAGGGTCGAGACATAGGCGAAGTTTTCCATTCTTTTTCCGAACATACAATATGCTGCTAACCCATTGGGTTGGTTCATTAACCTTTCTAATAATGCCTTGTGATTCCATAGACCTTAAGTCTTCCTCGATTTCATCTTCCAAATGGATTGGACATTTTCTGGGTGCATGGATCACTGGTTGATGATCAGGCTTTAGGACTATGTAATACTTGCTTTTGAAATGTCCTATGCGGTCAAATTAATTCGGGTATGGCTTCTCTAATTCGATGATGGAATTAATAGGTTCCTGGTTTTCTCTATTGTGCAGTGGAAACTTATTAGTTCCAAGCTTCTGAGTAAGGGCAGTCCTATTATTGTAGGACCCGCTGTTGTAACCACAAGAATTTTATCTTTGTGTGCACATTGTATGGAAATCGAACCATGCTGCATTATACTTGATCCATTATATGCAGTTAGTATGGTGTGCTCCTTTTTTGTTGAACATGGGATGGGCTGTCCTCGATTATCTATTTTTTTTTCAGGGAACACCTTACGAAAAGTTTGTATGGGAAGTGTATTTCCTTTTGCACCTGTGTCCACTTTGGTCTTTAATAGATTGGATCCTGGTCTACTAGGAAGCTTTATTCTCAGTTCAGTAAAGACTTCAGTACGCTCATCTTTTTGCTGTTGAATTGCATCAAAACTTAACTGTTCGAATTTTCTATAAACTTCCCTGGGCTCTGATTTCAATGAGCATATCCGGTTATTCCGCTTTTTGCTTTTATTTTCGTGCGGTTGTTTACGGTCCCACCTGGTTCTGGTTTGGGCGAATCAATCTTCTTGTGCCTTTATTTTTGTTTTTGCCCATTTTAGCCCAATGATTCTTTTTCCCACACGCTGAACATGTGGTGCTCCAGGCTGGGCACTTTTTTTTTGATGTGGGTTTCTACATCGTAGACACTGGGTCTGTTTGATCAAATCTATTTCCCGACAATGACTTCCTTGAATCTCGGTCATCTGTCTCATACAAATTAGGGACGCTTCGTGCGTTCGCCCACTATTTATGGCATCTTTAAGTGTCAGCTCTATGCCTTTAGATATATGGGCTATAGAGGTGGTGGGGTTATCAGGTTTGTGTCTAACTCTCTGACTCCATAGAAATAAATAAATAAAAAAAAACATATTTTAAGGGTGAATGAAAAAAAGGCAACTTGATTTACTATTTGGGAGGTATATAGAGAAGTTCGTTTTGTGGCACTCCATAGAGGTCACGAACTTTTCCTTTTGCCATTATATTTAATAAATTCTATTTCTCATATTTTTCTTTTTTTGTTTGTTTTCTTCCTTGATGTTTCAGAGTTTAGTAGTAACGTCTAATTGATTAAGAAGAATTACCTTCCATGGGAAGAAGTGGATAATAAATTTCTTCACATCCTAAAACAGGTACCAGTCTTCCCTCCAAGACATGAGATGAATAAGATATGTCCAAATAATACATGTACCACACACACACACACACACACACACACACAAAGGCATATGAACAATTAAATAGGAATATACAACCGTAATCATATGCAAGCGGGGGGCATGTAATTATATGCCAGCGGGGGGGGACAAAACAGGTAATTATATTTCAGCAAGGGGGGGGGGCAAAATAGGCAATTATATGCCGGCGGGGTGGGGGTGGGCGGCAAATTTTACGACCGCCCTGGGCGGCAAAATCTGATGCTACGCCACTGAAGTGAACACATACCACAACTGCATTTTATTTTATATTTATGTCCAAACATTTTCAGTATTAATTATTTCGTTCTATAAACAGATATATTTCAATAAAACCCATTACTTTTCCTATTTTATTTGTGCTTATTGTGTTTTCATATGTTTTAAATACAAACTTCACAGGGTCATATATACAAGGCACATCGGCAAAGTCGGGACATTTTTTTAGTGGTTTGTCTCAGGTTTTTTTTTTACATAGGTGTCACCACTTATCAAGGCCGATAGGCCACTCAAGGATAAGGGTTAAAGAGTGTAGAGTAGTCAAAAGGACAATATAGTAATCGATAGTAATGGAAGTTCGGTAAATTTGTTAACTTAAGTGGAACGGCTCATCAGAAACTTGTTCACGTTGGACTTGAAGACAACCATATTATAGACAGCTGGAAAGCAGGAAAACGGAAGACAATTCCACAGGCGTGCAGTTCTAAGAAAGAAGCTTTGATCATGGAATCTATGTTTAGGTTTAGGCACAGATAAAGAGTAGGGAAAATTATTGATAATGTTTTCAGCTAGTCCAGTGTTTCTTGTGAAAGTTTGGCGAGGGGGGGACCATAGATTGAAGCTCAGTCGAACACTTTCCATGAAAATAATGATAAAGCAGAGACAAACTCATAACATCTCTTCTGTGAGATAGAGGTTGCAGCGAAGAGAAAAGGACATCTCCCACCAGGCCACGAAGTCCATTTTTAACCCTATCAAGGCAGGACAAGTCTTTTCTAGCAGCTCCTGCCCATATGTGGCAGCAGTATTCCATCCTTGGACGTATCTGGCTCTAATATAGATAGAGAATTGCATCAGCAGTGAGATATCTACTGGATCAATAGAAGGATTCCACCATTTTCCCAGCGGCCGTGGCAACAGATTTGATGTACGTATTCCATTTAAGATCAGGAGTAAAGGTCAAGCCCAGAAGCCTGTCAAAACTTGAGGCCTCCTCAAGACGAGAGCCATTCATTTTAATTGATGCCAGATGGGGATCAGAACGTTGATGATGTAAAGATAGAAGCTTGGTTTTAGATGCATTAAAAGTAACCAGCCACTCCTTTCCCCATTGTACAATGTGATCAAGGTCAGAGGAGAGAGAATCGGAGAGAACTTGGTCGTTTACTGTCTTAGATGTGCTACCATAGATGGTAGTGTCGTCAGCAAAAATGTCTACGAATGATGTAAGGATGTGATTTAGAAGATCATTAATGTAGATCAGGAAAAGAGTTGGGCCCACGATGGACCCCTGAGGGACTCCAGCATTTATACTGTGAGCTTCTGATTTTTGCCCATCAACTACTAATCTTATGAACCTATCAGAGAGAAATGATTTAATAATTGAGAAGACATTTCCAGCTATACTATAGCTGGAGATCTTGTGAAGTAAACCTTTATGCCATACCTTATCAAAGGCCTTTGATATGTCAAGAGCAATTGCCCTAGAAAGGTTGCCTCTGTCGAGAGATTCGCTAATCCTATGAGATATAACTGTAAGCACATCTGCTGTTGATCTAGCAGAATGGAAACCATATTGTGTGTCACTTAGAAGGTTATTTTTGCTGAGATGGTTGATTATTTCTCTATTTAACACAGATTTCAGCCACTTACTCATGACGCACAAGAGACTTATTGGCCTGTACTGAGAGGGGGATGAACGATCACCTGAATTCTTAAATACAGGGCATACTGATGAGATTTTCCAGGGTGATGGGAAGCAATTCTCCTTAAGACAACGTTTAAGCAGTTTTGTAACTATGGGTGCTAGTTCTGGTTGAAGTTTTTTCAGTACTATAATTGGAATACCGTCAGGGCCGGTTGCTTTACTGGAATCAAGGTTTTTGATTAGCTTGGCAACATCACGTACAGATATTTGTATATCAGATAGTGTTTTTTCTGATACAGGAGGAAATATTGGGGGTTGGCGGCCTTGGTCGCGAAGGGTAGAATTGGCTGCAAAGTTCTTGGCAAAGAGTTTGGCTTTGTCTGATGCTGACGAGATTAACTCAGGTGTTGGGATAGAGCACACGCTTCTGTTCAGGATTCTGTTTGCAATTTGCCAAAACTGGTGGGAACTAAGCCGCTGCTCAGCTACTTTGGACTTGACGGACTAAGCATACAACTCTCTTGCGTTCTTTATTACTTTCTTACAATGGTTGCTTGCAGTCCTGAAAGTGGCTTAAATCTCAGTACATCTATTATGATGGAAGCAATGGAAAAAGTGATTTCTATGCGCAATAGCAGCAGCACATTCTGGAGAAAACCATGGCTTGCTGTTAGGTTTTTGCTGGAACTTTTTCGAGGGTATGAAATGGTCTATACCTACAATTAACCATTCTGTCAGGTCTGATACTATAGACGACACATCCTTTTTAAACATGGAACGCAGAGGAAGATCCGATATAAATGTACAGAAACTATCCCAGTCAGCCATAGTGTATCGATATACGGTACAATGGAGAGGTACGTCTGAGGACTTATTACATTTCATTTTTATATTAATTGATACAACTGAGTGGTCGGAAGATCCAAGAGAAGACAGAACGGAAACTGAACATAGTTCAGGGCAAGTTCTGAGAAAAAGGTCTAGGAGACTTGCATACTGGCCGTCATTGTCGGGCACACGGGTGGGTTCGTGAACAATCTGAGTGAGGTCATAAGCAATGAAGAAATCATGACAGAATCTCCCCTCATCATCGGTCTTGTTTGAGTGGGTCAACCATTCCACATTGTGAACATTGAAGTCTCCACATACGTGAATGTTAGCTGAAGGATATGCTAATAGAACTTGGTCAATTTTCTCAGATATGCTTTTAAAGATAGTAACTCCGCTGTTATGGGGGCGATAGAGAGTAAATATAAATGCCGTAGTGTGAGCTAGTGCTACTCGGAAGCACATATAGGGTAAGTTAGGATCTTCTCTGGAGATGTCCCTACCACATGGAAAGCCATCTTTTATATAGGCACATATTCCATGCCCATGGCGATCTTGGGGGTCAGTCGCTTGAAAATAAAAGGTCTGGTTTAGTCTCCTGTAATTGGGCGTCAACCTCTGGAAGGTTAGAACATAGACCCCTGATGTTGGAGAAGGAGACATGGTAGTGGGGGTCTACGTTGGAAGTTTCAGATTCGGGTTTAATCGTGTATTTTTTATTGAAACTTGTAATGATGAAATTTTGGAGTTTGTGAACTAGGTCGTCAGACTTGCTTAGAGCAGGACAGAGAGGGGAAACAAAGAGAGAAAAGTAACAAAGATTTTTTTTTGTAGCACATGATAGGGTAAATCCGTAACAATTACCCACTAGTATGGCATCGAGAGGCCCCACAAGAGACTACTGCATGGTCCAGAATCCATTCACCAAATGGCAATGCAGCAGCCCCAGTACTTTGCGCCTGCTGATAGGACAGCCTCCTTAGTGGTTAATCCAAGGTTCGGGTCCCTGACTATCAGGCGGATAACGGCAGCCCAGATAAAACGTTTACCTCCAGCACCCTTACTAGTGACATGGCTACAAGGATAGACATAGAACAGAAAATTTCCGCCATCTCTGTCGACTGTTCACGCAAAATACTGCCAACCTAGAATACAGCTTTTTCTTCTCCCTTTTTCAGAAAAATCACTCATTAAAAAAATGAGGACTGAGTGACAAATAAAGAGAAGCGAGAGTAACGGGAGCTGCTGACAACGCTTCCACAAAACGTTCTCTATTCTCCTTTAAAAAAAAAAAAATCTATTCAGTATTGTACTTAATAAAAGTCCAACTGGCGTGTTTACGGGCAAAAATGGGCAGATAAAGATAGAGGGACCTAGTTTTGAAAGTCGATTTATCATAATTCTTTTGTAGGTTTCCCACTACTTTTTGATTGTATTTGAAAGATTAAAGACTAAAGTTAATTTCTTAAAGGAAAAAATATTTGTACACGTGAAAAAAAAAGTTATGAAAACTGTTTCATGGCGAGCTAACCAATTCAGCTAAATTTTGAAGTTAAATGAATTCATTGTAAAAATCATTAAAAGATAAATATTAGTTTTCTGGGTCTATTTTAAAGATGGTTAGTAAATTCTTAAGATATTGAATTAAATAATAATAAAAAAAAATCCCACCTGTACAAAAAAATAGCTTAATTAGCCCTCAAAATGCAAGTAATTCTGCCGTTCGCCAAAACGCAATAAATAAAGGATTGTAAACACGGTTAGACGGAAACCAAAAATTATAGCCAATCGAAATGCTGTTTCAAAATGAAGTAAGGGTGTCAGTTTTCTCTTTTTTCCCCAGACGTGCATCCGTGCATGCCTATTCTGAACGTTTGTATCAGTTTTTATCATTTTTTAATTTAATTATTTTTATGTTCCTGTTTTTAAATTATTTTTTTAAATTATTGTTTGAGATTATATAAAAATTATGGTACGCCTAAAGTTTCACATTCATGCGAACAAGGAAATTATTAAAATTTTGCATATAAAAATTATGCGAAATCTGTAATTTAAAAAAAAAAAAAAATGTAGAAATATTTTTGCTATTATAATTCTTTTGTGAAAATATTAAATAAACCATGCTTAATTCAATGGTAATATCGGTACTTCGAGTTTGTTGCCGGCCCCAAAGGTCCCCGGTGTGTTGATGTCGCAAACTCAAAAAGTATAATAATAGTGATAGTATAATAACAGAGTCAGAAGAAGAATCAAGTGTAAAAATGCAGTTGAAACAATCAAGCAACGATGACTGAGACGAATGGCTAAATTGAATACAAAATTTATTTTTTATAAAAGATTGTAAAAGAAAAGATACGCAAGTTTCTTCTTGATCGAAAGTCTCTTTCTGTGACTGGGATAATTCAATGTTTTTCCATGTAATAAAAAAGTCAGTTCCTCAACTGAGGTATAAAAAGATCTATATGTGATGAAGTAGAAAAGTCGTGCGACTGAATTAATTGAAATTTTTTTTTTCTTCTTTTGTATTGAAATAATCAAGAAAAGTCCGTCGACTGAATTAATTGAATGTTCTAAAGGGGACAAGTAAGAGTTCTTGGTTAGAAATAACCAGTCTTTTTACGAAGAATTAAAAGTCCACCGCTTACTTAGTGGAGAGATAGAAAAGGGGGGGGGAAATGAAAAGTCCATTAGGGTTGCAAGTCTGTGTCCACGTGGAGGAATTAAATGTGGCACGCGCGTGTTTAACGTCCAAACGCGTACGGGTCCATGTTGATGTTTACGCCATGGTGCTCAAAGATCGATCACGTTTTGGGCGAAAAAATGCCTTTTTTTTATACTTGTCCGACCGGCTCCAGAGCGGCTTTCAGAAAAAAACAACATTTTTTAAAATTTTGTTTTCCCTGTAATCCGATTGGATGAAAAGAATAACATTCTTATGACGTAAGATGCTCTAAGTGACGTCCGCACGAACAACTGGAATTTCGTTTAAGAACCACCGAATTTGCATGAGTGGGCAAAGGAAAATGTACGCACAGCTGAAACGATGTTTCTACATCCACGCACGCGCAACTGTTTTTTTTTTCAGCGCGCCATTATTTTGTTTTGAGTAGATTCGACGCGCGTGCGTCGGGCTGCGATAAGTTATATCGAATTCATTAATACGGATTTTAGAGGCCTTTTTTTTTTTAGATAATGTTCCTGTAAAAATTAAATAAGTTTTTTACAAAGTATTATAATTTACGATGCTTTATTTTCATAAAAATAGCATAAATAAATTCATGCATTTTTTTTTACTACTGAAAACCCAAACTTTAGCAAATGTACATTTTAAAACAAAATAATACTTTTCCACTAAGATTTAAGTAAAAACTAATGTGTTTATTATATTCCGTGATCATTATTTTTATAAATACTGAAAATTTCATTAAAATTGGCAAATTTCCTGATTTTTGGTGAATTTTTAAGTAAAGGGAGGGGTCAAAATGTCTATACATTTTGAGCATCGGCATTCATTTTGCCCGTCAGTCCAGTCACCCATATCGGCCCTGTCATATTTTGTTTTCTCCCGGTTAATCGATTACAATATTGCGGCAAATAAAATAATATCTTTTACGTTATATTTAACAATTGACCATTGGCGTTTCACAATAGATAATTTTAATTAACTCGGTTTTAATTTTCTGCGAACTTACTTTTCCGGTCGCCATCTTAAATTTAACTTCCAACAGTCAAACTAATCGTTTTGTTTTAATTAACATATCTTATAATCATGTCTGTTATGTAATCAATTTGTCAAACAAAAGGTAAGTATTTCTAGAATTTAACTTCTTTTATGTGGTGTTTTTTCCCACAAGGGGTTCCTACAGCGGTACGTATGTACGATTATAATTCCCTTTTGTTTTTGATATAGAAATGAGGCAACGTCCTTGCATGTAAACGAAAAGTAGTCATTTTATATAATTTTTTACAATAGTTTTTTTTTTTGTATTATTTTTAAATAGTTTTTGTTTTGTTTAGGGGTGCCATGAGGACGATTTTTTATATTAGAAACCGTTGTAAATAAGTTTAGTTTTTACGTACCTTAAGTGTAAATCTAATAATAAATAAATAAAAATACGGTAATCGCGAAGAAAGAGAGAGCAGAGCCTGTTTCCTGCATTTGACTATAGGTGGCGTTACTGTCTGTCCACCCAGTTACGGAAGCACAAAATGTATATAATGGCACCCTTGAAATAAAAATAAATGTTTTTGTTATATTTTAATTTTAAACATGTTTTTTTTTTGTAAACATATTTAAGTTTTTTTTTTTTCAAACATATTTAAGTTTTATTTCCCCAAGTTGCTTGTTTATTTTCAAACATTTACGTTTTTTTTTTGTTTTTACGTTTTTATTTTTGCAAGAAAAACTAAATATTTTTGAAATATTTTTCGTTTTGAAAAGTTTGCTTATGCACTTATTGTACCGCGTTATTTTTTAATAGTTTCAATTAAGATTCAGGTTTTACAATATCCTTTTTCAAATATATATATAAATACTTGCGGAATAGGTAAAATAAGTGCAGAAAAATTAAGAAAAAAAGGGGGGCCCATAAAAAATAGATAAAAGAAAAACGTTGATTTTTTTTTATTATTATTATTATAAGAGAGTAAAAAATACTCGCGGAAAAACGGTTGTACCCATAAATATGTTTAAAAGAAAAATATAACAAAAACATTTAGTTTATGCTTGCAAAAAACAAAAAAACAAAAAGAAACGTAAAAACAACAAAAAAAAGTAAATGTTTGAAAATAAACAAGCAACAAAACGTAAATGTTTGGAAAAATAAAACTTAAAAATGTTTGCAAAAACAAAAAAAAAAAAAACGTAAATATGTTTGAACAAAACAAACTTAAATATGTTTGCAAAAAAAAAAAACATGTTTAAATAAGAATATAACAAAAACATTTATTTTTATTTCAAGGGTGCCATTATGTACATTTTGTGCTTCCGACAGACAGTAACGCCACCTATAGTCAAACGGAGGAAACAGGCTCTCTCTTTCTTCACAATTACCAAAAATAGATACACAACAGTTTGTAGATGTGAGCGGTTAAGTTACCCTCCTCCTATTCCGTTGTTATGTAAAACGTTACACAAAAATATATTATTTAAGTAAATTTACATTATTTATATCAATATGTTCTTTCATGAACAATGCCTTAGCCAACGTAGATGTTTTTCTTTTAATTCTGCAACACAATTTATATTTTATTTTATTTGCGTTTAAAAATAAAAATGGGAAAACAGTTAATATTGATTAATATTTGCGCATTTTCAGTCATTTACATTTGCCTTCAAAACTTGCAGAAATTATTTTTTAGCAGTTATGCAAAATACGGGCCCTGCTAACTTTTCACAAAATAAAAGGATTAAAGAATACAACCTTTAACCATAATCTTTAAGTAGCTTTTGGACCTTGATAAGCAGTGACTTCAAGTTAAAAAGAAAATAAAATATAAGAGTCTTAATTTCTATATTTAAATTATGAATCAATGTCGGATAATATCTTTATCCATCCTTCTATATTTAAAAATATATTTTTTTTAATTAAATTTTCACCCCAAACAAGGCACATTGCCACTTTGGTGTAGAGGGCTACTATCAAGGGTAGCAACTACTGGGGCACTATGTTGGGATTTGGGCAGCAAGATGTTGGTTCACGTTACACTTGAACTTCTGCATGTCAGTACAGTTGGAGAAGCAGGGGCCTGGGGAAGAAACTACTGGAGTAGAAAGATCTTTTACATCTAGGGATCTCTACTGCATGGGGTGGGATTTAGCTGCCTGTCGGGTTTGTTGAGGGTGTCTACGTCGTGGGGGCACAAGTGTCTGCAGTGAGTCAGAACACTCACCATTCAAATACTTGTAGAACAGGCAGAGGGATGCAACGTTTCATTGATGGGACAGAGGCTGAAGCTTAGATGCCAGTTCAGGGCCTATCAGATTGGTGACTCTCTTTTGAACCCTGTCTAGGAGTGAGAGACTAGCAGCAGATGCACCAGCCGAAATGTGACAGCAATACTCCATACATGGGCAAATGGTGGCCTTATAGAGGTACAAGATACTTTCATGTGTCAGTAGTTTTCTAGCACGGTAGAGAGAGCCTACATTCTTTGCAGCGCCCCTGGCAATGTTTTCAAATGTAATTTTTCCAACTCATGTTTCCTGTGAACGTTAGGCCAAGCAGTTTGAAAGATGTACTCTCAGATAGGGAGTCACTGGCCATTACTATTGGTGGCAGAGAAGGTTTTTTGTAATTATTGAAGGAAACCAGTTTATACTTGGCAGCATTGAATGTGACCATCCATTTTTGTCCCCATTCCACTACAGATTGGAGGTCATCCTTTAGTGTTTTTGCCATTTCTTTAGTTATGTGTTCATTTGTTTTCCTGTCATGCCTCTTATAGAGTGTGGTGTCATCAGCATATATACCCATCTCAGAGGCAGTTTTGTCGGGGAGGTCATTAATAAATATTAGGAACAATAGAGGTCCAAGGCTAGACCCCTGAGCCACTCCTGCATTTATATCATATTGTTTAGATGTACGACCGTTGAGGACAACCTGAATTTTTCTCTTATCTAAGAAAGATTTTATTATGTTAAGTATTCTACCAGTGATACGGTATGATATAATTTTCCTGAGGAGACCCTCATGCCATATCCTGTCAAAAGCCTTAGATATATCTAGAGCTACCACTCTGTCCTCCCCTGCTTTGTCCAGTGAATGGTATATACGTTCAGAGATTACAGTGAGGATGTCTGCTGTGGAACGGGCTTGTCTAAATCCATATTGTTTGTCAGTCAGAAATTTAGCATCTGTAAGGTGACGGACTAGAGTATAGTTAATTATGGTCTCAAATATTTTTGTGAAAAGTAGGAGGAGGCTAATAGAGCGATAATTTGATGGGTCAGTTCTTTCGCCAGAATTCTTGATTACTGGTACCACAGAAGCAGTTTTCCAACAGCCCGGAAAGCATGATTCATTAAGGCATTTGTTGTAAAGTTTGGAGAGAACTGGAGCTACTTCGGCTGAGCACTTTTTTAATAGCACAGCTGGGATGAGATCAGGTTCACATGCTTTTAAAGTGTCAAGGTTTTTTATGATAGCATGCACCTGAACAGGGGTGATTTTTAGATCATCTAGCGTGGTGTCTGTCCACAAAGGAAAGTCAGGCAGGGGGTGGTTGGAAGGGTCCAGTGTGGAGTTTGAGGCAAACCGGCTGGCAAGCATATTAGCCTTGTCGGTTGCTGAGCAAACAACCTCATGATTGTTGGTTAGTGGGGGAATTATTGATTGCCCATTATTTACTACACTGTTGTAGATGTTCAAGATGTCACAAGTTCAGAATTTATGTGCTTCAGTGCATTTTTTAGTGGTTTCAGTAAATTCTCTCTTAGCTGTCATTTCTTTCTTAACATTACTTCTAGCTTCTATATACTTCTATCTGTTTGAACTGGACTTATGTCAGTTAAATCTGCAGTATGCATGCTGCCTTTGAGCAATGGCAGTTGCGCAAGTCGAAGTAAACCATTGGGGAGAGTGGGGCTTGCTGTAAAATTTCCGCATTGGAACATGTGCTTTAATTGCTGTTTTGAACCATTCAGTGGTCTCATTTGCGCACTGTTCAGCAGGAAGAGAAAAAATATTTCCCCATGGAGCATCTCTGATAAGATCTCTGATGGCTTCCCAGTCAGCCTTTATATAATATCTTGTTGTTTTGTGCACTGGCTCTTCAGTTTTTGATCTAGAGTTTAGGGCGATTTCGACCATTATCACTGCATGATCTGCGTTCCTGAGTTGGCTATCAGCATTTGTTATACAATCCTCGGGAACTGATGTCAGAAACAGAAACAATAAATAGAAGTGATGCGTGTTGTTCTTGCTGGTCAGGGAAACAGGTTGTAAATGTAACCATTTGTGATAGGGAGTAAGATATAGCGAAGCTGTGTGTTGAGCTGCCCACTGCATCTGTGTGAGTAGAGAATCCAAGCCAGTTTTTGTGGTGAACATTAAAGTCACCAAACACATGTACTTGTGCGCTAGAATCGAGGGAGAGTGCTGTGTCTATGCTGTAAGAGATGTTGTTTATTATGGTGCAGTCCTGGGTTGAGGGAGAGTAGTAAAGAAAATAAAAATAGCTAATGTTATGTTGTATGTTTAGTGTAAAGCACATAAAGCATAAAGGCTTGATCGTCCGTTTCTAGGTTTGTTTCTCTAGTCAGGGGAGGGTGTTATGAATGTAGACTCCAAGTCTGTGCATATGTCTGTCAGAGTCCAGAGTGGGAGATAGCCAGGCATGTTAAATTAGTTAGAGGGGATGGAGGAGTGTAGGTTAGTCTCGCTTAGTGCTAAGATATCCGGGGTATTTGTTAGGAGAAATGCTTTAACATCAGCTAAATTAGTTCTAAGCCCACAGATGTTAGTGAATGCAAGCCTCAAGGGAGTAGGCAAGTTGGATTTGTTTGTCCCTAGGCCTGGTTTAAGCTTATTTTTTGATTTAACTGTCATCATGTTTTTAAGAGTTTCAGTTAGGTAAGGGGGAGCTGAACAAGAGGTTATGCAGGGTATCAGACATGCAACACAAGTAGACCATTAGCTGACCTTTCTTCAACTAGGACTGTGGCCTCAGGAAAACCCATCGGGGATGAGTGCAGGGTCCCTTTCCATGCACGACATGGCACTACAAACATCCCGATATTATACAACTGTGGTGGAGCAGCCGCTCTAAGCGCTACCAAAGAGTTAGGGTCGCTGTACTACCAGTTGGAAGCAGTAGCCAGGAACTGTCAATGCGGTACCCTCAGCCCATCAGAAGAAGGTCACCCCAATCTAATTGCACAGGTATGTGTGGTACTCAAGATCTCCCAAGTGCCCAGTTTTGAGAGGTGGGATGTGTTGAGAGTGGGGAAACGGCATTCATTACCCTAGAGAAGAAACAAGATCTACCACTAAGTGTTTTGTCGATTCACTGTGATAGTGTCTCTGCACCTGACTAATAGGCAAAGAAGGAGTATGGAAGCCGGGTGATAGACAGAGCCTATCTACTCCTTAAGCAATTTAAGTTTGCAGACCGGTAATTTGTTTGAATCACCAGCTCTAGGAAGGTTGTCATCCAAGACTGGAGAGGCCTTCCTCCCCTTTGGTTTAGTTTCAGAGTTTTCCTTCTCCTAGACGGGTGATCTGGGAAGATCTACTGGGTCCATCAGCCCTGAGAGGGTTTGCTCCGCACCTGGGTCCTAATCCAAGTATTTCTGCGACCCCGCATGGTTAGTTAATGTTACAGGGTTAGTTTGTAGAAGTTATATATCTAATGAATAGTTACACTCCTCAAAGTGATTTAGGGACATGCAGTGGAAGCAGTTATGTGAGCAGGCTTGTTAGAAAGGCGTTAGTGCGGATTAAGACTTTTACCTTTAGATTTTTCCATTTTTTTAACTTTATGTTAGTTTAGGTACAGGATAACGTTATAGTATGAATAGGTATTAGGAATTGAGCTAAGAATTTTGCCAAGTCACTGTATATTTAGATTTAGGAGGGTTAAGATGTAGGTGCAGTACAGTAAGGGTATAACTGGAGGTACATTTTAAGTCATGGCATATTCTGTATGTATAATTAAGTAAATAGATATTTAAGCAAGTTTTCAGTAGATGCAAATAGATAGATGTTGTGTGAGTGTTTTTACTATTGATGGAGATAATTTCAGGTTTCATTTAAGAGTCATTGAGCGTTTTGCATAACAGGGAGTATCGGATTGTGTTTAGTATTGTTCGTTGCCAAACCATCTAGGAAGAGGCATTGTTATGTAATGAAGATCGCTTTGTATACGAGTGCATATTTTGGCTGCTAAGTACCAAACTGGATAGGAATGAACTCTAATGCATGTCAGAGGTAGAAATGTATAGATGTTTAGTGATGACTGTTAGGCGGTTAGCATGTGAAAGGAGCTGGAGGCTAAGGATTCCACTACTAAGGCGTGTGTAATGTAGGGTTTTAATGGCAGCTAGAGGGGTGGGGAGCAGATTGTTAGCTTTCAAGAGTCGGGGTTATTAACTTACAGAATACAGTAAAGTTTCATTAGGATTTAGAGTTTCAAGTATTGTTTTAGCTTGGGAGAAAGGAATAAAATTTTCCCTTCTTTTCCCCTATTTTGCATGCAGGTTAGACATAGGCAGTTGTCTTGGAGGTAAAGAGAAACAATTATTGTTTCATGATTTGGAATTCATATTTATATGCAGTCATTAAGGTTGGGGGACAAAACATTGTATCTATTCAGAAAAAATTCCTATGACGCAGCTAAGATCACTGTAGATTTCAGTTACAAATTATAGTAACAGTTATTTATAAGCTATATCCAGAGGTTTGGTAGAGATATCAACGAGGCCCCTTTATTAATACAAGCGAGCATATGGCAATTGTAGATATTAAGTATATTACTTAAATAAAGTTCTTCTGACTTCTACGGTAGGAAAAATAAACCCACGTTTGTGCTAATTTCGGAAAATTTATCCTGCCTATGGTATTTTATCTCTAGCCTTAGTAAAGAGCGTGGAATGAAATCATTTAAGCTGGGAGAGAACGTGGTTGGTGTTTTGCACAACATCCTATTCCTAGGGTAATATTATGTAGAAATTAAAGCATCTTGATCATCAGCTAATCTAATTGGATGTTCAACATTGTTCAAAGATAACGTATATTTAATTTTTTCCTGAATAGTTAATTTTATTCTCCATGTTTCATAGTGGAAATGAAAGTAGAAAAAAAACTTTTCCTGAAAAATTAATATTTAACATGACACAAGTTCTATTCTTCCTCGATCACCAATTGATCCAATATACAAAATTTCTACTCTTTTCATATTACTGCTCTCCATCAATTCTTTGATATGTTGGTACATTTTGATAGTGGATTGAAACTCATTCTAAAAATTAGCATTATTTTTTTTATATATATATTATCTCTGCTAAGTTTGAAGTTATAATCCAAGGCCTTTGAACTATCATAAAACTATAGTATCTGTTCTGTCCTCATTCAGAGGAGGAGAAACATGCACTGAGTGATTTTGTATCTAAGTTGTCCAATTTGTTGTCCAAATTGAGGTAAGTAAATACAAATAAGTAGATTGTTTGGAATTATGGCATTATTTCTAGGAAAACCACAACCTTAGACTTTTCTTTTATTTCTTTCATATTTAAAAAGAATATAACTGTAATTACATACATCATTCATGCTTTAAGACTCATAAAAAATACTAAACTCCAAATGGCCCTGATATATGCAGAACTGCAGCAGCATAAACTAAAGTTGCAAAACAAATGAATGATTGTTGAGTGTTTTGATTCATTGATAGTTGTGGAAATAAGGTAAGCACATCTTATAAGCAATTTGAACACTTGCACTAGATTTATTTCTTTTTGAATAAGTAAAAAAGAAAAGCACGACTTACCTTCCTTTTAAATAAGGTACACACATGTTAAAAGCAATTTGGTGTGCTTACAGAAGATCAGTTATAATTTCATCATCGTTTGTTGATCTAAGATCTACATATGGTATGCTGAAGCACAATATACTTCTACTGAAAGTAGTCCAAATGACTAAAAACACTGGAATTGTCAGCATTATACAATAAAAGATCACCAACCAGGAGATTTTTATTGAACAGGATGAAAAGTGGAGTCACTTTCTAGGAAAAACTGAGTCTCACAAGGTTCTGTTTTTGTGACTACTCCTTACAACATTTTGCTTCAGATACTCATTGTTCTGCAGTTATTTCAGATTTACTAATTTAAACCTTGTTTTATCCTTTAGTAAATCTAACTCACCATCTGAGTTACTTTAGATGCAGTGGAACCTGCAGTGCAGTGATCAACCTGCACAAAACGTTATCCTCTCAATGAAAAAAGATAACAGAATAGATCGCGATTAGGAAAAATTATTAAGTGATATGAAATGAAATTCTATTTTTTCTGCATTGATAAAATTATTGAAACGTAAGTGAAAACGGTGGAAACATTGGATATTTTTGGATCTGATTGCTTATACATATTTATATATAATTGTTAGCTTGCTCGGTTCCTTGGATTTTGCTCACTTCCATTATTTCATAGCTAGATAAATTCTGTATGAAAATCAGACAGTTCAATAACAAGTGCCCATACAGCAATGTATACAACAACTGGCTCATCAGCAAAGTAAAATCTCCGAACTTAGTGGTAATTACTCTCTCAGGAGCTTTCATTGCATCTATTTTCATTAAAAACCACAGACTAATAGGGTATTCCACCATCATCAGCGCATAAATAAAAACTTATCTTGCATCCACCAAATGTACTTGTTTACATTTCACCACCAAGGGAAATGACCTGAACAGTTTACTTTTTTATACTCCAGCATATTCTTTATAGTAGCAGCACATCCATTTTCCTCACTTAGCTACTTGCAGACCACGAATGTCCCACCTGTATTATATATGTCTATGATGCAGTCCAATCTCTTGATAGTATTTCATAACGCTACACACTTGATTTGTTCTACTTAAAGACTGCCATCAGCAAAAGTATCCATTTTGAGAGTTTTAGCTTTTGTTTGTTACAAAAAACAATAATTGTTTAAATGTTGTTTTATTTCTTTGTTGAAATGTCTCTTGACTGCTATTGGCATTTATAATTTGTCAACTTGCTCTGAACCTTAGATGCTGTCCATTTCCTTATTAGCTAGATAAATTCTGCGAGAAAAATTAAACTCTTTGACAACAAACGCACTTAAAAATACAGAAACTCCTGCTAAGTTACATGGTAGATATTCTCTTATTAGAGACTAAAACCCAATCAAAAGCTAAATTAAAATATCCATTTTATTCCAGAAAATGTTTACATTTTATAACCAAGAATAATAATCTATAGATATGAGACAGTCAAGTCTCTTCATAAAACACCACAGCGTGAACTCTGCTATTTCTCTCAATCCAATATTTAATAGATTGGGGCCTGCACTATTAATCTCTGGTGTTATTTTTAAGGAAAGCTTGTTTTCATGCCACTGAGATTGTAATATTCATAAAGAAAAATCCAACTTGGGTCAATTATCACAATAAAAATTTGTATTTCTTATATATGACAGTGCATTTTATAAATGTTTTTATTTCTTTTGATTTTGCAGAATATTTATAAAATAAATAATTTTTTCTTGAAATCTTTTAAAATTTAATCTTGTATTGATTTTAATTTTGCAGAATCATTCAGGAGAAAAAAGTATCCTTGGATTTGAAAAGATCTACCTTCTCGTGTTGACTTGAAATATTGAAATGCTTTACGAAAATGTTTTTTGTTTTTTAATTTTAACCTTTTCATAAAAAATCGGTTAAATCATACAATTGGAATTATATGAAGCTTTTTCTTTTGTAAAATCGTATTTTCTCGCAATGTATTGAACAATACATTTGCTCGTCAACAGTATATATTTAAATCTTATTAATCTTATTTAGGAGACCACGAGCTCAAAGGTTTGTGACAAATCCATGTGCTTAATGCACTCAGATATTTCTTCATATGACTAAAATTCTAGTTTGAAAAAAAAGAAAAATCTGGGAATGATTCAGACATAATTCATTTTTTTACATAAAAGAAAACTATAAAAAACAGGAATCATCAAATTCTAATAAAGATCCCCGGAATGTCTCTTTCAAAAATGAGCTATAAATTTAATAGTAATAGAGATTCATATTTTTGGCCAGAATGTGGTTGTGTTTTTGCAGTAAATAAAATTTTGCTATTCTTATGCGAACACATAATGAATACCTACTAGACATTGTCCTCAAGTGTCTAAGGTCTTTGTACAGGGATTTTTCAGAACAACCTGGCATGAAGATACTTTTTTCATAGAAGTAAACTCTGACCAAATATTCCAAATCACACAGTATTCACTGCCCAAATAAGATCTCCTTACTATGGCTAACCAACATTAGATTTTACAAGGAATGGTGCACCTTCTCCAAGTGATGTTTCCTCAAGTAATAGCACGAAGCTGGATACTCCATCAGACTAGATAAATTCTTGTCCAGTAAAACCAAGAGACCAAAATGAAAGATATACTACAACGTATGAAAATGGTTAATTGGGGAGAGGAAAATTATGTTCTTAACTTCTTTGCAAACTCAGTGTTTGAGAAACAAAGAACTTAAATGGAATATTCGAATATCTATGTATCTCATATAGACTTCAAGTGTTAGCTCCATGTTGTGGGCCCATTGATTTCTGAGAACTTCCACTGAACTAAAATAAAACAAAGAGAGAAGCATACAGAATCAGATATGCTCAAACATATGCTAATACACACTGGCGAGAAACCATACTCTTGTCAAGTCTGTGGCCATTCTTTTGCAAGAAAAGACCATATGTTGCAACATATGCGAACACATACTGGCGAGAAACCATATTCTTGTGAACTATGTGGCTCTTCTTTTGCCAGAAAAAATCATATGTTAACCCATATGCGAACACATACTGGAGACAAACCATATTCTTGTGAGCTATGTGGCTCTTCTTTTGCACAGAGATCAGATATGTTAAGACATATGCGAATACATACTGGAGAGAAACCATATTCTTGTGAAATATGTGGCTCTTCTTTTGCCAGAAAAAATCATATGTTGCACCATATGCGAACACATACTGGAGAGAAACCATATTCTTGTGAAGTATGTGGCTCTTCTTTTGCATGGAAAGAAAGTATGTTGCGACACATACGAACTCATACTGGTGAGAAACCATATTCTTGTGAAGTATGCGGCTCTTCTTTTACAAGTAAACACCATATGTTGCAACATATGCGAATACATACTGGAGAGAAACCATATTCTTGTGAACTATGTGGCTCTTGTTTTGCACAGAGATCAGATATGTTAAAACATATACGAATACATACTGGAGAGAAACCATATTCTTGTGAAGTATGTGGCTCTTATTTTGCAAGGAAACAAAGTATGTTGCAGCATTTACAAACACATACAGGCGAAAAGCCATATTCTTGTAAGATATGTGGCTCTTCTTTTGCAAGGAAAGATCATATGTTGAAACATATGCGAACTCATACTGGAGAGAAACCATATTCTTGTGAAGTCTGTGGCTCTTCTTTTGCAATAAAAGAAAGTATGTTGCGACACATGCGAACTCATACTGGAGAAAAACCATATTCTTGTGAAGTATGTGGCTCTTCTTTTACAATTAAGCATCATATGTTGCAACATATGCGAATACATACTGGAGAGAAACCATATTCTTGTGAAATATGTGGCTCTACTTTTGCACAAAAATCAGGTATGTTGAAACATATGCGAATACATACTGGAGAGAAACCATATTCTTGTGAAATATGTAGCTCTTCTTTTACACAGAAATCAAATATGTTGAAACATAAGCGAATACATACTGGAGAGAAACCATATATATAAAGTATGTGACTTTTCTTTTGCAGGGAAAAATCATATGTTTTACATATGCGATACATACTGGTGAGAAAACATTCTTTCGAAGTATGGAGCTCTTCTTTTGCATGGAAAGGAAGTATGTTGCAACACATGCAAACTCATACTGTAGAAAAACAATATCATTGTTTAGTATGTGACTTTTTTACAAGTAAACACCATATGTTTTCAACATATGCAAATATGAACTGGTAGTAAACGATATTTTTGTACATAAAAAAAGAAAGTATATTTTGACATATGCGAATACATACTGGAGAGAAACATGTTGCTACAATGATGCCTAGATTTGTATAAACTCGATCCAGCAATTAAGAATATCATTGCTATACATATACAAATGTGCCAAACTACCATACATGAAACCACACAAACGTATCTCTGAAAATACCTTACCTAAATATTAGAAGAAGATTGTTTCAAGGGGATAGCCTATCTCCTATACTCTTCTCCCTGGCACTCGATCCGTTTAGCAAGTTGCTCAACAAAAACTTTAGCACTGAAAATCTCAGCCAAAGCCGCCAACAAGATCCAAACAAATTTGTCAACAACCTGCTCTTCATGGACGACCTCAAGCTGTATTCCAGCTCAGACACTGACTGAATTCGACTTTTACAGGTTATAAATAACTTCTCCAGAGGTATTGGAATAAAGTTTGGTTTAGACAAATGTGGCAAGTTCTTCATCAAAGCTGAGAAGGAGGTACAAATGGAAAACATACAGCTTGATGGAAATACTGACATCAAAGACTTAGAAGAGCAGGGAAAATACAATAAGAAAGCGATTTAATTCATCATGCCATGATGAGAGAAAAATTAACAGAGTATACATATAGTGAGTAAGGAAAATCCGTAAAACAGAACTTAAAAAAGAAAAACAAGATTACCGCTATTAACCAAAAAGCAATGCCTGTGATAACTTATCACTTTGGCATTGTCAATTGGTCACAAATAGATAAACAGACTGGACACTAAAATCCGGAAAATGCTAAAATTATAAAATTACATACCGAAATTGGTGACTGCCTAAACTGTATCTGACTAGAGGAACAGAAGGTATGGATCTCTGAGAGATTGAGCATCAAGATCGTGCAACTATCAGGATTAAACAATAGCCAGCAGAACTATGTCCATCACCAAACTAGCCAAACATTGTATTTTGTGTCAATAACATGGTATTGATTTCAACAAAACTTAATGCAAAAAAGGAGTCTAAGGTTACCAATGACAAATCAAACTCGGACTTTCGTTGACAGAGCATGCACCAGTGTTGCGACACAGGTCAGTGAGTTTATGTTGGGTGCAGTAATTACAGCCCCACACATGCATACACCCATATAAATAGAAATGCAGATAGAGAATCAGGCAAAGTGTTCGGAGTTGAGTTCAGTTAGTTGAGAGAATAGAGTTGAGTAGGAGAATGAGAAAACAAAGAGACCTTTGGGTCAGCAATGAGCAATTCTCCATCATCAGTATTTGGTCTGAATAAAAAATTATCATGCCGAAACAATGCGTTTATTGTACAGTACCACATATATGCAACTCAATAATTATAAAAACAAAATAAACGGAATTATGAAATGGCTAATTGAGATGTAGAGGTCAGCATAGGTTAAGATGATAAGTTGAAACTTGCGTTATTGTCATGATTTTCTTTGTTTTCACTTTACTGTAGCAGTCATGAATAAAAGACTGATCAGCGCAACCAATGGGTCCTACTGCATTGAAAATGTCATATCAATGATTGTCGATCAGAATAGTCACTCGGATAAGATCAGAGGTCACATAAGCATAGATCAGCACAAATCATAAAGATTACTATTAGTCTGCACCCAGGAATACTGCTGATTTCATTGCGATGTTAGGACAAATTCTTTACTTTGAGGGACAATCTACAAACCTACTACTCCTATAGTATATCTAACCCTATAAAATAATGGCGGTTACATTTATACAGGATTAATCTGAGTTTTATACGGTTATTACCATTATCATATTTCGATATAGTGTTTTGTTTCTATTAATAAAATCTTACAGTGACTGTCATACACTGCTTTAAAGCCCATTTATTATAAGGTTGTAAAACACAATATATGAATAACGTTTTCCTACTTAGAAAGAATGTTTATTTGATCTATGAAAATATTTCTTAAAATTCAATTTATATTTTTTAATAAATCAAAACTACATTGAGTATTTATTGGGTTTAATTTTAAAAGAAAAGTTATATGACAAAAGAATCCCACCAAGAAAGTCAAAAACATAATTTTGTTTTTATATACATCGCTTTTTATTCTTGAAATGAAAAATATCAAAAATGTCGATTTTGGAGAATTGTATCTATTCAGTTTTGTACAATTCAAATTACATTTTTCCTTAAAAGGGTGGCCATGCTTTATTGTTAAATATGATACGTAGGGAAAGAAAATCACTTTAACATAATTTCTCACTGCAATTGTTTATATTGAAAATGGAATCTTGCCATTTCCATGTAAATAAAACAAATAACTGGTTTTAATTACGTTAATATCTTCATTGTCAACTGCGCCTTCTCCCCTTTGTTTCTTTCAATCGTTTTATCGTTCTACCTATCACAAATCTTCTTTATGACTCCAATGCTTGTAGTTTTTCTCTTAGATTCTCAAATTACTTTTTAAATGAATTGATTTACGCAAACAAGATCACTTACTCTTCACTAGGTGTAACTATGATATTGTGCCATTGACTACTGCACACTCTTTAACCTTCTCGAATGGCCTTTGGGCCTTGATAAGTAGTGACTCCTATTCCCACCCTTTACCATCTCAGTCTGAGCCCGGGTAACAAGATTTCTTTAAAAATGACTTTAGATTTTTATTTTGCTTTGACAGTATTTTACAAGAAAATGGACTTGCCATTTCCTATTTAAAAAAGCAAAGATATTTTTAACATAATTATTTTTAAATAAATAAAATGCAGATTAATATCTCATATTTTACAAAACTGAACTCGTACAAAACGAAAGTCAATACACTACACATACTGTGCGTTTTATTAAAAGTTTATTCCACAAAAACTATTATAATAGAAACATGTTTTCTACAATCAATGTCATATTTATAAAAAGCACTAATGAAATTTTGAATTCATATTTCAAAAACCGATTAGGAACCAGCTTTTAATATATTATCCTATTTGTAGTAGGAAGAAAAGATTTAAAATTGTTTTGTATCAAAAAACATTTTCGTCAACTCAAGACAACCAAACAACTATTTAGTTCTCATACAAATGAAAGAAAACGGAATAAGTACACCCATTTCTCGTTCTAAATCAATACTGGGCAAATGGGTTTATAACTAATTATTCACTTTTCAGAGTACATTTTACAAATAGTAAATGTTACTGACAAATATTGCCTTATATTTTTATAACTAATTATTCATTTTTCAAAGTACATTGTACAAATAGTAAATGTTACCGACAAATATTGCGTTATATTTTTATAACTAATTATTCACTTTTCAAAGTACATTGTACAAATAGTAAATGTTACCGACAAATATTGCGTTATATTTTTATAACTAATTATTCACTTTTCAAAGTACATTGTACAAATAGTAAATGTTACCGACAAATATTGTGTTATATTTTTATAACTAATTATTCACTTTTCAAAGTACATTTTACAAATAGTAAATGTTACCGACAAATAGTGCGTTATATTTTTATAACTAATTATTCACTTTTCAAAGTACATTTTACAAATAGTAAATGTTACCGACAAATAGTGCGTTATATTTTTATAACTAATTATTCACTTTTCAAAGTACATTGTACAAATAGTAAATGTTACCGACAAATATTGCGTTATATTTTTATAACTAATTATTCACTTTTCAAAGTACATTTTACAAATAGTAAATGTTACCGACAAATATTGCGTTATATTTTTATAACTAATTATTCACTTTTCAAAGTACATTTTACAAATAGTAAATGTTACGGACAAATAGTGCATTATATTTTTATAACTAATTATTCACTTTTCAAAGTACATTGTACAAATAGTAAATGTTACCGACAAATAGTGCGTTATATTTTTATAACTAATTATTCACTTTTCAAAGTACATTTTACAAATAGTAAATGTTACCGACAAATATTGCGTTATATTTTTATAACTAATTATTCACTTTTCAAAGTACATTGTACAAATAGTAAATGTTACCGACAAATATTGCGTTATATTTTTATAACTAATTATTCACTTTTCAAAGTACATTGTACAAATAGTAAATGTTACCGACAAATATTGTGTTATATTTTTATAACTAATTATTCACTTTTCAAAGTACATTTTACAAATAGTAAATGTTACCGACAAATAGTGCGTTATATTTTTATAACTAATTATTCACTTTTCAAAGTACATTTTACAAATAGTAAATGTTACCGACAAATAGTGCGTTATATTTTTATAACTAATTATTCACTTTTCAAAGTACATTGTACAAATAGTAAATGTTACCGACAAATAGTGCGTTATATTTTTATAACTAATTATTCACTTTTCAAAGTACATTGTACAAATAGTAAATGTTACCGACAAATATTGTGTTATATTTTTATAACTAATTATTCACTTTTCAAAGTACATTTTACAAATAGTAAATGTTACCGACAAATATTGCGTTATATTTTTATAACTAATTATTCACTTTTCAAAGTACATTTTACAAATAGTAAATGTTACCGACAAATAGTGCGTTATATTTTTATAACTAATTATTCACTTTTCAAAGTACATTGTACAAATAGTAAATGTTACCGACAAATAGTGCGTTATATTTTTATAACTAATTATTCACTTTTCAAAGTACATTTTACAAATAGTAAATGTTACCGACAAATATTGCGTTATATTTTTATAACTAATTATTCACTTTTCAAAGTACATTTTACAAATAGTAAATGTTACGGACAAATAGTGCATTATATTTTTATAACTAATTATTCACTTTTCAAAGTACATTGTACAAATAGTAAATGTTACCGACAAATAGTGCGTTATATTTTTATAACTAATTATTCACTTTTCAAAGTACATTTTACAAATAGTAAATGTTACCGACAAATATTGCGTTATATTTTTATAACTAATTATTCACTTTTCAAAGTACATTGTACAAATAGTAAATGTTACCGACAAATATTGCGTTATATTTTTATAACTAATTATTCACTTTTCAAAGTACATTTTATAAATAGTAAATGTTACCGACAAATAGTGCGTTATATTTTTATAACTAATTATTCACTTTTCAAAGTACATTTTATAAATAGTAAATGTTACTGACAAATATTGCGTTATATTTTTATAACTAATTATTCACTTTTCAAAGTACATTTTACAAATAGTAAATGTTACCGACAAATAGTGCGTTATATTTTTATAACTAATTAGTCACTTTTCAAAGTACATTTTACAAATAGTAAATGTTACCGACAAATATTGCATTATATTTTTATAACTAATTATTCACTTTTCAAAGTACATTTTACAAATAGTAAATGTTACCGACAAATATTGCGTTATATTTTTATAACTAATTATTCACTTTTCAAAGTACATTTTACAAATAGTAAATGTTACCGACAAATATTGCGTTATATTTTTATAACTAATTATTCACTTTTCAAAGTACATTTTATAAATAGTAAATGTTACCGACAAATAGTGCGTTATATTTTTATAACTAATTATTCACTTTTCAAAGTACATTGTACAAATAGTAAATGTTACCGACAAATAGTGCATTATATTTTTATAACTAATTATTCACTTTTCAAAGTACATTTTACAAATAGTAAATGTTACCGACAAATATTGCGTTATATTTTTATAACTAATTATTCACTTTTCAAAGTACATTTTACAAATAGTAAATGTTACTGACAAATATTGCGTTATATTTTTATAACTAATTATTTACTTTTCAAAGTACATTTTATAAATAGTAAATGTTACCGACAAATATTGCGTTATATTTTTATAACTAATTATTCACTTTTCAAAGTACATTTTACAAATAGTAAATGTTACCGACAAATATTGCGTTATATTTTTATAACTAATTATTCACTTTTCAAAGTACATTTTACAAATAGTAAATGTTACCGACAAATATTGCGTTATATTTTTATAACTAATTATTCACTTTTCAAAGTACATTTTACAAATAGTAAATGTTACCGACAAATATTGCGTTATATTTTTATAACTAATTATTCACTTTTCAAAGTACATTTTACAAATAGTAAATGTTACCGACAAATATTGCGTTATATTTTTGGAACATTAAAATGTATTAAAAGAAAGAACTTTGTTTACAAATGAAAGAATAACTGTTTTTTTAATACGTATTATGTGATTTTTTTATTTTCGTGGCAAAGTATAAACGGACACTTTTTAGATATGATATTAGAAGTTATATTTTCGGTTAATCATATCAAAATATATCTGAGAGGATATATGAGTTGCTCATAATCATATTGTTTTATTTCTATATAAAAAAGGTTTTGTAAATATTTTTCATTTTTCTTCATTTTGTTTAGGTTTGTGTTAAGTAATTAATGTCAAACATACAATTGAACTCAGATAATTTCTATTATGTTTTTAATGTATGCATCAACATTTTCTTTATGAATCGTATCCAAATATTAACACCTGAGAAATCATTTTAGGATTCAAACCGCCCTTTTAAGTAAAATTGCCACAACTCATATTAGTTTATCTGGTACATTAATCCGGTAGTTTTATAGATTCTTTTCGGGATCAAACTGGCAATTATTATTACTAAGTATGTGCAAAATGAATAGCCGATGCTGAAAATGTCTAAACATTTTGGCACATCTCTTCACTTAAAAATTCACAAAAAATCAGAAAATGGACCAATTTTTATGAGATTTTCAGTATTTATCAAATAATGATCACTAATATATTGAAATTATTATTGAAACTTTAATCTCAGTGGAATTGTATTAGTTTGTTTGAACCAAAAAACACCTTTACTAAAGTTAATGTTTTCAGTAGTAAAAAAAAATTATTTATTTATTTCTTTTTTTGTAATAAAGCATCGTAAATTGTAAGAATAAAAAATATTTTTTCAGGTACAGTACAAAAAAGCCTCTAAATTGCATATTAATGCAATCAATATAACTCGAAGAAACAATTTCTAGAATTGAATTGAATTAAGCATTGTTTATTACATATTTTCACACAAAAATCCTGACTGCAAAACATATTTCCTCTTTTTTAAAGTCATATTTTTAGCATAATTTTTATATGTAAGATTCTAAAGTATTCTTTGTGAATGAACGTGTAATTTTCAGTGTAAAATAATCTTATACAATCTTGAAAAATAAAAAAAATTGAAAAAATGAAAAAGCAGGCACACACAAAAATAATTAAATCAAAAAATGGTAAGCATTAAACAAACGTCCACGATAAGTATGCACGGGTGCACAGTTGGGAAAAAAGAAAACCAGTCTGTTTTGAACCCTTTCCTTCTATTTTACAACATGATGCCATTTTCATTTTCTTCACACTTTTTGGGTACTAATTAAGCTATTTTTTTGTGAAAACGTGTTTTTTATTTAATTCATTATATTAGGACTTTACTAATTATCTTTGCAATAGTCCCACAAAACTAATATTTATTTTTCAAGGGATTTTTACAATTAATTTATTTAAATTCAAAATCTAGTTGAACTTGTCAGTTTTCGAATGTCACCGTGAAAACATTTTCCAGTATAACTTGTTTTCACATGAAAAAATATATTATTTCCTTTTAGAATTGAACTTCAGGCTTTAATCTTTCAAATACAATCTTACAGTAATTGGAAACCTACAAAAAAATTATAATAAACCAATTTTCACAACAATGTTCCTCTATCAGATTTCTACCATTAATGCTCATACTTAATTATTATGTGTTACAATCAATTTGGTATTATTTCTATATGAGATACATGAATATTCGAATGTTCCATTAAAGTTGTCCTTTACGAGGTGCCTTAAATAAGTTTCCAGATTTTTTGTATCGGCACTGTTATTGATAGTACCCACATGAAACCCTAGTCCCCTTCCAAGTATTTTCCTCCAGCTGCAATGTACTTATGCCATTCAAACTTCTGGAAAGCCCTATGGAAATCCTATTGTGTTAGCGCATCAATGAACCTTGTCACAACCTCTACCATCTTCTTAATTTTATCATAATGACAGCCTCTAAATTTTTCCTTGAGCTTAGGTAATAACCAAAAGTCACAGGGTGCATAGTCTGTATTATAGGGAGGGTGATAAACTGTCTTGATGACCACCTTTGAAAATAGTCTGTGACAAGATGGAGGTGTGGACTGATTTATTGTCCTGGTAGAGATGCTACTGACCCAATTAGAAGAGTCCTGGCCTCCTCCGATATGATTAATGTGAAAAAGTAGAGGGCATACTTCACAAGATTATGGTTTCTCTCCTATATCCTTCCATATCTTTACATGTACTTAAAAATAATAATTGCCAGTTTGGTCCCCCCCCCAAAAAAAAACTATAAAAATACTAGATGATTATACTAGATAAAATAATATGAGAGGTGACAATTGAACTTAAAGGAATAATGATATTTCGTGTTTTTATATTTGGATACGATTCATAAAGAAAATGTTAATGTATATATTAAACAAAAACATATAATAGAAATATATTCGAGTCCAATCGTATGTTTTTTTATTATTCAATCAACGAAACTTGAAAAAGATTTTAATGAAGAAAAATTAGAAGTATTTACAAAAACTTTTTTTATAGCAGTTAATAACTTTTAACAACTTTTAGATATATCCTCACAGATCTATTTTGATGTAATGAAACGAAAATACGACTTTTAAAATTATATAAAACTTTACTTTTAAGCTTAGCCACGAAAATAAAAAAAAACGTTTTCTAAAGTTAGAGTTCAAAAAAGCCTTTCATACATTTTTACTGTTACTAAAATGTAACGTTATATTTTTGTGTAGCATTTACTGTTTGTACAATGTACTTTGAAGAGTGAATAATTAGTTGTAAACCAATGTTCACATTATTGATATAGAATAGAAAATGTGTATACTTATTAATTTTATTTAATTTTTATTGTAATCGCTTTTCTAGGTTAGCAGTCAGAATGAGATATATTAAAAAACATTAAAAAAATATTGCTAATTATCTTTATTTCATATGTAATTGTAGAAAAACCAATACACCACTGTTCATGAAAGCAAGTGCTAAAGGGACCATCGTAATCCAGTGAATATAACATACCCCGCCGTTCTTCTTTCCTCAAAAGCGTTCCGTTTGCTACCGGCATATGATATGTGACAAAATATAATTTTATCATATTTAAAATCAATATATGCCAAAAATTATTTGCATATTTGGTTGTCTTGAATTGACGAAAAAGTTTTTTGATACAAAATAATTTTCAGTCCCTTCTTCCTACTGCAATTAGCATACTAAATCAAGAGCTGGTTCCTAATTAATTTATGAAATATGAATTTCAAATTTCCTTAGTTTTTTTATAATCAGTAATCGTGGAAAATATTTTTTGTTATAATAGTTTTTGTGGAATAATTTTTTACTAAAACATACAGTAATTTTAGTGTGTTGATTTTCGTTTTATAGGAGTTCAGTTTTGTAAAATATAAGGTATTGATCTGCATTTTATTTATTTAAAAAACATATTTGTATTTAAAAGGTCTTTGCTTTTCTATATGTGAAATGTCACTTCCATTTTTTGTGAAATACTATTAAATTAAAACAAAACTCTTTTAAGGAAATATTGTCAGCCCGAGCTCATGCTGACATTGGGACGGTAAACGATGTGAGAAATGAGAAATTTATCTAATGAAGAGTAAATGACATTCTTTGTGTTAATTAATTCTTTTTTTTTACATGGGAGTCACCACTTATCAAGGCCCAGAAGCTACTCGGGGATAAGGGTTATTGCGTGTACAGTAGTCAATGGGATAATATCGTAGTAATCGTTAGTAATGGAGATTTGATAAAGTGTCTTACTTAAGGGGGCGGTTTATCAGGAATTCATTTATGTTGAGCTGAAGACATCAAAGTTGTAGTCAGGTGGGAAACAGGCAAACGGAAGAGAGTTCCACAGGCGTGCACTTCTAAGAAAGAAGCTCTGTTCATAACATCTACGTTTTGATTTAGGCGCAGATAAAGAATGGGGAAAATTATTGAGAGTGGTGTAAGCTAGACAGGTGTTTTTCGCGAAATATTGGCGAGGGAGGACCGGAGATTGGAGCTCAGACGAGCACTTGCTATTGAAATAACGATAAAGCAAAGACAGGCTCGCAACGTCTCCTGTGGGAGAGAGGTTGCAGGGAAGAGAAAAGGGCATCCCCCACTAGACCACAAAGTCTATTTTGTACTCTGTCAAGGCAGGATAGGCTGTTTTTAGCAGCTCCTGCCCAGATGTGGTAGCAGTACTCCATCCTTGGACGTACTTGGCTTTTATATAGATAGAGAATTGCATCAGCAGTGAGATATCTTCTGGAGTGGTAGAAGGATCCTACAATTTTTCCAGCGACCTTGACAATAGACTTGATGTACGTGAATTGGAGTCATAAGAAAGATTGTGAAAGAATAGGTAGAATGATAAAACGATGGAAAGAACAAGGTAAAAAAGATGAGTAGACTATCAAATTAATTGAAGTTATTAAAACCAGGAATGTGTTTTATTTACATGGCAAGGTCAACATTCTATTTGCAATATAAACAATTGTTGCAGTGAGAAATTATGTACATATGATATTCTTTCGCTCTATATTAAATAATAAAGCATGTCCACTTTTGACGGAAAAATTTAATTTTACCGAACTATCGATAGTTGGATCTCTCAAAATCGCCATTTTTGACATCTTTCTTTTCAAGATTAAAAATCAAAGTATATAAAAGCAAAATAGTATTTGTTACGTTCTTGGTGGGTTTCTTTACCATATATGTATTCCTTAAAAATTAAACCCAATAAGTTCTTAAAATAATTGTGCTTTATTTAAAAATATAAATTGAATTTTAAAAAATATTGTAATATCTCAGAAATCCCTACTAAATTCGAAGAAACACTGTATGTTGTGTTTTACAGGTTTATAATGAAGGGTGTTATATTACAAGGGCCCGACAATATTTTTCGGACACTTTAGTATTTGACTTTCCGAGTACCATAGAGTGGCGAAATTCCTCCAATAGAATACATAAACATATAAAGACCATACCTGTAATAAAAATGGAACAAAATAGATTAGGTAAGGAAAAATATTTAATTTTCATCATTGTTTACAAAACACACGCGACATTATTTTTCGGATATCATTGAAAAACTGTTAATAGTCTGTAATATCACTTTTCTTCTAAATAACTTTAGCAATCTCTCTTCATAATGACCAAACATATGCACAATAATATCTCTATATGTTTCTATTAGTTGTTTTTGGCATCTAGTATTCATTCCCATAGTTGAGCCTCTTTCGTTATTTCAGGTCTGTCATAGACAACTTGTGCAAGCATTTCCCAAACATTTTCCATTAACTTTAGATCTGGGCTTTTTGCAGGCCATTCCAAAGTAGTCATATTCACTTTAGATATCCATTCTTTCATGTGTTTGGACACATGGATGCTGCAATTGTCTTGCTGTAGAACGAAATCATTCCCCGTCTCTTATCGTATCCTTGGTAGGGCTTTCTCGTCCAGCAACTGTTTGAAGCTTTCGCTGTTTTGTCGTCCTTTCAGCCACTGCATGTAGTGGATAAACTCGTTTTACACTGGTGACTTTTTCCATAACGTCCAGTCGTTGAGTTTTTCCATGTGTGCATCGCAACTAACTCGTTTTAAACTGGTGTGAGTTCAGTGGCGGTTGTTATCGATGTCCGTGGATTTTATGCGAAAATCCTTGAGGGGTTAGGTTTGATGAATTAGATCGTTGGAGAAAGTTTGAAAAATGTTGTTTGCGGAACCTGACTTTTTATGACTCGTATAAAGTCAAGAACTCCGTGTCAGTTCATGTTGAGAGACGTGTCTAAATGTGTCGGCCACTTCGTCGACCACGGCAGGAAGTAATGCCTGGGCCACATTCACAGAACGTCGGTATGTGCGTCAGGGGCACAGCATCCACAGCAATGCTGATAGCGAAATCGTAGTTAGTGTTATCGCTAGCCACCCTGTTTGATTGTACATCACGTCGGGTCTACTACTTGTTGAAGGACTAACGGGTGTTGATGTTAGTTCCGTGAACTCCAAAAATAAAACTGAAAAAAAAAAAATGTAAAATGGAGTTGAACAATCAAGCAAAGATGACTGAGGTGGATGAATAAATTTAATACAAAATTTATTTTCTCAAAATCGATATTAAGTGAGAAGAGTAGACAAGAAAGTTTCTTATTAATTGAAAGTCTCTTCCTGCGACTGAGGTAATAAAAATGAAATGAAGTAGAAAAGTAAAAGTTCTTGGTTAGAAATAATCAGTCCTTTTTTTTTTTTTTTTTTTTTTAAGAATAGTTAACCAACATAAAAGTCCATCAGTCCATCCATCACTTACTTTAACGGAGAGATAGAAAAGGTAAAAATCCATTAGGGTAAAAAGTCCATCCATCTCCATGTAGAGGATTAATTATCGAGCGTGCACACGTTTAACGTCCCATGTTTCCAGCATTTAACGTTGATGTTTACAGCATGCTGTTTGGGGGTCGACTGATTGGTTTGGCGCAAAATACATTATTTATTGATCCCCAACTGGCTCCACGAACACTGTCTGGAAAAATATTTTGGAAATTTGTTTTCTTCGCAATCCGATTGGATATATAAAAAAAACATCTTTGTGATGTAAAATGCACTGCTTGACGGCCGTGTAAAAAGGCTGGGTTTCATTTATAAGTCAACAGAATTTGCGTGGGTGTAGAAAGGAACTGTGCGCCCAGTTGAAATGAACTTTAAACAGTCGTGCATGCGTGCGTGCGTGGGACTGGATTTTACAGTTCCTATTTACAATGCCTCCCCACGGGACAGAGTTAGACACCAGGGTCGTTTTTTAACGTGGAGAAAAGGAACAAAAATAAAAATTGTCTCAGGCGTGAAGGATTTCTCCTCCACTGACAGAGAACAAGAAATTGACGTGCAGCATTGCAGCAATGCAGCATCTGAAGAACAGATACTACACTGTGATCTTGTCCCAAGTTGGGGCTGCAGGCTGCACACCATTATTCTATTTGAGTAGTATCGCTGTGATGGCGGCGAGGCTACGATAGTTTGAAACTTTTATTGAATTTCGTTTTAAAATAATGACCAAACGATTTTGTTTGTGTTAGAATTATTCTTTTCGAGTCATCATTTCATAGGTTGATTTGAGTCACGTGATGTCAACAAACACGGGCAGACAGCAGTTTAGATTTAGGAAATTCTGGGGTTGAGCGATCAACAACTTATTGTTTAATCTCCGATAATACACTTTTCTTGCTATAAAAATTGTGTTCACGTAAATTATTTAATTATTCTACTTTATGATAACTCGATATAAGAAATTGTCGAGGAGAAATTCAAATGCACGTTATTTTAACATACTTTCAATTAAAGGAGCAAGGACCAAGCTTCCATTAAAAAAAGAAAGAAAGAACAAATAACGTGGTTTAAAAAAAAGGTTTTAAACTTCAAACTTTACAGGTAAAATTCTAAAAAACACTACGTTTTTTTTATTCTAAATTTGAATATATTATTTATTGACCTTTTCTCTTCAATTTGTGATATATAACACTTTGGTGAGTAAATTATTATTTACTTTTTAATAGACATTTCAAAATGGGAGGCGTGAATTATTCAATCCCCTGTCTTTCCAAGCTTATAATTACTCGAAAAATGTAATTCAAGCCCTAATTTTTTTTCAATTAAAGGAGCAAGGACCAAGCTTCCATTAAAAAAGAAAGAAAGAACAAATAACGTGGTTTAAAAAAAGGTTTTAAACTTCAAACTTTACAGGTAAAATTCTAAAAAACACTACGTTTTTTTTTTTGTTTTAAATTTGAATATATTATTTATTGACCTTTTCTCTTCAATTTGTTAGTAAATGAATTATTTACTTTTCGGTGAGTAAATTAATTATTTACTTTTTAATAGAAACTTGAAAATGAGGAGGGCGTGAATTAAAAAAAACGTTTGTCTAAAATATTATATTCGGTTTATTAGAAAGAACATAAAATTTCACATTGACTCTGAAAATATCGTAAAAATAGAATCAATAGAAATATTTTGATAGATTTTTAAAGTTTAAAAAGTGAAAAATATTGAGTTCGGAAAATCCATTACTGTTTTAAAAAAATATATATTTCTATTACCTTTAAAACAACTTTAATAGTTTATTTTGGAAGTATAATCCATAAAGGAAATAAATAACCCACTTTTAACGGAGAAATTACGAGATTTTTATATTTTATTCGCAGTTTCGTGTTAGGGGTGTCAAAAATTCCTATAAAAATTCTGATACACCTATTGCAGTACACTCTGGGTACTTGTGTCTTTACAAGGGTATACAGATAGGAAACGGCTGTATATATTAACTAATACCAACATATACGTATTTAGGGTAGATAAAGGAAGGGGGTCCTTTAAAATCGAGGTTCAACCTCTCGAAAGGTTGAATTGATTTTATTAAATGCCCATCAACAGGGCGGAAAAATCTTGGTTGCCACTTGTTGCAAACAATACAGTCCTTTGTCATCTGCCGGATATACTCAAGAGAGTTGGGGAGGTTTCTACTCCTTATGAAGATCATCATCCTTGTAATCCCAGGATGGCACAAGGATCGATGCAAATTGAGGAAGTTGTTGCTACTATTCACAATAGCGCAAGAAGCATGTGTCAATGCGTCAGCTACAAGATTATTCTCACCAGGGCGATAGATAATGTCGAAATTGAAGCATGAAAGCTCCAATCTCCAACAGCAATTTATCGCTTTTTATTCGACTATGGTGATTTTGGTCGTAAACAAATTTTACTGATTTCTGATCAGTAATAAGTTTGAAGTGCTTCCCCAAGAGATAATGGCGCCAATATCTAACTGCTTCTGTAATGGCAGGCGCTTTCTTTTCAACAGCTGGATGGTTTAGTTCAGAGCCGTGTAGAGTTCGTGAGAAAAAAACCAACTGGTCTACCATTTTGGTTAATGACTTCAGAAAGAGCACAATCAGAGGCATCCGTCTCCAACAAGGGGAGCATTCTCGTCGATAGTTTTTATTACGGCTGATTCAATATCTAGCTTTAGACTGTGAAATGCATTTCGAGCTTCCTTATTAAGGGGAAATAAATTGGTTTTAATAAGAGGCTGAATCTTATCAGAATACCTATGGATTCACTTTGAATAATACGAGAAAAAACCCAGGGCTCGTTTGAGAGATTTGCCGTCAATTGGATAAGGGAGTTCTTTTAAAAGCTTCAACCTCTCGGAGTCAGGTTTAATTTGACCGTTGGGTCCAATGATATAACCCATGGAGCTCAGTTCATTCACAGAAAACACACACTTTTCTTTATTGTACGTAATTTTTCGTTTTTGTGTTACTTTGATAAATTCCGCCAGATTCTCATCGTGTTGCTCCTGATCCTTTCCACAGATGAAAATATTATCCAGGTATCCAAAGGTGTTGTGTAAGTCCTCAGAACTAATAATTTCATCGACAATTCGCTGAAAGCAAGCAACTCCGTTTGTAACTCCAAAGGGTATTCGGGTGAACTCATACAAACCGGAGTTAGCTTCAAAAACAGTGAAGGGTTTATCATTCTCATTGATGGGGATCTGGTGATATGCATTTTTCAGGTCGATTGTGCTGAATACATTATACTGAGCAACGTTATTCACTACGTCATCCAGCTGGGGCAGGGGGTAGGCGTCAAGGCTTGTGTACTTATTCACAGTCTCAGAATAATCAATGACCATTCTCCTTTTCTGAATATCGGATTTAACCACGACCACTTGTGACCCCCAGGGGAAGTTTGAGGTTTTCACGATCCCCTCCTTTAAAAGGCGCTTAACTTCTGAGTCACTGAACTTGCTATCACTTGAGCTATAACGTTTGGACTTGGTGGCGACCTGTTTGCAGTTCTTATTTATATTAGCAAAAAGTTCAGGCGGTTCCACCGAAGCCACAGCAAGTCCACAAATCTCAATAGGAGTTGAACTCCCACCGTACTTGAAGGTAACGCTTTCATCTTTACTTTGAAAATCTAGTCTGAGAATCGCATCAAAACAAAAGGTATTCAAAACTGACAGTTTCTGATTGGGATACATACGTTTGTTAAAAAGTATGTTAGGAAAACAAGCACCTACCACTTTGGATGAGAGGTCAGACGATGCCATCGAAACTCTCAAGTCTGAATCTGTTATTTTTAAATCCAGTTCCTCAGCTACTTTGGTATGAATAAAGCTGTCAGAGCTACTACTGTTCATTAGTGCTCTTAATGGGCAACCCAAAATGTGGATTTCTACGGTGGATCTCTGTAGGGGCGATGGAACTGCCGAATTCGAACATAGAGGCTAAGGTTGGATAATGGACCATGGCAGAAGTTGATTGAGTAGTATTATTTGATTTGTAGGATTATGCAAAATGCCCGATCCGTTTACATCGATGACAAACACTCGATTTCGCTGCAGTTGGGGGCAGCGGCGGTGCACACTTGTTGTTTATAGAGTGGTGTTCCCAACGCGGTTTACAGTAGTTACTGGTGATGGTGGCGCCTACTTGTTGATAGAGTGGTGTTCACAATGCAGTTCACAGTAGTTGGTGGGGACTGCAGCGCCTACTTGTTGTTGATAGAGAGGTGTTCAAACACGGTTCACAGTAGGTGGTGGCGAAAGCGGTAGTGCCTACTTGTTGTTGTGGTGGGAACAACGGCGGCGCCTACTTGTTGTTGATAGTGTGGGGTTCCCAACGTGGTTAACAGTAGTTCATTGCAACGGTGGCAGCAGCGCTTAATTGTTGTTGACAGGATGGTGGTCACAACGTGGTTCACAGTAGTTGGTGGTGACAGTAGTGTCACCTTCTTGTTGTGGATAGAGTGTTCACAACGCGGTTCACAGTAGTTTGTGGCAATGCGACGGCGGCACCTACTTGTTATTGATGGAGCAGTGTTCCCAACACAATTCACAGTAGTTGGTAGCAACGGCAGTGGCGGCACATACTTGTTGTTCATAGAACAGTGTTCACAATGTGGTTAACAGTAGTTGGTGGTGACAGCGGTGCAGACTTGTTTTTGATAAAGCGGTGTTCCCAACGTGGTTCACAGTAGTTGGTAGCGACGGCGGCTCCTACTTATTGTTGATAGAGCGGTTTCACAACAGGGTTTACAGTACTTGGTGGTGACGGTGGCACAAGGCGCCTATTTCTTGTTAATGAAACACTGTTCCCAACGCAGTTCACAGTTAGTGGCGACATCGGTGGCACCCACTTGTTGTTGATAGAACGGTGTTCACAATGTTGTTCATAGTAGTTGGCTGCAATAGCGGCAGCGCACCTATTTTTTTTTGATAGAACAATGTTCACAACGCGGTTCACAGTAGTTAGTGGCCCTGGCAGCGCGTCTACTTTTTGTTGATAGAGCAGTGTTCTCAATGCGGTTCACAGTAGTTGGTGGTGATGGCGGCGCCTTCTTGTTAATAAATCGGTGTTCACAAACGCTGTTCACAGTAGTGGGTGGCAACGATAGCGCCTACTTGGTTTTGATTGAGCAGTGTTCACAATGCAGTCCACAGTAGTTGGTGGCGACGGCGATGCACACTTGTTGATACAGCAGTGTTCACAACGCGGTTCACAATAGTTGGTGGCAACGGCGACGCCTACTTGTTGTTGATAGAGCACTGTTTGCAACGCGGTTTACAGTAGTTAGGGTTATGGTGGCAGTGCCGCATACTTTTTGTTGATAGAGCGGTGTTCCCAATGCAGTTTACAGTAGCTGGTGGCGACAGTGGCGGCTGATCCTACTTGTTGTTGATAGAACGGTGTTCACAATGCGGTTCACAGTAGCTGGTCGCGATGGTGGCGGCGTCTAATTGTTGTTGAAAGAGCAGCTTTATCAACACAGTTCACAGTAATTGGTGGACACGGCGGTGCCTACTTGTTGTTGATAGAGCGGTGTTCCCAACATGGTTCACAATAGTTGGTGGCGACGGCAGTGGCTCATACTTGTTGTTTATAGAGCGGTGTTACCAACGCCGTTAACAGTAGTTGGTTGTGATGGTGGCGCCTACGTGTTGTTAATAGAGTGGTGTTCCAAACGCGGTTCACAGTAGTTGGTGGCGACAGCGGCGACGCCTACTTGTTGTTGATAGAGTGGTGTTCTGAATGTGGTTCACAATAGTTGGTTGTAATGGTGGCGGCGGCGACTAATTGTTGTTGATAAGATGGTGTTCACGATGCGGTTCCCAGTAGTTGGTTGCGCCAGCGGTGTCGCCTTCTTGTTGTGGATAGAGCAGTGTTCACAACGCGGTTCACAGTAATTCGTTGCAACGGCGACTTGAAGTTCATAGAACAGTGTTCACAATGCGGTTAACAGTAGTTGGAGGTAAGAACGACAGCGGCGTGGACTTCTTGTTGATAAAGCAGTGTTCCCAACGTGGTTCACAGTAGTTGGTAGTGACAGCGGCTCCTACTTGTTGTTAATAGAGTGGTTTCACAACGGGGTTTACAGTACTTGGTGGTGACTGCGGCGGAAATCGCCTATTTGTTGTTGATGGTGTGGTGTTCCCAACACAGTTTACAATAGTTGGTGGCGACAGCGGCGGTGGCGCACACTTGTTGTTTATAGAGCGGTGTTCCCATAGCGGTTCATAGTAGTTGTGGTGACAGTGGTGCCTACTTGTTGTTGATAGAGTGGTGTTCTCAACGCTGTTCACAGTAGTTGTAGTGACATCGGCGGATGCTACTTGTTGTTGATAGAACAGTGTTCACAACGCAGATCACAGTAGTTGTTGGCAACAGCGGCGTCGGGGACTACTTGTTGTTGATAGAACGGTGTTCACAATGCGGTTAACAGTAGTTGTTTGCGACGGCGGCAGTGGTGCCTACTTGTTGTTGATAGAGCGGTGTTCCCAACATGGTTAGAGTAGTTGGTGGCGATTGCGGCAGCGACGCCTACTTGTTGTTGATAAAACAGTGTTCTCAATGTGGTTCAGAGTAGCTGGTGGCGACGACCACGGCCTATTTATTTTGATAGAGCAGTGATCTCAATGCGGTTCACAGTAGTTGGTGTCGACGGTGGCACCTACTTGTTGTTGATAGAGACGTGTTCACAATGCAGTCCACAGTAGTTGGTGATGGTGGCGACGCCTACTTGTTGTTGATAGAGCGGTGTTCCAAACACGGTTCTTCAGTAGTTGGTGGCGATGGTGGCGCCTACTTGTTGTTGATAGAGCTGTGTTCACAATGTGGTTTACAGTAGTGGTGACGGTGGTGGCAGCTCCTACTTGTTGTTGATAGAGCAGTGTTCACAACACGGTTTACAGTAGTTGGTGGCGACGGCGGCGGCGCCTACTTGTTGTTGCTAGAGCAGTGGTCCCAATGTGGTACACAGTAATTAGTGGCGACAGCGGTGGCGGTGGCGCCTAATTTTGTTGATAGAGAGGTGTTCACAATGCGGTTCACAGTAGTTGGTGGTGATGGTGGCAGCAGTGCCTACTTGTTGTTGATAGAACGGTGTTTACAACGTGGTTCACAGTGGTTAGTGGCGATGGAGGTGGCAGTTCCTACTTGTTGTTGATAGAGCAGTGTTCCCAATGCGGTTCACAGTACTTGGTTTCAGCGGTGGTGGCTGCGCCTACTTGTTGTTTATAGAGCGTTGTTCCCAATGCAGTTCACAGTAGTTGGTTGCAATGGTGGCGGCTTCGCCTTCTTGTTGTTGATAGAACGGTGTTTACAACATGATGCACAGTAGTTGGTGGTGATGGCGTCGCCTACTTATTGTTGATAAAGCGGTGTTCACAACGCTGTTCACAGTAGTTGGTGGCGGTGGCGGCGCCTACTCGTTGTTTATAGAACGGTGATCACAATGCGTTTCACAGTAGTTTGTGGCAACGGCGGTGGCACCTACTTGTTGATAGAACAGTGTTCACAACGCGGTTCATAGTTGTTGGCGGTGACGTTGGCGGCCGCGCCTACAAGTTGTTGATAGAGCAGTTTTCCCAATGCAGTTCATAGTTGTTTGTTGCAAGGGCGGCAGCGGCGTCTACTTGTTGATAGAACTGTGATCACGACGTGGTTCACAATAGTTGGTGGTGGCGGCGCCTACTTGTTGTTGATTGAACAAGTTGATAGCGTGGCACACAGCGTCTCTCCTTTTTTGTTGAGAAGATTCACGTTTTTATAATTAAATTTTTTAAATCTTGGTCCTCCTGTTATATTATGAATAAGTGTATGGTGTTGAGAAGGAACCAAACAAACAATATGTATTGAAATTTTTAATGATTGATTTCTCAATCGTTTATTTATAAAAATTAAACCTTATGAGAAAGTTTAAATAAACAAAGTGTTCAAAGTTTGTAAGGATGATGCACGCGAGAGTGGATTAACTTCGAGAAGGAATCTGACAGAGCCGATGATTATCCTATGCTGTAGATTTTCTGTGACTCTGGGCGACTAACCTTTTGTGGCGACGGCTACTGTTTTATAGTGGTGTCACGGACATAGTTGAAGACAAAGGGCAAATTGATAATTAGCTTATATTTTGCTTTTTTAATTGTGTTTGTTTATTGTGTCTTTATGCGTTGTAGGGAATCGTCTGTTTGGTGTATGTATGCATGTGTTATATCAATTTAAAGTTGAAAAAGTTGTGAATGTAACCTAGTCGGTGTTGAATTGTTGCAATGTTTTGTGTAATACTTATTTGCATTAATATGCTGTCTAAGTTGCGTATACTGCGATGCTTGTGTTTTACATTTTGGTTTTCTCTTATGTTGTGCAGCCTTATCTGGCGGTTTTCTTGGTTGAAGTGATGTGATGTGCGAGCTATTCTATTGAAGCGACCTGTTACCGGTGATGGAGATGGCAACAAGTCACTTACAAATATTTCTTGGAAAAATAAATAAAAAAATACCGTCACGTTGGTGTAAAAAAATAATGATGTAGATTTATTTATCGGAGACTTACATGGAGTAGAAGTTAATTATCTAGTGGGTTCTTAGGGTAGAAATCCTTCTGCCTGAGGAAATTGTTTTTTTAATAGCTGGCTTAAGGAGTAAAGGTTATTAAAAAGAGGAGCTCATAGAATAGTTAAAATCCACATGGGTTTAGAGTTCATGGTAAGAGCATGTGTTGAAAACACGTGTTTTTTAAAATAAGAGTTCATGAGAGTAGTTAAAAGTTTGTTCGTTACGAATTGCAACAAGAAAATGCCGCGGGGCTTTCCTTATGTTAGCTGTAAGCGTTGCGATTTTTTAGGGTCCTTTTTCTGGGCGTCTTAGTCCTGGAGAATTACATATTTTATACACACGTGGTGAAGGCTTTGCTTAGTGCCGCGAAGGGAAAACCCGTCCTACCACGTCGAACTCTAGCCTTCTAAAGAGAAAGGGAGAAGTACCTTATTTCCTGTCATGTGATTTTTTTGAGAACCGGAAACGGTGACGTCTAAAAAATGTTCCTTGTCAAGTTTAGTTCCGGCGTAGTTGCTACACTATTGATGTGTGTATGTGAGAGAATGGGCTTTGAAATTGTTGTGTGTATTTATTGAGTTCGTTTGTATTAACTCGACAAACATCTTTGTCTTAGCGTCGCCATTATTGACTGTTGCAGCAACTGCTGCTTTCCTGGTTTATCATGTAAATATAGAGGGATATGCGAATATAACACTACTAAAATAATAACTCCAATATATTGTCTGGGTTTATTATTTCATTTTAAACACCCCAACCAATTGACTAACGTTTCATCATTTTTCATAATTGTTGGATATGTTACTGATTTCGACAATCATTTTTCATAATTGTAACACATTATCGCCTGCTGTCCTTACGAAAATAATAACTTTAATATATTGTTTGGTTTGATGATTTCATTGAAAAAACATTAATAAATTAAATCACATCTAATCATTTTTCATAATTCTTGGATGTATTACTCATTTCAACAATCATTCTTCATAATTTTACCCCACATTATCCCCCCTTTGCAAAAATAATAATATTGATATATTCTCTATGTTGTTTATTTCATCACAAACACACTAATCGATTCATTCACATTTCATCATTTTTCATAATTCTTGGATATGTTACTAATTTCGACAATCATTTTTTTATATTTGTAACCCTCGTTATTGCCCCCCTCTATGAAAATAATAACTTTGGTATATTGTCTGGGCTGATTATTTCAATTCAAACAGCTCAATAAATAAATCCACATGTCATCATTTTTCATAATTCTTGGATATGTTACTAATTTCGACAATAATTTTTTATAATTTCAATCATCATTACTACCCCTCTTACAAAAATAATAACTTTGATATATTGTCTCGGTTGTTTATTTTATCGCAAACACATTAATCGATTTAATCACATTTCATAATTTTTCATAATTCCTGGATATGTTACTAATCTCCACAATCATTTTTCATAATTTTAACCCACATTATGACCACCCCTTTCGAAAAGTAATTACTTTAATATATTATCTGGGCCGATTATTTAACTACAAATGCACCAATCAATTAATTAAGATTGCATCATTTTTCATAATTCCTGGATATGTTACTAATTTCAACAGTAATTTTTATAATTCTAATCAACATTATCACCCTCCCTACACCGTACGAAAATAATAACATTGACATATTGCCTAGTTTTATTATTTTATTACAAACGTACCAACCAAGTAACTCACATTTTTATCATATTTCACAATTCTTGGATATGTTACTATGACAGTACAATAATAAAAAAAATAAGCTAAAACCAGGCCTAGGGACAAACAAATCCAACTTGCCTCCTCCCTTGAGGCTTGCATTCACTAACATCCGTGGGCTTAGAACTAATTTAGCTGATGTTGAAGCATTTCTCCTAACAAATACCCCGGATATCTTGGCACTAAGCGAGACTAACCTACACTCCTCCATTCTCTCTAACTACTTTAACATGCCTGGCTATCTCCCACTCTGCCGTAAGGACTCTGACAGACATATGCACGGACTTGGAGTCTACATTCGTAACACCCTCCCCCTGACTAGAGAAACAAACCTAGAAATGGACGATCAAGCCTTTATGTGCTTTAGACTAAACATATAACATAACATTAGCTACTTTTATTTTCTCTACCGCTCTCCCTCGACCCAGGACTGCACCATAATAAACAACGTCTCTTACAGCATAGACACAGCACTCTCCCTCGACACTAGCGCACAAGTACATGTATTTGGTGACTTTAATGTTCACCACAGAAACTGGCTTGGAATCTCTACTCACATAAATGCAGCAGGCAGCTCAACACATAGCTTTGCTATATCCCACTCCCTATCACAAATGGTTATATTTCCAACCCGTTTCCCTGACCAGCAAGAAGAACACGCATCACTTCTAGATCTGTTTCTGACATCAGTTCCCGAGGATTGTATGACAAATGCTAATGCTAACAGCCCACTTGGGAATGCTGATCATGCAGTGATAATGGTCGAAATCGCCCTAAACTCTAGACCCAAAACTGAAGAGCCAGTGCTCAAAACAACGAGATATTATAAAAAGCCATCAGAGATCTTATCAGAGATCTTATCAGAGATGCCCCATGGGGAAATATTTTTTTCTTCCTGCTGAACAGCGCGCAAATGAGACCACTGAATGGTTCAAAACAGCAATTGAAGCACATGTTCCCATGCAGAAATTTTATAGCAAGCCCCACTCTCCCCAATGGTTTACTTTTACTTGCGCAACTGCCATTGCGCAAAGGCAGCATGCATACCGCAGATTTAACCGACATAATTGCAGTTCAAACAGACAGAAGTATATAGAAGCTAGAAATAACGTTAAGAAAGAAATAACGACAGCTAAGAGAGAATTTACTGAAACCACTAAAAAATGCATTGAAGCACAAAAATTAGGAACTTGTGACTTCTTGAAAATCAACAATTCCCCCACTAACCAACAATCATGAGGTTGTTTGCTCAGCAACTGACAAGGCTAATATGCTTGCCAGCCGGTTTGCCTCAAACTCCACACTGGACCCTTCCAACCACCCCCTGCCTGACTTTCCTTTGCCGACAGACGCCACGCTAGATGATCTAAAAATCACCCCTGCTCAGATGCATGCTATCATAAAAAACTTTGAAATTTCAAAAGCATGTGGACCTGATCTCATCCCAGCTGTGCTATTAAAAAAGTGCTCAGCCGAAGGAACTTCAGTTCTGTAGAGGACTAGGATATATAAATCCTAATCCCGTTACAAAAGAAAATAATGAAACGGATGGAAAGAAGGAAACAAAAACTCAATTGATGGATAAGATAAACGTGTCGTTTATTTACTGTTGAAAGAATTAATGTTTTAGATATAATACGTGTTTATGTCCGCGTGGGTGTAACCATCGTTTGTTGCAGGACTGGTGGTATAGAAAGAAAAGGAAATGTGTGTTCATCTCACGTTCGGGTTACTATCGCTTGTTCGCGAGCGGGAAGAGAAGTGAGTGATGTAGTGGAAAATGGGAATGATAGTCCAGCGTGTAGACAAAGAAAAAGATAGAGGGTTGATATCAGTTCAACTATGCACCATGTTAGCCGTGAGCTACGCGGTGGTGTTCTCTGGCTAGATAGAGAGAGGAAGGGTGAGGATGTCAATCCAGTTCATGGAGAGAGAAAGCGTATAAAGTGTACGTACGGTCTGTTAGCTTTTTGTTCCACATAGTAGCAAGTGGCGTGAGGTACGCGCGTGCGCGCACCTGCGTAAACGGCGGTGGCTGGTGCGCCGACCACTCACCTCGGAAAGCGAGATAGAAAAGGAAGAAGCCGCTTATTGCTCTTTCTTTTATCGGTGTTTCCGGTGATCTTTTGCACATGTGTGGATTTCCTTTGAAAGGGGAAGTGACGTTGTCCATGTGTGCGTGTATGTGCATACATGTGCGCGTGTGTGAGTATGTTAACGTGTGTGTGTATACACGTGAATGTGAGTGTATGTACACGAACATGAAAATATGTGTATGTGTGGACGTGCGTGCATATGTTTGTGTGTGCGTATGTATGTGACAAGTAATATAGCTTGAGATGTGAACGCGTGTTTTTGTGTGAGACAAGGAAAGGCTCGTGCAATACTCCCCTTCCCAGGAAAAAAATATATGCAGTGTATATATATATTTATATATATATATATATATATTTTTTTTTTTTTTGTAAGTAATGTTTTCGGCAACGGACTTTTCATCCTGTTTTTTTGCTGTTGGTGTGGTTCTTTAAAACAAAACGTCAAAAACGGAGTGTGTTTGTAAAAAAAAAGTATTTACTTACGCGTGGAAAAGGCGTTTACTCTTTTTTTTTAAGGCTGACATTTGTATTTGTTTGTTTGGGTTTTTTGTGCTGACATGTTGTTCGTTTGGAAGGAAAATTTTTGTGTTGGTTGACGTGGTGTGTGTATTTGCCAGTGTCTTCACAAGTGGGTCTGCGCCATGTGTGTACATTGGTTGGATGGGCGCTAGTTGCGCATTCATTCTTGTTGAAAAATGAGTTTTGTTGCCGGCTGTCAACGAAACTTCCAAGTTGTGAGTTTATCAGCATGCGTGGTGCATCTCAACTCGTATTGTTGATTCAGCTTCCTCCTATGTGTTGATAGGGATGTCCTGTAATTGTTTCTTTGTTGTTGCGTCTGCTGTGTGGGAGAGAATGTGTATAGGCCTATGTGATTTAGCTCCTCGCATTTGTTGCAGGGTAATGTCAAGAAACCGTGAAAAATGTTTGTCGAGCTCGAATTTTTTTTTTTAATTCGGTATGAAGTCGACAGCTCCATGTTTGTTTTCTGCCGAGTCTGACGAGGGGTCTCGTCATTGTTGTTTGTAGTAGTTATTCCTGTCGGTAGTGGTTCTCTTGTTTTTCTTTGTTAAAAAGTTCGTTTTTTTCTTTATCAAATAAAAACGCGCGTCTCGCTCAAAACAATTAATTTAAAAAAAGGTAGGGTCACCATGCTTGTTCGTTTCACATCTCGTCGTGGTCGGTGGTTTGTTGTGAACTTGTGGCATAGGAGGAAATGCGTGTTCCTCTCGCGTTCATGTGTCACCATTTTGTAGCAGTCTAGGGTATAGAAGGAAATGCGTGTTTCTCTCGCATTCGGGTGTCACCAATTTTTTTTTTTTTTTAATTCAATTTTCACCCCAAACAAGGCACAGTGCCACTTTGAAGTAGGGGGCTACTATTAGGGAATTAATTTGCGGGGTCATTATGAAGGGAGAAGAGTAGAAAGATGTTTGTTAACATTACACTTGAACTTCTGCATATCATTGCAGTTGGGAAAGCAGAATCCCGGAAGGGAGTTCCAAAGACCCGCAGTTCTGGGGAAGAAACTATTGGAGTAAAAGGCTTTCTTGCACTTAGGGATCTCCACTGTAAAGGGATGAGACTTAGTAGCTTGTCGGGTTTGTCGGGGGTAGTTACGTCGGGGAGGTACAAGTGTTTGCAGTTCGTCAGAGCATTCACCATTAAAGTATTTGTAGAACAGGCAGAGGGATGCAACATCTCGTCGATGGGACAGAGGTTGAAGCCTAGATGACAGTTCAGGACCTATCAGGTTGGCGACTCTTTTTTGAACCCTGTCCAGGAGCGAGAGACAAGCAGCAGATGCACCAGCCCAGATGTGACAACAGTACTCCATACATGGGCGAATTGTTGCCTTATAGAGGTATAGGATACTGGCAGGCGTAAGTAGTTTTCTAGCACGGTAGAGGGAGCCAACCTTCCTTGCAGCAGCCTTGGCAATGCTCTCAATGTATCTATTCCAGTTCATATTCCCTGTAAACGTTAGGCCGAGGAGTTTAAAAGAAGTACTTTTAGGCAATGTGTTCTTGGCCATTGCTATTGGTGGTAGAGAAGGTTTCTTGTAGTTATTGAAGGAAACAAGCTTAGTCTTAGCAGCATTGAATGAGACCAACCATTTTTGTCCCCATTCCACTACGGATTGGAGGTCATCCTCTAGTGTTTCTGCCATTTTCTTGGATATGTGTTCATTTGTTTTCGCCTCATATCTGTTATAGAGAGTGGTGTCATCGGCAAATATACCCATCTCCGAAACAATATTATCAGGGAGGTCGTTTATGAATATCAGGAACAATAGAGGTCCAAGGATAGACCCCTGAGGTACTCCCGCATTTATGTCATGTTGTTTGGATGTACGTCCGTCGAGGACAACTTTGATTTTTCTATTACTTAAGAAGGATTTAATTACGTTATGAATTCTTCCAGTGATTCCATATGATCTAATTTTCCTTAGAAGACCATCGTGCCATACCCTGTCAAAAGCCTTAGATATATCAAGGGCCACCGCTCTACCCTCCCCTGTTTTATCCAATGAACGGTATATACGTTCAGAAACTACAGTTAAGATATCTGCTGTTGAACGGGCTTGCCTGAATCCATATAGTTTGTCAGTCAGGAGTTTAGCAGCTGTTAGGTGCTGGACTAGGACTTGATTAACTAAGGACTCAAATATTTTGGCGAAAAGCGGGAGGAGGCTAATGGGGCGATAATTTAGTGGGTCAGTTCTTTCACCAGAATTCTTGAAGACTGGTACCACAGAGGCGGTTTTCCAGCAGTCGGGAAAACAAGATTCGTTAAGGCATTTATTGTAAAGTTTGGACAGAACTGGAGCAACCTCGGCAGAGCATTTGTTAATAGCACAGCCGGGATGAGATCTGGTCCACATGCTTTAGAGGTGTCTAGGTTTTTATAATAGCATGTACCTGAGAAGGGGTGATTTTCAAATTGTCAAGTGTGGCGTCTGTTCGCAGAGGAAAATCAGGGAGTGAGTGGTGTACCGAGTTCAGTGTGGAGTTTGAGGCAAACCGACTGGCAAGCAGATTAGCCTTGTCAGTTGCCGTGCAAGCAACCTCATGGTTGTTTGTTAGTGGGGGAATAATTGACTGTCCATTATTAACTACGCTGTTGTAGATTTTCCAAAAATCCCGGGTTCCTAATTTCTGTGCTTCGATGCGCTTTCTGGTGGTTTCAGAGTAATCTGACTTAGCTGTGTCTATCACTCTCTTACAATTATTTCTAGCTTCTATAAACTTCTGTTTATTTGAGCTGGACTTATGTCGGTTGAATCTGCGGAACGCATGCTGCCTTTGACAAATGGCAGCTGCACAAGCAGAAGTAAACCATTGGGGGGAGTGGGGCTTGCTATAGTATTTCCGTGCGGGAACATGTGCTTCAATAGCAGTTTTGAACCATTCAGTTGTCTCATTTGCACACTGTTCCGCTGGAAGAGTAAAGATATTTTGCCATGGGGCATCTCTGATGAGCTCCCTGATGGCTTCCCAATCAGCCTTTTTGTAATACCTCGTTGTTTTGAGTAGTGGGTCTTCAGTTTTAGGGCGAGAATTTAGGCTGATTTCTACCATTATCACAGCGTGATCAGCATTCCCGAGTGGGCTATGGGCATTTGTTGTACAGTCATTGGGAACCGTTGTCAGGAAGAGATCTAGAAGTGAGGCATGTTGATCGTGCTGGTCTGGGAAACGTGTCGGAAATGTAACCAATTGAGATAGGGAATGAGATATAGAGAAGCTATATGTGGCGCTACCAGCTACGTCTGTGTGATTTGAGAATCCTAGCCAGTTACTGTGGTGGACATTGAAGTCACCAAATACATGTATTTGTGCGCTAGTATCGAGGGAGAGTGCTATATCTATGCTGTCTGAGACTTTGTTTATTATGGTACAGTCTTGGTTTGAGGGAGAGCGGTAGAGAAAATACAAGTAGCTAATATTGTGTTGCATATTTAGTCTGAAGCACATAAAGGCCTGGCCATCTGATTCTAGTTTTATTTCTCTAGTTAGGGGGAGGGTGTTTCGAATATAGACTCCAAGTCCATGCATATGTCTGTCCGAGTCCTTACGGTAGAGTGGGAGATAACCAGGCATGTTAAAGTGGTTAGAGGGAATGGAGGAGTGAAGGTTAGTTTCACTTAATGCTAAGATATCCGGGGTGTTTACAAGGAGAAATGACTCAACATCATCTAAGTTAGTTCTAAGCCCGCGGATATTAGTAAATGCAAGCCTCAAGGGAGGAGGCAGGTTGGTTTTCTTTGAGTTTGGTCCTGGTTTAAACGTAACTTTTGCTTGAGCTGTCATTTCATTTTATTTTATTTAAAAGTTTCAGTTAGGGTGGATGAGTGAGGGGGTGCTGGACAAGTAGTTGTGCAGAATACCAGACATGAAATACAAGTAGACCATCAGCTGTCCTCACCCTCAGGATTGTGGCCTCAGGAAAGCCCACCGGGGATGAGTGCAGGGTCCCTTTCCATGCGCGACATGGCACTACAAGCATCCCGATATTTTACAACTGTTGATGGAGCAGCCGCTCTAAGCGCTACCAAAGAGTTAGGGCTCCTGTACTATCAGTCGGAAACAGCAGCCAGGAACTGTCAATCCGGTACCCTCAATCCATTAGGCAAAGCCAGCCCAGTCCAACTGCACCGACATATATGGCACTGAAGCACCCCACTGTGTCCAGTTTAGGGGGATGGGATGTGGCGGGAGTGGGGAAAAGCGGCGTTCATTGCCCTAGTCAGGAAACAAGGCCAACCACTGGGTGATTCAGACGAGTCCCTGTGATAGTACCTCTACGCCTGGCCAATAGGCAAAGAAGGAGTATGAAAGCCGGGCGATAGACAGAGTCTATCTCCTCCTTAAGCAGTTTAGGTTTGCCAACCGGTGATTTGTTTGAGTCACCAGCTCTAGGAAGGTTGTCGTCCAGGACTGAAGAGACCTCCCTCCCCTAGGTTTAGTTTCAGAGTTTTCCTTCTCCTAGACAGATGGCCTGGGAAGACCTACGGGTCCATCAGCTCCGAGGGGGTTCGTCCCGCGCCTGGGTCCTAATCCAGGTATTTCTGCGACCCCGCATGGGTAGTTAATATTTATTGGTTATTTAGGTTAATATCTCCTGGAAAAATCGGGCATTTAGGTTAGCTTCTACAGAAGATTTTCACTCCTCAAGTGTGGTTTAAAAAGGGCATTATTATGCTGTCCATTTTCATTTTTACTGAGAGAGAGGGTATAGGTAAAAATTCATGCAGTGGAAGCAGCTAAATTTGCTACAGTATTGGATCGAGAGAGACGAGTTAATGTATGGTTAGATATAGTTTTGTAAGTTTAGCAATGTATGGTTAGATATGGTTTAGTAGGTTTAGGAATGTATGGTTAGATATGGTTTAGTAGGCTTAGGATTAGGATAAAGTGTTAGAGTATGATCTACTTTCTATTAGAAATTCTGATTTGGTGCCCAAACCGGACATTTAGTAAGACTGAAAGATTAGATATGCTCAGTATAGAGACAAGAGAACATTTGATATGGAGTACAGTTATACCTGATAGATATAGGTTATTGCATATTCTGTAAGTATAGTTAAAGTATAGATGGATGGATAAGTAGTATTGTATACGAATGCATGGAATTTTAGACAATTTGAGTAAGTTGCCTTTAGACTACAACGAAGGAGAATGACTTCGCCTTTCTCTTAACATCCGGAAGTTTTTATTTCAATGAGTACCGGTTTAGTTTGTGTAATAATTATTGCAATACTATCTCTTAATAAAGAGATATTAATGGTTACTGTTCATTATAGATTACTTTAAGTCAATGTATTGGACTATGGCTAGTAAGTATTTACTTAGAAGCTTGGATTATGGGTTGGGAGTTATAATCAGGAGCATGCCTAGGAAATTTTAGGTTTTAATGGGTATCGATTTACGAGTTTGTTAGGGTCAAGGGCGGAGAGCAAGGACCCATCTAAGTTACGTGAGACGGATTAGGTTTAGTGTCAACTTAGGAAATAGAGCAGTTTTGATTTGTTAGTGATCAGGAGAAAGAGAATGTAAGTAAAAAATAATAAGGTTTGTCATGCAAAACAGACAAGGCAGTCATCTTGGAGGTAAAGTATCTATAGGAGGTACTTACTTAGTATACAAGCAGCAGTATTTTGTAGTTTTGAGAGGAATTTAAGGTACAATAGTTTCATGGCTTATTGCACAAGTCCCTAGTCAAGGTGAGGGACGATGTACTTCTAATATTGAAACTGGGTTTATCTAATTTTAAAAGTAGTTGACTAGAGTGTTATTAGGTGTTCTACTTAGCTTAGGGATAGAATAAAGATTTAAGGTAATATTCAGGGTGATATAAGCAATTTCATGAGGATTAGATATATGATCACTGGATGTTGAACTGCTCAGGAGGATTCTTGTATCAATTAAGAAGGATGTCTTGGTGATATAAGATTTGAGAAATTAAGAGTCTGGGGATACAGAGAGTTTTGAGCTGATGAGGATTCAGTATAGGCGATTGTATATAGGTAACAAAGGTGGTTGAGTTTAGTACGCACGTATTGTACATATTAAGTATACTGCTTCAGTTCAATCCTCCAACGCAAAGGAAAATCCGTTTGTATTTCGGTTTGCAATTTTGTCAAGAGAGGAAATTTAAAAACAGTTTATCTAATTGTTGATGATATCAGTTTATAGACAATAGTACAGACTGATAAATTGTTGTGTAAGGCATAAGAGCCCCTCATCTTTAGATGAGATGATGGATCACGAGCATAAGTTCGGAGCAGGGATCCGGAAAGGAAATTTGTGGTGGTGGTGAAAAATAGGGAAAATGAATTGAATTGAGAAAGAGACGAAGTACGTGTTAAATTGAATTAAATGAACTAGGATTTATTTTGTGAAGAAACAAATGAAAGAAAGGGTACTACGTGTTTAGTTTGGCATGCGTCTCTCACTGTTTACTGGGGAGGAGGAAAGTCTGTTGTAGTATTATATAGAGAGAAAATGAGAAGAAGTCAATCCAGTTTGGTATGCGTCTCTCACTGTTAGCTGGTGAGGAGGAAGGTCTATAGTTTGGCGTGCATCTCTCGTTGTTAGCTGGTGAGAGGGAAAGTTTATTGTTGTAGAGAGAGAGAGAGAGAGAGAGAGAGAGAGAGAGAGAGAGAGAGAGAGAGTCTGTGTGTGTATGAGTGTTTCGTTCAAACTCATCCATTTCATTTCAAAATAATGGGGTCACCATCGTTTGTAGAGAGAATGGATGTTTTAAGTATAACACATGTTCATGTCCGCACGGGTGTAACCATCGTTTGTTGCGGGACTGGTGGTGTAGAAAGAAAAGGTAATGTGTGTTCATCTCACTATCGTTTGTTTGCACGTGGGAAGAGAAGTGAGTAATATAGTAGAAATGAGAATGATAGTCCAGCGTGTAGACAAAGACAAAAGATAGAGGGTTGACATCAGTTAGCAGTCAGCTACGCGAAGGTATTCTCAGGGACAAGTTGTATATATATAGAGAGAAAGAGTGAGAATGTCAATCCAGGTTATGGAGATAGAAAGCATATAAAGTATACATACTGTTTGTTAGCCTTTTGTCCCACATAGTAGCAAGTGGTGTGAGGCACGCGCATGCCAAAAAGGCATGCTGTTGGTCTGTAGACCGCCCAGCTAGGAAGCTGAAAAGGGCTGGAAACAGCTTTCTCTTGCTTTTATACTTGTTTCCGGTGGTCTTTTGCGCATGTGTGGATTTCCTTTGAAAGGGGAAGTGATGTTGTCCATGCGTGCGTGTATGTGCGTACGTGTGCGCATGTGTGAGTATGTTAACGTGTGAGTGTATGTATGCAAACGTGAATATATGTGTGTGTGTGTGGACGTGCACACGTATGTTTGTGTGCGCGTATGTATGTGACAAGTAATAGAGCTTGAGATGTGAATGCCTGTGTGAAACTAGAAAAGGCTTGCGCAGTTCTCTTCAAACTCTACAACAAATGCCTTAATGAATCATGCTTTCCGGGCTGTTGGAAAACTGCTTCCGTGGTACCAGTATTCAAGAATTCTGGCCAAAGAACTGACCCATCAAATTATTGCTCCATTAGCCTCCTCCCACTTTTCGCAAAAATATTTGAGACCATAATTAACTATGCTCTAGTCCGTCACCTTAAAGATGCTAAACTTCTGACTGACAAACAATATGGATTTAGACAAGCCCGCTCCACAGCAGACATCCTCACTGTAATCTCTGAACATATATACCATTCACTGGACAAAACGGGGGAGGACAGAGCAGTAGCTCTAGACATTTCTAAGGCTTTTGACAGGGTATGGCATGAGGGTCTCCTCAGGAAAATTAGATCATACCGTATCACTGGAAGAAGACTTAACATAATTAAATCCTTCTTAGATAAGAGAAAAATCCAGGTTAAATCCTTCTTAGATAAGAGAAAAATCCAGGCTAGCAGTGCCATCTAATTCGTCACGATTGGATGGTCCAGCAGCAAAAGACCTGTGTTGACTTTTAGTCATACCAGCTTTTCCTCCAGGCTGTGGGGTTCAGGATGTGATCCGACAGCTAAGTGAGTCCGCACGCTTCCAAAGTGGGTGTTGTAGGCGGAGATGTGGGTTCGTAACGGTGTCTGTATGATGGTGGCTGTGTGCATTGTACCACCCCAGGCGGGTGTGCGACTGAACTCCACTGGTGCTTGTTTGTTGTTAATAGCATATGAACTAAGCGTATCATGGCCTAGCACGTTCTGGCCAATTAGGATTGGTGTCATCTGGGCTGTTACTAGCGTGGCAACGCCTCTGAATGCAGGAGAATTCCGGTCACCAATTGCTATGTTGCAGGTGAGTTCTCCAAGGACAATGACATTACTGGTGATGCCTCTTATTTGGGAGTTTGAATGGGTTAAGTACTTCTTGGCCCCGTCTAGTATCTGTGTGATATTGGTATGATGCAGGTCGAGCATCCAGAGTCCAATATCGCAACGTTGGAAACGCTTGTATCACCAACAGTGAAGGTAGAATGGACCAGAGGGGAGCGAAGGGCGTGTCCTTGGAGGTTGTAAATGTGATGACTGCTATTCAGTTGGGTTGGACGAGGCATCACATCTCAACCTGACCGAAGCGAAAATCCCGGTCCTCCTCTTTCGGTGCACCATCGTTCGTTGGCTCTCTGGCTCAAGTGGTGTTTCTGAGAGAGAAACGCAGTGTCCTGGAGAGTGGCGGAGTCAGATTTTACGCCACGATCCAGGTATTTCTGAACCTCAGATGCTATCCCTGTTGCATTGTAGTGGCTGTCCATTGTTTTGACAAGGTGGGGGTAGATGTTATAGTTCCATGCTTTGACCTTTTCACCCATAAGCATTGTGCCTATGATGTAAATGAGCCCGTCGACGGATAGCTTGGAATTCTTGTCCTTAAATTTTCTCTTGATATGCATGGCTGCTTCTAAAAGCTTATTCTCAAGCCGGCCTGCAAAATCTGTCAGTCTTTCATTCTCTCGCCGCTCTAAATCCCAGGCTCGGCTCAAGTGCTGAAAAGTGGTCATCTGGCTGCCGCAGGTAACCAGGAGATACTCCTTTAAGAGGGTGAAGGTGGCTGTATCCTGCTCAGAGTCGAGCATCTGCTGGAATATGCCTTGGTCTAATACGTCCTTTGCTGACTTAACGAATTCGCCTTCCAGGCTGGGATAAAATGATAGTTCTGGTGCAATTTAACGATGCTTTGTGTGCAATTTAACGTTTTGTGCAATTTAACGATGCTTATATTTGAAGAAAATAAACTCTAAATGTATTATGTATGTATTGAACATATCGGAAAATGTTCCAAATATTTTGTTATTTAGTCAGGGTGGTTTAATATTTACAAGTGTCATTGAATTAAAATTTGTTTACCCAAACGATAAAAAAGAAGGAGAAATTATATGTCTTCGCATCTTTAATTTAAATTTCCAGTCCAGAAATTATTATTTCATTACTAAAGAAAAGGAGAAATTATTTATAAGAATATTTATATAATATTATTAGGTTAGGATATAAATGTCTTAATTTTCAGATTATCAATATGTTATTATTTATTTATCAATATGTTATTATTTATTTATCAATATGTTATTATTTATTGCTTAAGAAAAAACCAGAAGAAAAGAAAAGAAACGCATGAACCCGAGATGTCCTCAAGATTTCAATTAACTTTATTAATTAAAAACTGTTTTCTTGAATTTTCCCCGAGCGTGCAAGATTTCCATTAACAAAAAATATTAACTGTTTCATTGAAAGTTTGTCCCCAGTCGTCCAATGAAAAAAATAATTTTAAAAATTACATATTAGGGTACTTATACAGTTCAGTGACGACATTAAAAAATGGAAATATTGAAAAAAAAATTTATTGTACGTCTGTTATAGACTGAAGTTCTCCGAGAAGAAATTTCACTTCATTTGATCAAGTAGTTCTTTTTTTACAGCGAAAAACAATTATTTATCACGGCTACGTCAACGGGGCCATTTTGGAAATGTTATTGCAGCGCCCAGGAATTCCCCAAGGGCAGGTAACTGCCGTACATAGCAGAATACCTCCATTTTAAGCCAATCTAGCCCTTTTTTCCCCACCAGAATGAGATTTTTTTTTTTGCGAAGACAGACGCCATTTTTTTTTTTTTTTTTTTTTTTTTTTTTTTTTAAATTTGTAACAGAAGTAAATAAATGAAATTTCGAAATTTTCGAATTTAAAATTTTGTTTCGAAGTTATACCATGCGTGTCCAGACTCCAGCTCTGCGCATGTTTCGAAAATAATCTCGTATAAAAATTCTTCAATTCTTTGCATTCTTCAATTTCTTTGCATATTCAATAGTATTCTTATTTGAAAAAAAAAAAAAAAAAAAAATTGCAGATTTAAAAAAAATAAAAATAAAATAAAAAACGTAAAAAAATTGCAGATGTGTTGTGCGCCTGTGCGGTGTGCGCATCTCATTCTGGCGAGAAAAAAAGGCTAGATTGCGAAATTTGGCCTAAAATGGAGGTTATCTGCTAGGTACATTTCCAAAATGGCCACGTTGACGTCGTCCTGAAAAATAAGTGTTTTTCGCTGTAAAAAAAAAACTACTTGATCAAATGAAGTGAAATTTTTTTTTCAGAGAACTTCAGTCTATAACAGTTACGTACAATAAATTTTTTTTTCAATATTTCCATTTTTTAATGTCGTCACTAAACTGTATAAGTACCCATATTAGGGTAATCTCCAAAAATACCGTTAGGGCTTACAACATGGCCGCCAGAAGAGTCACGTGCACGTGACTCTTCTGGCGGCCATGTTGTAAGCCCTAACGGTATTTTTGGAGATTACCCATATTAGTATTAGGGTTACATATACAAGACACACATGCAAAGTCAGAACACTTAATGGCTTGTTTCGGTCACCGCGGCCCTGTCAAATTTTGTTTTCTCTCGATTTAAAAGATTGCGACAAATAAAATTATATATATATATATATATATATATATATATATATATATATATATATATATATATATATATATATATATATTCAACAAAGCGATCGAACGTTTCACAACAGACAATTTAAATTACCTCGATTTTAATTTTCTGCGAACTTGCTTTTCCGGTCGCCATTTTATTTAATTAACATATCTTATAATCGCTTCTTTCATGTAAGCAATTTATCAAACATAAAGTAAGTATTGCTTGAATTTAATTGCTATAATGTGTTTTTTTTTTCTCTCCAGAGTTCGTCTGAACGATTATAATTTCCTTTTGTTTCTGATATAGAAATGAGTCAACGTCCCGTGTTTTTTGCATGTAAACGAAGATCAGTATTTTTATACAATCGTTTACAATCCTTTTTTAAATAGCTTTTTGTTTTGTTTACGATTGCCCTGAGGACGGTTTTGATATTAGAAACCGTTATAAATAAGTTTAGTTATAACGTACCTTAAGTTTAAATTTAATAATAAAAATGCAGGCAAAACGGTTTGTAGATCTGATTGATTCAGTTACCCCCTTCCCGTTCGTTTTTACTTATAACATCACAGAAATAAATATATTATTTAAGTAAATTTACGTTATTTATATCAAAATATTCTTTCATAAACGATGCATTAGTAAAGCTAGGTTTGTTTTTCTTTTAATTTTGCAACATAATTTATATTTTATTTTTTTTTAAAGTGGTTAGGCTAATATGTGTTTTTTTTTTCCAGAGGGTTTCGTCTGAACGATTATAATTTCCTTTTGTTAATTATAGAGAAATGAGTCAACGTCCCGTGTTTGCATGTAAACGAAGACCAGTAATTTTATGCAATTGTTTACAATCGTTTTTTTTTTCTTTTTAAATAGTTTTTTGTTTTGTTTTGTTTACGAGTGCCCCCAGGACGATTTAGACATTAGAAATTGTTGTAAATAAGTTGTTTGGTTATTACGTACCTTAAGTTTAAATATAATAATAAGTAATAATAAATACATAAATACCGGTTTGTAGATGTGAGTGATTTAGTTAACCCTACCCCCATTCCGTTATTACTTAAAACATCAAACAAAAATAAATATATTATTTAAGTAAATTTACATTATTTATATTAACATGTTTTTTTTCAAAAACGATGCATTAGTAAACCTATATTTGTTGTTTTTTTTTTAATTCTGCAACACAGTTTGTATTTTCTTTTATTTGCGTTTAGTAAAAAAAAAAAAGTGTGAAAAAAGTTAATAGTGATTAATTTTTTAACATTTTCGGTCATTTACATTTGCCTTCAAACTTGCAGAAATTATTTTTCTTAGCAGTTATGCAAAACACGGGCCCTGCTGAAATAAGAACGTTATTTAAAAAAAAAAAACATGCTTAACATGGAAAGGAAAGAGTTTTAAAAACAATTCTGTACGTTAATTTAACAATTTAGTAAACAAAAATAATTTTGAAAATTGAATTTAACTTGAACATCATATAAAAAAATAGAATGGTCCGTATCCTTTATAAATGTCTTTTTTTGTTAGAAATGTAACTTATTTTTAGATTTCCACAGAAGAATCCGATTAGATATTTGAAGTGCCCATAAAGAGAAATCCCGATAATGATTAATAAAAATGGAGCGGTATCTTAAAAGGGGCAGTAACTCTGATGCCCTTTTTTATTCATAACTAATTTTATGTTTTCAGAATGTAATCTTCAGCTAGTGTTTACAAAGAAAAGACGTTATTTTTTTTAAGTTAAAGCATAAAAATAATTTGTGAGTTGAAAATAGTTTTAGTCTTTGATGATTCATCATTGTCACCTTCATACTAGTTGATGTATTGTTATTTTAGTTGGCTTTGTGTAGGACTCTTGGATCTTCAACTCCTCTGTTTTTTTTCGACTTCTTTTCTCTTTATAAAGCCTTCAATTATATACAGGGTGACCAAAAAAACAAAAACAAAAGCTAAATGGAGGCCATCTTGGATATATGATGTAAAATGGAGAAAAAAGGCCAAAGACCCTAGTGTTTTGATGTGATGTTTTGAATATAATAAACTAGTTATGACCAAAGTTTCATTTCATTCGGACAAAACACTAAGAAACGGAGCCTAATTAGAGGTGTGCCTCGTTTTTTTGGGAGGGTCACCATGTATTCCAGACACCGTTAATACATTATAGATTAGATAAAGGAAAGTGGAAAAGTTGCACACGTTCAGCATTATCAATGTGTTTAACTGAAACAGAATATATAGAGAAACTAAACTTTTTGCCACGTTCAATTTTTACAATAAAAATTTTTAAACCTTGACCCATAATCTTTATGTATATGAAAGTAGGAAAACTTATCCTGAAAAAGTAATATTTAACGTGACACAAGTTCTATTCTTTCTCAACTACCAATTAACCAAATATCCAAAGTTTCTACTCTTTTCATGTTATAGCTCTCCATCCACTCGTTGATATTTTTGTTATATTTTGATAATCGATTGAAACACCTTCTAAAAATTAGAATTATTTTTTCTTCAATATGTTATCTATGTTTGAAATCATGATTCAAGACCTTCGAACTATGAAAAAAGTATAGTAGTTGTTCTGTTCTCATTCAGAATAAGAGACTGAGTGATTTTGAAGGTAAGTAGATATCCTATTAAAAACCAATTCTGTATCTAAGTTTCCCCATGTGTTGAGAGAAGTAAATACAAATGAGTAGATAGTTTGGAATTATAGCATCATTTATTGCATGGTTTCCAAAAAAAAAAAAACGTGTCCTTAGACATTCGCTTTTCTTTCTTTCATATTCTAAAAGAATTAAACTGTAGGGCAAGGACAACAGCATATTCTTTTCATTGTTTTGATTCTCAAGTGTGTATCTATTGATATTTTATATGTTTTTTATATAGAGTCATGCAGTTCTTAGTGGATTAAATGTGTCTTACTCCGTCAGATATATACTGGAGAGTCAAAACAATGATAAGAATAATCTGTTGTCTTAGGCCTAGTAATTAGATACATCATTTGTGCATAAAGGCTTGTAATCATCATTAAACCTCCTAAATTGAAAGTTAACATGATTTATGTAGAACTTCAGTCATATAAAACTGAAGTTGCAAAACAAATGACTGTTTAGTGTTTCGATTCATTGATAATTGTGGAAATAATGTACACATGTCTAAAAAGCAATTTGGTATGCTTACAGAAGAGCAGTTATAATTTCATCATCGGTTGTTGACCTAAGATCTACATATGGTATGCTGAAGCACATGATAATTCTAGTAAAAATAGTCTAAATGACAAAAAACATGAAGATTTTTATCGAGCGGGATTGAAAGTGGAGATTAGGAAAAACTAAATCCCAAAAAGTTCGGTTTTTGTGGCTACTCTTTTCAACATTTACTCTGATAATTGACAACACTCTGCTTCAATTGCTACTCTCATTTTTCTGCTATAGTTTCAGATTACTATTCAAAGATTATAATCTGTACATTTACTAAGCCTAACTCCCCATTTGAGCTACTTTAATTGCAGTGAAACCAGCAGTATTATGACCGATCCTTATTTGATCAAATCATCAGTTTTAGCTCTTAAATTACTCTTTCTTGAAAGCACAAAATTTCAAAAAGTATTTAACAATGACTTTCAGACATTCTTTATGCTATGACACTACTACAAAAACAATGCAGTCAACACTAATTCAGGAAATACACAGTTCTGCATATTTCATCACAACAACTATGGCACAACCAGGAAGCTCAGAATCACCTAAATGACATTGAATCACAAAATGTCAGCCGTCTTGTCTACCTGGGTGTCACACTGCACAACATTTTATCCGTCAATGCGGACTGTAAGCAGATTAAAGAAAAGAGTGCTATCAGGAAAAAATTGCTAATAAAACTCACAAATTCAAATGTGGAGGGGGGGCTAACTCTTAAACGTTGTACACAACCACATTCACACTGTTGCGCAGCCACTAAATACTCATCAAATCACTAACTAAATATTGAGCAAATCAATTATTTAGTATTGGGTAGACCAAATACTAAATAATTCATGTCACAGAATCACTGGGAAATTAGATCAATCCTGCAACCAACGATGTACAAATTGGTTGATAAAGTACTTTACTCCATATCTGAAGAAATGACAGTATGAGAATTCTGAAATTAGAAAATCAAAAGTGAAATACAAACTTAAACTTTTACAGAAGCAATGATGTTATGCATCAGTAAGAAAATTAAATTGACGTTGTGACACATTCAGGTGAAAACAAAATAGTTCTGAATTGACGAGTGTATTCTGTATTTGATAATATTTTTACTTAATGGTTTTTAAATACTAATTTCATTTTTAAAAATGGTTGATTGACTTTTCATTTACAAAACTGTAATGTAATGAAGGCACAAGAAGAAAGATTTTACCCCAAGACTTTATTCAACTAAATTTTACGATAAATCCGGCAAGAGGCCAAAAATGCATATTAGCAAAATAAAAAAGAAAGTGTGTAAATAAGAAAATAAAGAAAAAAGCAAACAGCAAGATCACGTGAGAGGAGATATGCAAATAAAGAAAAAGTCACTTTAATAAGAAAGTTATTATAAGGAAATTATAACACTCCCTCACTTAAAACAGAGATTATTATTAGAAAGTTTTATAAATCCAGCCACTGAATTGGTTTACAATTCTTGCTAGACCATCAGGGAGGCAGCTCACCACCAGAAGAGTCAGAATTCTCAGATTTTGAGGAAATATAAATGTTGAGACTTGCACCAGGCAAAGATAGAAGATTTTCGGGGTCCACATCCTCAGCAGAATCTTGAGGTCGATCTAGTTCTATGTTCCCAGCAGAATCTTGTCGATTTAGATCCACATTTCCAGCAGAATCTTTAGGTCGATTTGGGCATGGATTTTCACCAGGATACTAAGATCATGGAAAATGGGCCAAATGTCTCAACGCTACCAAATCCTCCTGACCATCACAATATCGAATTCTTGCCTGTGTAGAGCTGGCTTTGAGGAGTTCCACTACCTCAATAATAGGGTGTGTAATACTTGCTCCTGCCACTAAATCGTTTTAGTAACACTTTTCTAGGTTCACAGAGCCAAACAGGCAATGTAGTGCTAGTGGAAGAGCGCCTTTCAAAATTGAACATGTGTTCGGGAGGAATGGCATTAGTGGTTGTGCATAGTAGAGAGCAAATAGAATGTAAAGTATCCTGTAGAACGCCCTGTCAAGCATTAATGGGTAAACATTGAGATTCTACAGCTACTAAGATAGTGTTCCATATAATTCCATTATAACGCTCATATTGGCTTTTGCCTCTTGGGTTATGAGTAGTAGTGTTACTGGATCCAATCTCAAGGCATAGCAGAAATTGCTTCAATTCTCCTGAGATAAATGAAGTCCCCCAATCGAAATGTATAAATGAGGGAAGTCCGTAGATATAGAAAATAGTCATCAGGCACTCTATCACAGTTTGAGAAGAGCAATTATGACAAGGGAAAGCAAAAGAAAATTGACTATTCGTCAACAACAGTAAGTATGTAACAGCCACATGATGATGATGATACTGGAAAAGGGTCTTTGTAATCAAAGAAAGACATGTAAACGGTGCAGTAGAACAGATAAGAATATGATATGGGGAATTAAGGAATTGAGGTTTTGGCACATGTAGAACATTCAGAAGTCATGTGCCGGACTTCATTGATTAAATATGGCATATTTTGTGACATTACTACATACCACAAGCGTTGTTCTCCAGGATGTATTAAAGAATTATGAATTGATTTTAGTTCCCCAAGGAAGAAATAGCAGCACCACATTTTCATGATTACGTATCAGCAACAAAAAATTTAAATCCCAGGACAATGTTTTATATCATATAAAAAAGGAAGAAGTTCCAATTTCCACCACATAATATAGGTTTTAATTTTTACCGTGATTAGCAGGTTTAAACATAACATTACACTGATCTGTAAGAATAGTAAAATGTTTCCCAGTAATTAGATCTATCAATTTACAAACACATTGTACTATAGCATATGTTCTTTTCCAACTATACGGATTCAGGTTTCAAAGGGATTAACAACTAAGAAAAGAATGCTACAGCTTTTTAGAGAGTGCCTCTGAAAGCTTTTCTGAGGTATCGGTTTCTATAGATCATTAATTTGAAACACACATGGAAAAATATATTTTGCATGAATGTCAATTAAAGAAATATCTAGCGAATAATAAGACTCTTCAACAACACATGAATTTAAGCCATATATATATATATATATATCCAGAAAATGGCTCATCAAGACTTTGCTAACTCGCATGGTAGATATTCTCTCATTAGGAACCAAAACGCAATCAGGTATTCAACCCTTATCAGGACATAAATTAAAACATCCCTTTTTATTCTTGAAAATTTTTGTATTGTACAACTAAGAATAATAACCTAAAGAGTTTGCTTTAGCTATGTCGAGCGTATTTTCTTACTCAGTCTGGTGCTGCAACACCCAGGATCAATTAATGCATTCCAACTTTGCCAAGGTACATTTGCTTAGCAGAGGAATACATCTGCAAACCTGTGTCTGTGACATTCCAGTCAATGGCACATACAAATGTGAATAAAGATAGATGCAAAACATAACACGCCACCTTTTATATGCATGAATATGAGACAGTTAAATATTTTCATAAAGTACTACTACTGACACATGATCTCTGTTTACTCACTTATTATCACCAATATTTTAATAGGTTGGAGTGTGCACTACTAATCTCTGGTGTTATTTTTAAGTAAAACTTGTCTTCATGCGACTCAGTTTGTATTATTCATAAAGGAAACTCCAATTTTGGTCATTTATCAACTTCATGCAAGCAATTAAATTTAAATTATTTTATCTTATGCATTAAACACATTATACATACAAATTTATTTCTTATAATATATAACGGTTCCTTTTATAACTATTGTTATTTCTTTTGATTTTGCAGAATGCTTATAAAGTTAATATCTTATCTTAAAATGTATCTTTTAAAATTTAATTTTATATTGATTTTTATTTTTCAGAATCATTCACAGGAAAAACCAGTATCATTGGATTTAGATGGATTTACATTCTCTTGGTGACTTGAAGTATTGACGTCTTTTACGAAAATGCTTTTTTTTAAATTCAGTACTTTATGCAAATTCGGTTAAATCATAGCATATGAATTATATGAAGCTTTTTCTTTTGTAAAATGATATTTTCTCGTAATATATTGGACAATACATTTGCTTGTTAACGGTGTATGTATTTCTCTCTTATTGATCTTATGTAGGAAAACATTAGCTCAAAAGCTAGTGACAAATCCATGTGGATATGCGTCATGCACTCAGACACTTTATATGACTTAAGATCTAGCCAATAAAAATTTATAAAAATGTGAAGTATTCATACATCATTCTGTTTTTCACATGAAGTTCACTATAAACAACGGACAGCATTAAATTCTAATAAAAAGTCCACAATATTTTTCTTTAAAAATGAGCTATAAATTTGATACGGGAAGTAATTCATATTCTTGTGAAGTATGTGGGTCTTCTTTTGAAAGAGAAGAATATGTGTTGCGACATATGCGAACACATACTGGCAAGAAACCATATTCTTGTGAAGTATGTGGCTCTCATTTTGCATGGAAAGAAAGTATGTTGCGACATATGCGAACACATACTGGAGATAAACCATATTCTTGTGAAGTATGTGGCTCTTCTTTTGCTAGGAAAGATCATGTGTTGACACATATGCGAACACATACTGGAGAGAAGCCATATTCTTGTGAAGTATGTGGCTCTTCTTTTACACAGAAATCAGATATGCTGAAGCATATGCGAATACATACTGGAGAAAAACCATATTCTTGTCAAGTATGTGGCTTTTCTTTTGCAATAAAACAAAATATGTTGAAACATATGCGAATACATACTGGAGATAAACCATATTCTTGTGAAGTATGTGGCTCTTCTTTTGCAACCAGAGAAAGTATGTTGCGACATATGCGAATACATACTGGAGAGAAACCATATTCTTGTGAAGTATGTGGCTTTGCTTTTACGCTGAAACACAATATGTTGAATCATATGCGAATACATACTGGCGAGAAACCATATTCTTGTGAAATATGTGGTTTTTCTTTTGCAAGGAAAGTAAATATGTTGCGACATATGCAAATACATTCTGGACAGAAACCATATACTTGTGAAGTATGTGGCTCTTCTTTTACAATTAAAAACTATATGATGAAACATATGCGAATACATACTGGAGAAAAAACATATTCCTGTAAAGTATGTGACTCTTCTTTTAAACAGAAATCAGATATGTTGAAGCATATGTGAATACATACTGGAGTGGGATCATATACCTGTTAAGTATGTGGTTCTGCTTTTTACAATGAAATTAAATATGTTGAAACATGTGAATATGTACTGGAGTAAACCATATTCTCGTGATGTATGTGGCTCATCTTTTGCCAGGAAAGAAATATGTTGAAACATATTTGGGTACATACTGAAGAGAAACCACATTATTGTGAAGTATGTGGCTCTTTTGTCATGAAAAATTATTGAAACATATGCTTATATATTGGAGAGAAACCATATTTTTGTGAAGTATGTGGTTTTCTTTCTGCACAAAAATCAGATATGTTACATGCGAACACATACTGAAAATAAACCATTGTTTTTATTAAGTATGTTCTTTTTCAAAGAAATCAGATATTTACAAACATGCGAACACATAATAGAGAGAAACCATATTTGTGTGAATTATGTGGCTATTTTTCAAAGAGAGGATGTATGTTCTGACATGTTAACACATACTCAAAAACATGAAACAACAAGCCCTTGTAAATACAGATCCATCTGCTGTCTCACTACAACCTACAAGCTCTTCACTGACTTGATTGCAGATAACATCTACCAACAATAATCCTGCGGAACATACCTTAAAAAAGAACAAGCAGGTTATAGGTAGAAATGTTTACGAGTTAAGGACCAGCTGCAGATTTATAAGACCATCCCTGAAGACTGTAGAAAGAGACAGAGGAACACAAGCATGGCGTGGACTGACTATCAAAAACATATGATAGTGGTGCCTAGATTTATATAACGTACATCCGTTAATCAAACAGACCATAGCTATACATATAAAAATGTGATGAACAGCCATGACATTAAGTCACATGAACGGAACTGTAATGGTTTTTGATGTAAACATCAAACAAAGAATTTTTCAATGAAATAGTTTATACCCTCTACTCTTCTGCTTGGTGATAGATCTCTTAAGCAAACTATTGAATAAAAACAAATGTGCTTACAATCAGAGCCAAGGCCACCGATAAGACCCAAACGAAAGAATCAACCACCTACTCTTCATGGATGACCTCAAGCTATATGCCAGCTCAGACGTCGACTTAAGTGAACACTTGCAGATTGTGCATAACTTCTCCAGAGATATTAGCATGGTATTTGAACTGGACAAATGTGCTAAGTGGCCCATCAAATCTGGGAAGAAGATCCAAACTAAATATACAACTGGATGAACATACAGATATCAAGGACATAGAAGAGCAAGAAAAATACAAAAATCTTGTCCTTGAAGAATACGATACCACTCAGCATGCCAAGATGAGAGAAAAATTTGTCATTGAATACATACGTTGAGTCAAGAAAATATGTAAAACGGAACTTACAGACAAAAACAAAATAACTGCCATTAACCAACTTGCCATACCTGTTATTATGTACGACGTTGGCATTGTCGACTGGCCAAAAAAAAGACATAAACAGGCTAGACACTAAGACATGGAAAATATTGACAATGTACAAAGTGATATGCAGAAACCAGTGTCGGCCTAGAATGTATATGCCCAGATTGACAGGAGGTATAGTGCTCCAAGCGATTGACCACTAACACTGTGCAACTAGTGTGACGACGAACAATATCTGTCAATAGCTCCTAAAATCTAACTCTCAAGATGGTATATCAACATCATCAAACAAGATCCAGTAGAACAACCTCCATCACGAAACTGGCCAAACATTCTAAACAAGACAGTCTTACAAATGAGACAGAGACAGAAAGTAAATCTGCTACGGGAATAGCCCGAAAGTGTCGCCAGAAATATACTAAAACCTTCCATGATAAAAAATGGGCCAATCAACAACATGCCAAGTATCTTTTTTAAAGAATTAAAGATTATATAAATAAGGAAGGCTCCATAAGCTAGTTAAAAAAATGATCACTCCACTATGATCAGGAGAAAATTGTAATAGCTGCCCAAGATCAAGGCGATGACCAATGCTTTTAAAACGATGAGTGGTCTCAGCAATGACAACAAATGCAGGTTCTGCCACACAGAAGTAGATAGTGTGAGTCACTTGACATCCAGGTGCAAGGTTCTGCTAGGGGACAGCTACTATACAATGCAAGACAATCTCCACTGGATAATTTGTTAGAAATTGAATATCGAATGCAGCAGCAAGTCTTGGGAACATTTACCTTAAAGAACATCTGGAAACAAATCACATGCAATCCACTATGACTACGTCCCTATAAAACGGAGCTATAAAACCTGACATAGTGGTATAGGACACAAAGGAGAATGAAGCAACCTTAATAGAAGCCAGTGTCCCTAATGATGCTGAGTTAAACATAGCTGAGAGGAAAGAGATATCAGGATGTCGTTATGAGACAATTAAGGAGATAAAAGAGGCTGTGACGAGGGTCATTTACATGCTAACGCGAGAGGATTTCCATGGGACCTTCTAGAAGGTGTTTGATTGACACAAGCTGGGAGAGATTTCATCGCAGATGAGTAGTTTCATGTGTGTATTACTAATAAAAGTTCTCACGCGAAAAACGTCTAGAAAATTATTTAAGGCATCTTGTTAAGAAGAACTTTAATGAAATAATCGAATATATATGTGTCTTATATAGATATCAAGTGTTAGCCCTAGGAAGGGCCGCCTTGATTTGTGAAAATTGTGACTGAAGTTAAATGAAACAAAAACATATTCCTAAGTATTTTTCTCATTTTTCCAAAAATCCAATATTTCACATGATATAGTTGAAACACAATTATATTCATCGCTTACCTTTTACACGAATCCACTATGCTGATCTAACTTCCCCACATACTGATATAAACCAAGATATTTCGATATACGTTTCTAAGACTTGAGAAACACTATTTTGAGGCAAACCTGACCACATACTGCATAGAAACTAGATTGTTGTATGCTATGCAGCACTTCCTCTTCAAATTTAATGCTAAAATAGCATAATACAATAAAGTATTTGCATCATGTACAATATAACATATGTTGAAACAGGCAAACATGCACTGTCGAAATAATATTAATTTGCCATCAAATGGTGCAGCATAAGCGTGCGCACAGTGAAGAGAAACTATATTGCTGGGAAGCGTTTGGCTCTTTAAGCGATAACTGAATTGCGTTACATGCAAGCGAATGTCAGAAAATATACTCTCCACTTAACAAATGTGTGACATTAAAAAAAAATCTGTTGCACAATAATAAGATTAAGATTTTAGTAAAATATATAATTATTTACACGAAGGTTAACTATGTGGCGTTTCTTTTTCAAAGTAATCCAATATGTTACAGAATAATGAGGCTAGGATTCAGGTGAAATGTATAATTAATTGCACTAAGGTTGAATATCATATGAAAACATGCTTTATAGAAACCAAACTACTGTGGAATATGTTTCTTGATCGCAAAAATAATTTTCAGATAGAAAAACACCATATTATTTTCCGATACATGCTCTGTTTCTTACAAAGAAACCATGTTAGTTATATAATACATGCACACATACTGGAGAATATTTCAGTAATCATATGCGTCATTTGAACTCAAATGACCGCTTTCGATCAGAAAACGATCTCTCAAAGTGGATCATTTTGACCATGTAATAAAAGCTAAGTTGATTGCAACACATGTGGACACATACAAGAAAGAAATTTCAATAATAATAATTAGGTACGAGCATTAATGGTGGAAAACCGATAGGGGGGACATAGTTGTGGAAACAGGTTTATCATTTTTTTTTTTTTTAGGTTTCCAGTTACTTTTTCGTTGTATTTAAAAGGCTAAAACATAATGTTTATTTCCAAAAGATAAAACAAATTTCAGGTAAAAACAAATAGAATGAAAAATGTTTTCACGGTGACATTCGAAAACTGACAAAGCCAGCAAAATTTTGAAGTTAAATAAATTCATTGTCAAAATCCCTTGAAAGATAAATATTAGCTTTCTGGAACTATTTCAAAGATAATTACCAAAGTCCTACAATATTGAATTAAATTTAAAAAATCACCTTGTTTATACAAACAATGCCTAAATTAGTCTTCAAAACGTGAGATTCTGGCTTTGCACAATCAAAACAAACGACAATTGTTGTGCAAGAGTTCTACAGAAGCCTAAAATATAAAAAAACTTAAAAGGCTGTCTGAAAATGACAGCGTGGAGTTGAAGGGAGAACGGTGCAAAACTGACTGGCTTTCTTTTTTTTTCTCCAGCTGTGCATCAATACATTTCTACTATGAACGATTGTATAATTTTTACCATTTATTAATTTAATTATTTTTGTTTGTTACTGCTTTTAAATATTTTCTATTTTTTGATTTTTTAATATTATATAAGGGTTATGTTTCGCTGAAGATTACACGTTCATTCACGCAAGGAAAATATTAGAATCTTACACAGGAAAATTACGAAAAAAATGTGACTTTAAAAAAGAGGAAATATTTTTTGCAATTACGATTTTTTTCTGAAAATATTAAATGAATAATCTGTTGTAAGTTCGGTAACTATCATCTCATGATTATCTCCCTTTGATTGTAACAACCCCACAATCTCTTTGTTTACAATAAAGTTTTCCCTCGATCCGCCCACGAGTGTTATTTTTCCTCCTTCGAATTTTTACTTGTTTTTAATCGTTTCCACTCACGATGCGACTCTCAATAGGTTATGCGCCCAGAAGAGACAGTAGAAACAGCTGGAGAAGATTATTATTTGCTGGAGATGAAGCAAAATGCGAAATTTGAGAAGTCAAATTCTTAGGCCATCTCCGTTCGCTTGGTAAAAAAAAAGACACCATTTAAGAGATGGATACGATAATGAGAGAAATGAAGAATCATATGCGGAGCTGATACAGTGTCGGAATTTATCTTGATTCCTGATAAATTCGACGCTAAAGTAACTAACCTGAAAAAAAAACAGCATGGAACAAAAGAGGGGGAGGAGGTAAAGAATAAAATATAAATCGCTTTGAAATGGAGAAGAGATTTTATTTACAACTAGCGGGGGTACCCGGCGTTGCCCGAGTGTTTATTTCCAGCACGGGGGTGGGGAGTTTTAAAAAATGTTATGGTAGGTAAGTAGCAAGGATCAAACCCGGAGTCATGAGTAAAAGTAGGAAAATAAAGTGTGAAAAAAAAAACAAAAAAAAAACATCTGCAACGCTAACAGTCCGGCCACCAAGAAAAGTCCATTCCAGTTGTTTAGGAAAAAAAAAAAAAAAACGACTACGGTAGGTCGGCGCGAACGTGAAAATATAATGTGAATTGTCCAGCACGCTAACCACTACGCCACAGAGCACTGCAGCTTAGTTTAGTGATTTTAAATAACTTCACATGAAAGAACTACGAAGCCAAACCGGTGTTCTCTTCTCAACTGTTCCTTGTGAACGATCCCCAAACGGTGTTAAGTGGTGGCAGGGGGAGGAGGAATTTATTAGAGAGAAAATATTTTACCACTTCCATTGATCTTAACCGATTTTGGCCGTGACTTCTCAGCAGAAAAAGTATAGAAATCTAAGATTATCGAGGAATTTGAGAAATAATAAGCTTATAACACACCTCAGATATTGTTCTGCCGTTTGTGCATATTATATTTGCATGGAATATCTTGATTTTTAATCCTATTAATGTCAAAATCAGACGGGAAAAAATGAGTTCATTTTATTTATATAGAGAAGAGATAATAAGTTGCACATTTTTCCCTTTGCGGGCATTAAACTAATGAAACGCCAAAGTAACATATTATAAAAAAAACAACAACACTGGTTCTTATAAAGATGTCGTGTGTATCCATTAACGAATACAATAATAGTATTCAAAATAGTATCTCCTAATCACACTCGCATATGAAATTAATTTTAGGAGCGTACCCACAAATTGAAAGCCAGTCAGGCACGTGCCTTTTTCTTTTTTTGTTTAAAGTCTTTTTAGAATTTTCTCTCCCTCCATGTTTGCGTGCAAACCGTAGACACACAGATGAATTTCAGGAGCAAGACCGCGTCGCTTGTCCGGATAGGAGATTCCAAAATTCCTTGTCACGTGAAAAAAGGTATTTTCTTTAAAACAATTTCACTCCTAAAATACGTGCAAAACCGTAGTCACGTAGATAGTTTTCACAAGTATGTCTCGTCACATATACGGGTATTCTTGCCGGGGGTTTCTTCTTTGAAGAATGCTCGTCAAAATTCCATTCTCAGTGCCGGGCAATGAAACAACGTTCAATCTCCACGTCAGCGGAATTTCAAAAGAGGAAGAATCTCGCGCTGGGCTCGTGACGTCATTACAGAGCTAGCATTTCCCTTTTCTCAAATTAAAGGGAGTTTCGTACAAATCCAAAATATACGAAACTAAAAATCATAAAGGATACAAAATACAAAAAATAAAAAAAATCATATATAAGAACCAGATAAAAAAATTAAAAAAAATGAAAACAGGGGGGATGCACCATTATTGGTACAAAAAAATTCCAACAACAATTCCTGTGATAAAAGCCCATCTCTGATAATGAGAGAAGTCGCTGATAATCGAAGAAAACCCGTTGAAATAATATGTGAACACTATGCAGGAATAGGAAAGCCGAGAGTTATTTCATTATATACCTAACTGACATCCCTTAAAAGAAAGCTTATGAAAAGGTCAAGGACTATATAATATGAACATAAACCGTTTTAACGTTCTCATAAATGCCGGACAAACAGTGGATGGTCCCTTAATCATTGCAATGTACTAAAAGGATTACCTAGCCAGGTCGACCCTTTTTCTATTTATGTAACTGTTGTGGGGAACCACTCTCAAAATGGACTAATCCATCGACCATATACACTTTACGCATGGTGGTCCTAGGGGAGGAAGTCTAATTCCAGAGCGACTCTTGCATACTCTGTGAAGTACCTACACGGTTCGTTTGTAACCTTTCCGTTTTTCATGTAATACATGTTTAAACTGTTCTCCGTTGTTTTGTTCTTCTTTGTGGCTACCTGCGAGCCATAACAGTAACCCACAGCAACAAAGAACTAACCTTGAAAAAGGTGACAGATAACAAAGAAACTACATTCACATTCAAAAGGGAGGACTACTCCATACAAAAAATTATATCACCCACGGGCTTAATAGTCGACGCAGAAGTAATCTTCCACATCATTAAAGACGTAAAGAAATTTTAAAAAATTCGACGCCACGTTCCAGCCAGAAAACTACTCTATGAAGTTAGCGGTCGGAACGAAAACCAGCAGCATAGCTCTAAAAAGAAGAGACGCTAAAGTATGTTTACAAGACATGAATGGAAACTGTGTAATAGTCACCCTAAAAATTGTGTTACTTATACTCTCCTACCCACAAGACATTTTTTCTATAAAAACTGCGACCAGAAACGGAGCAACGGTTATATTTAAAGAACATGAAAATGTACTCAAACATAAAAACGGTATAAAGTTTAAAATATATGTACATAAAAGACTGTAGTATTTAATGACTGCAGATGATGAAGACAGCTTCCATCAATGCTACGATGTCCCCATGTGGCATAAAATACTCGGTCGCTGTAAGTACGACGACATAGCAACACCACCCGGTGTAGTTTGTGGGACGAAAATTAAAAATGACAAAACTTGATTCGGCAGCCCCAAAAGGAAAAAGTAGTTCGCGACCTTCTAAGAGTTCATCAACTTCTAAATCTGCAGCACGACGTAAGTCTACATCTATCAAGATAAATGATGATGAAGCTTCAAAAGATTTGAATTCTCTTGATTCCAAAAATTCTGATTTCTCGACTAAGATCACCATCGCCAGGTGCTTTGCCGCTAAAATCTCAGATTTGCTAAAGAAAAACGATTTTAAAACTGCGACTCCGATTGTATTGATGAAAAGCAAAGAATCTCTGAAGAAAACTGATCAGAACGTTCTAAAAGAAAATACGAATAAGGCATCCCCCAATTTGTCGCTGTCTATAGGAAAATAAAATAAAATTCCAGATTCTGTCTAATCCGTCTGTTAATAAGAGTCCGCGATTTGAAAGCCCAAAGACTCATTGACAGAGCCATGCTTAACGGTAGAATTTTACAGTCAAGCAAGTTAATGAAGAAGCTGAAGACATGTTGAAGTAATATGGGAAGTAAATACTAGCACAGTAGACTTCCTTTCAGATTTTAAGGACTGTTTTGGAGAACTTGCCACACTTCCTGGCACTCATCATATCACAATCGATCCAGAAGTTAAGCCAGTCATAAACCCTCCACGCAAAATTCCCTTTTTATTAAAGAAAAAAATTAGAAACAGAGCTGAAAAGCATGATCGACTTGGGAGTCATAACACCAGTAACCGAACCAACAGAATGGGTATCGTCACTGGTAGTAGTGGAAAAGCCCAACGGTTCCCTTTGAGTATGTCTTGATCCAAGGAATCTCAACAAGGCTATAAAAAGAGAGCATTATAGGCTCCCAACAGCATCAGACATCATTCACGAAATAGCAGGTGCTAAATTCTTCACCAAGCCCGATGCATCAAAGGCTTTCTGGCAGATCAAAGTTGATGAAGAAAGCGCAAAACTCCTTACCTTCAACTCACCCTATGGTTGCTACAGATTTAAACGTCTCCCATATGGAATACACAGTGCCAGTGAAATATGCCACGCAAAAATAGCAGGCATCATCGAAAACATCGAAGGATGCAGAAATTCACAGGACGACATCATCATTTAGGCGGACACTCAAGAACGTCTGCAAAACAGAACGATTGAAGTTCTTAACGCCATAAGGAAATCCAGCATGAAATTAAATCAATCTAAATGCCAGTTTATCATTACTGAATTGGCATTTCTAGGCCACACCATATCCAGCCGTGGAGTTGAACCGGATGTAAACAAATGCAGAGCCGTCAGAAACATGCCAGATCCAACAAATAAAACCGAACTTCAGCGCTTCCTAGGGATGATCAACTACCTAGGAAAATTCATCCCCAACTTATCAAATGAAACTGCACCTCTTCGCCTCTTGTTGAAAAAAGACAACATGTGGTCTTTCGATAAACCACAAAAAGAAGCCCTCCAACGACTAAAAGATTTGGTCATGCAGAGTCCAACATTAAAATACGTTGACCCAGCACTTCCAATCATGGTCTCTTCAGACGCAATAACTCTAGGAGCCATGTTAGAACAAAATCACAATAATAATTGGGCTCCAGTGGCATTTGTTAGCCGATCTCTCACATCTGCGGAAAAAAATTATTGCCCCCTTGAACTAGAAATGCTGTCCATAGTATTTGCCTGTGAAAATTTTCACGAATTCTTATATGGACAACGCTTTGTAATTAATAACGATCATAAGCCTCTCAAAACTATTGTCACAAAGCAAATTGCTAAAACTCCACCCAAAGTAAAACACTTCTTATTACGCTTATAGAAGTATGACTTTGAAATTGAATATACTAAAGGAAAATTAATGTATGTTGTGGACACACTCAGCCGTGCAGCACAGAAATGCAATACACCAGAAATCCCGGACAAAGAAATGAATCTATTTGTCCACTCCATAATGTCCTCAATGCCTATCAGTGGCAGACGTCGACAACAGCTGTCAGCTGAGACAGCTAAAGATGAAACATTGCAACAGCTACAACAGCAAATCATGGAAGGATGGCCAGATCATCGACACGACCTAAACAGTTGCCTCCACCCATATTTCAACTTCAGGCATGAACTCACTCCCCAGGAAGGACTTCTATTAAAGGGCCAACAAATTATTGTCCCGACTAATATGCGAGCAGAAATGCGCAAGATTTTGCATCAGGCACACTTGGGAATTGAAAAAACTAAATCCAATGTCAGACAGGCTCTATTCTGGCCAAATATGAACAAGGAAATAGAAGACATGATAAAAAATAGTGATTCATGTCAACAGTACAGAAACCGACAAAGTTCAGAGCCAGAGATACCACATGATATTCCTGACCAACCCTGGGATAAGGTTGGCACAGACCTCTTCAGACTGTGTGGGAAAGATTACGTCATGGTAGTGGATTACCACTCAAAATTTTTTGAATTTAGCCATCTCACTGACACAAGGGCCTCAACAGTAATAACTCGAACAAAGCACATCTCCAAGCATGGGATACCTAAACTGGTAATCTCCGACAATGGTCCTCAATTCACATCGCATGAATAACATTTGCCACTAAATGGGACTTCTCTCATGTAACAAGCAGCCCAGAATACCCACAATCCAACGGTTTAACGGAGAGAACGATTCAAACAGTGAAGAAAACATTGCGCAAATATTTCCAAACTGGGGATGATCCATATCTGGCTCTACTAACCTTGCACACAACACCGGGCAAAAAACAACTCTTCTTCACCAGCGGCAAAACTAATGAATCGCCAAATCAGAACACTCCTACCAGTCATGAGAAACCATGGTCATGAACGATGCATATTGCCCTCTAATGAGAGACAAACGGCGAAACCGGACAACAGCAAACAGCGAAAATCTCACCCCACTAAAGATAGGGGGTCATGTCCGAGCGCACGATGGTAGAACTTGGTCCAGGAAAGGCAAGGTCATAAAACATTGCCACCAACCATGGCAAGGTCTTATTTGGTATTAATGGAAAATGGCATAACCATACGCCGAAACCGGAAAATCTACTGCTAATACCTCAGTCAAAGATACCAGCAACTCTACCTTATCCTGACACAAAATTCAACTCACCCGAGCAGGATCATCGACCAAGAACAGAAGCAGTAAACCCAACAACCCCAGAAGCAGGTCGTCGATCAAGATCAGGACGACTAATACATCAACCCAGATGGATGCAGGACTACACAAGTTAGAACCCGGCTTCCATCATCAAAGAACTGGGAAAGGGGGGATGTTTTATATATATATATATATATATATATATATATATATATATATATATATATATATATATATATATATATATATATATATATAACAAGGACATTCACTGCATGATTGTTTGAAGGACTTCCGTTTACTGCGGACCGGAAGAGGCCCTTCCTGTAATGGCGTCCTGACGAAATAAACATGCTTGCTTTCTCAGATTTCTATCTCTTCGTGTCATCTCTTTCTCCAGTCATCCTGGTTTCTACTTATGTGCCTCTATCAACTAAGCACCTCTTCTTATGGTAAGACGCTTCATTTTATCTTCATCTAGCTTGTAACTTTAATATTAAGACACACTTACAAACACGTGTTCAAACAACATAACAGACGCACACCTTTAAGTGAATTAAGTTGATTGGACAGTGTGAAAAAAAATAAAGTTTCCAGTCAAAACTTCCCTTACAAAAGAACATCAGTCGATCAAGTACTCTCAGTTCAGCAAAGTTCAATCAAACAAGCTTGTTGAAAATAACTGCAGCCCTTCACATCGAAAAGACGACCTACGGTAGTGTTACTGTTATTCACATGCGAAGATAAATACGTGACATTAGCAAAGACCACTTGCGAAGGTATTTACCTCACACAGCTACTCCCAGAAAAAGGCCCATATAAAAAATACGCCCCGATTAAGATATTTAAAGACAATCAAAATGCTATAATATTTTCCAAGGACCCTGTGCACCGACAAAGGTGTAAACATATAGATATAAAATACCATTTTATCAGACACGCCCGAAATAACAAGAGTATAGAGATAATTGTTTGTCCGACAACAGCTAGCTGATATCATGACAAAGTCTTCAACTCGAGCAAAACTAGAAAAATTTAAGGGGGGGGGGGGTTATTGGGACTTTAAATTCATTTACTAGGTACGTGCAAAATAGATGCTGATGCTCAAAATTTATAAACATTTTGACCCCACCCTTTACTTAAAAATTCACCAAAAATCAGGAAATTAACCAATTTTAATGAAATTTTCAGTATTTATAAAATAATGTCAACGGAATATAATGAACATTATTTTTATTTAAATCTTACTGGAAATATATTATTTTGTTTAAACAAAAATTGTTTTCTGTAGTAAAAAAAAAATGCAAAAAATTATTTTTGCTTTTTTATGGGAATAAAGCAACGTAAATTATAACAATTAAAAAAAAAAATTAGTTTTGCAGGAACATTACGAAAAAAAACCCCGTAAAGTCCGTATTAATGAATTCGATATAATTCGAAGAAATGTCAATTCCATTTTTTGTGAAATACTCTCAAAGCAAAATGATAATCTAAAGTAATTTTTAAGTAAGTGTTGTTAAATTTTTAATAAAGAAATAATTTCTATTTATTTTTTTTATGTACGAGATGTTTTTTTTTTTATATATACACATTCAACATCTCGGCATTTAGGGAAAGTAACGTACTCTTTGACCGCACGTTTGCAGGTCACTTTATATATTATTTATTTTTGGAGGGGGAAGGAGGAGGAGGAAAGGGCTTTTGCACATTTTCCTCAGTTCAGATATTTACCTCCCGATAATTTACTCATAAACAGCAGGTTCTTAAGAAATATTTTGCTCTCTTACAGTTTTTTAATTTACAATAAATTTATTTATCAACAATTAAATTATTTTTCCATAGTCATAGCGGGTTTATTATTTAAAAGCAAAAGGTTTAAAAAGGAAACAGGTTTCCTGGGAGATATTTGTATTCCAGTAAATTGTATATGTTTATTTCTACAAAGAATTTATTTCTTCTTTGTTAATTCATTTATCCCCCAAACTTTAGCGCCTCAGGTTTCAAGAAGAAAGTTTTAAAAGTTAATATAAGAAATTTATTTCAGCCCTCAGTTTTGAAGGATAAAATTCCTTCGGAGGTTATTTAATTTGTCTCAATCCAAAGTTCATCCTTGGAATTGGATTTTCTCCTTCGTTAAGCCCGACTTTGTGTCCACTTACACCTACGAGTGAATAATTGATCATTTTATTTGTACAATTATATTGTTTAAAATTATTACTAACGCAAACCTCAGTTTAATGCGTATTTGTTTTAACTGTCTATAAGAAACAATTTACTTTTAAAATTTAGTTAGAATATTTTGTGACATTTATTTGGCTTTAGTTTACATTTATTTAATATTTTTAAGGGCCTAAGCATGCCCTCAAATTCTTCTTACCGTCCATTGGTAGAGGAAATGGTATTTGCTATGGATGCTATTATTCTCAATCTCAGCTTTATGAGTTCAGACAAAAATTGTCCTAAAGTTATCTTTCAACAAAATATGACTGAGATTAGAGAGGGCTTAGTCACGTTTCTTGACTTGACTGAGCAAGTTTATGCTTGTTTTTCTCCTGAGACTGTGGATTTAGAATTTCTAGACGCGGATGCTTCTCGGGTAGATTCATTCCAGAATGGTGTTAGAGAAGCCATGCGTAGTTTAGCTAGTGGTAAGCTAGGCGATTCTATTAGTATTCCGGTGCTCTTTGATACACCGACGATAATGCCGGTCAAGGTTTCCGATCCTGAACCAGAATGCCCGGTTGCTGAGACCAACTCTCTAAGTACTGTGTAATAAATTGCGAACAGACGGGCTTACCTGACAAACGCTCGAGGTGTGCATTCTGTAAAGCAGGTACGTCCAAAGAAAAATGGCAAGATGGCGGCGGCCGGTTAATATTGCCAAGTAATCACGCAAAATCTTGTGTTCTCTCGCACACACGAGAATTCAGCTTAGCATAAAAACGGGTCACTGTGAGCAAGAAGGGAGAAGGAAAAACGTAGTCAAGAAAAGACGACGCTTCTGACGACTGAGAAGAAAAAAGAAGAAAAAGAGCAAGAAGAAGAAGAGAACGATACATGAGAATACGAGGTGTGTGCGGTTTTGAGTAAATCGAAACAGACACAAAAAAAAAACTCTGATTACAAGCTATTTCGGCCTTGGTATGGAGAAATTTGACATCAGATTAATTCCGGAATTCGATGGCTCCCCCACTGGTCCCTCGGTGGTCGAATGGCTGGAAAAGGCTGAGCGCGTTTGCCGGTTGTGCAAGATTAAAGAGCCAGCTATGGTTATCCCATTGAGACTCACTAAAGGGGCTTATGCCGTGTACCAGCAGCTAGGGGAGGATCCGACCATGGAGCAGATTACACAAGCGCTATACGGGGCATTTAGTACAGACCCTTTTGTCGCCTGGAGGCAGTTTTCCAAACGCCGACTTGGGCCGGGGGAGACAGTGGATGTCTACATGGCCGACTTGAAAAAGCTTGCCACTCCCTTCGGCGGTGCAAGTGATCGCATATTGGTATGCGCCTTTTTGTCGGGACTTCCGGATGAGGCAAGTCGACTGCTGCGAGCATCGTCAAGACTCACTGAGATTGGATTGGAGGAGTTATTGGCGAGAGCACGAAACATCTTGAAAGACGATCGAGAACTAATCTCCGCAGCTGTTGACACTCTGGACTCGCCAACAAAGGGTCTACGATGCTATACCTGTGGTGGCCCAAACCACTTTTCCAGAGACTGCAAAAGCGGTACAAGGCGCACCCCTAATTATGGAGCACGACAAGTAATACGGTGTAACCAATGCAATAAGCCAGGCCACATAGCGCGGAATTGTCCGGGAAACGGGCAAGGGGAGGACGCCGCAGCGCTAGCACCCTCCCCAATGCGGCATTGAACAAAGCGCTGCCTGCAGTAACAGTTCAAGTTGATGGATGTGAACGTTCAGCGCTGGTTGACACTGGCTGTACCCAAACCCTTCTTCGAAAGGAATATTGCGCCACATGGAAGAAACGAAGGATCCCTGTACTTACTGTCGGCCAAGGCTCATTGGTGTGTTGTGGGGTCAGCGTTGTTCATATCAGCATTGGCAATGGCTCTCCGGTTGCTGTGACGGTGTTAGTGGTCGATGGGGAGCTGCTCGGATATGACCTTCTCCTTGGAATGGACGCTATCACACAGCTAGGCGGAATTACTGTGAACAGCGCCGGTGATGTGAGCTTCTCTCGACCAAACAAACAAATGTGTGCAGCAATCACTCTCGATGAGCCCGACTTCCATGCAGAATACGATAAGGGCACAAACACTTGGACAGCGTCCTGGAAATGGGCAGGCGACCAGCCACCAGTGTCATTGCGGAATCGACTTACAGAGTATCCTCCTCCTGCGTGGCTTAGGGGGCAGTACGAGGCAGAACTTCAAGTGTGGCTGGATAATGGCTGGTTAGTTCCATACCCAGAGGATGAGCTCGGGCCCCCGCGGGGGCTAATTCCCCTGATGGCTGTCAGACAAGAGAACAAGCAGAAAGTTCGACCTGTTCTTGATTACCGGGAACTTAATGAATACGTTGACCCACACACTGCGGGGGCTGATGTCTGTGCTCATAAACTACGGGAGTGGCGGCGGCAGGGTGCGGAAGCAGCCATACTGGACTTGCGAAGAGCGTACTTGCAAATACGTGTTGAGAAATCGCTGTGGCCGTTCCAGACGGTGGTGATCAAAGGAACTCGCTATTGCTTGACCAGGCTAGGATTCGGCCTGAATGTAGCCCCTAACATCATGACAGCAATCATGCAGGCGATCCAGCGTCAAGATGAAGCGGTGCAACATGCGACATCGTCGTATATAGACAACATTTTTGTCAATGAGAGCCTCCTGTCTGCCCAGGCGGTCAAAGAACACTTCGAGCACTTCGGATTGTCGTGCAAGGAGCCGGAGCGGCTACAGGACGGGGCGAAAGTGCTCGGACTGCAGGTGAGCGGAAGTGCAGATGGCCTTCAATGGGGAAGGAGTGGTGAAATCCCGGAAATCCCATCTACCATCACACGTCGGAGCACGTTTTCCATTTGCGGAAAATTGGTGGGTCACTTCCCTGTGTGTGGGTGGCTCCGAGTGGCTGTAGCGGCCATAAAGCGACGGGCAACTTCTATGTCAACTGGATGGGACGATGAGGTGCATGATCCTGCCCTGCGAAGCATGCTGGTGGAAGTTGTGGCCAGAGTGACCAATGATGACCCTGTACGGGGGAGCTGGTGCGTCGATGGGAGTGAATTTACAGTTTGGGTAGACGCCAGCTCACTTGCCCTTGGCGTTGCTCTGGCGGTCGACGGAAGGATAATAGAAGATGCCTGCTGGCTTCGGCCGGAGAATGACGCCAAGCATATAAACCTAGCTGAACTCGATGCTACACTGAAAGGAGTCAATCTAGCGCTTCAGTGGCAGGCTAGAATCCTTCACATCATCACGGATTCCACGTGTGTGCATCGGTGGATGACCAATGCCTTGAACGGAAAAGCACGTCTGACAACGAAGGCGTCGGCCGAAATGTTGATCCAGAGGCGGCTTGCTACCCTAACCGAAACCACTAAGGAATACGACTTGGTCATAGATGTGACACTGGTGCAGTCCTGTTTGAATCAGGCGGATCATCTGACCAGAGTGCCACGCCGTTGGCTAGACCTGCCAAAAGAAGTGAACGAGTCAGCACCTGTAAATTGCGCTGCAGTGGGACATAGACTCAGCCCGGAGCATATTAATGATGTCCATTGCCAAAGTGGGCACCCCGGTGTAAACCGAACGCTTTACTTCGCCAGATTGGTTGACCCCTCTGTGTCTCGGAGGGCTGTGAAATCTGTTGTGGGAAGCTGCAACACCTGCCGATCGATCGACCCAGCACCTGTCCGGTGGAAGAAGGGAATACTCAGTGTGAAGCGTAATTGGGATAGGATTGCGATGGACATAACGCACTACAACGGGAGGCATTTTTTGACGCTTATCGACTGTGGACCATCTAGGTTTTCATTGTGGCGGCCCCTTCACCGGCAGGACGCGGCTGCCATTATCCATGAGTTGGAAGGTGTGTTCCTCGAGCGTGGCCCTCCTTCTGAGATACTCACCGACAATGGCCCCGCTTTTGTTAGAGAGCCGTTTAAACAGTTTGCAGATGGCTGGGGTGTCCATCTGCGTTTTCGGTGTGCCCATGTTCCCAGTGGAAACGGGATTATTGAGCGCAATCACAGAACGGTTAAGACAATCGCAGCGCGGAAGGGGTGTACGGTACCTGAAGTAGTCTATTGGTACAACGTCACCCCTAAAGACGATGTTTCACCCTCCACCGCGCCAGCCAACGCGCTACATACATACCGTGTCAGGGTGAGAGGTTTGGAGAGCAGCTCACTACCCGAACCGGAGCCACCACAAAAGAACATAAAAGAAGGAGATGTCGTCTGGGTTAAAAAACCCCGAGGCCAGTGCACGACTCGCTACGGAACTGGTCATGTCACTGAAGTGATCAGCCCGCAGGCGGTGCGAGTTGATGGAGTACCTCGTCATATTAAAGACGTAAGATCAGTATTCCAAATGCAGCTGACGCTTGACGAAGATAGTGAAATTGAATCCGTGACCAGCGACCCATCATTCTGGTTCATGACGGCTTCAACGCACAGCGACACTGAGAGTGGTAGCCTTCAAAGTACTGACCCTCCTGCTGATGATGAAGACCTGGACAGTGATACTGCGATGCTCAGCTTTAGGTTCGCTGACCTTCGTGTCACGGAAGACAGCGCAGACGATGATGAAGCCCCGAATCCCCCTCTCCGAAGAAGCACTCGAAGAAAAAGGTCACCGCCTCCCTGCTCTTTCTGTGATAATGAGATCAGGGGGGAGTGTGTAATAAATTGCGAACAGACGGGCTTACCTGACAAACGCTCGAGGTGTGCATTCTGCAAAGCGGGTACGTCCAAAGAAAAATGGCAAGATGGCGGCGGCCGGTTAATATTGCCAAGTAATCACGCAAAATCTCGTGTTCTCTCGCACACACGAGAATTCAGCTTAGCATAAAAACGGGTCACTGTGAGCAAGAAGGGAGAAGGAAAAACGTAGTCAAGAAAAGACGACGCTTCTGACGACTGAGAAGAAAAAAGAAGAAAAAGAGCAAGAAGAAGAAGAGAACGATACATGAGAAGACAAGGTGTGTGCGGTTTTGAGTAAATCGAAACAGACACAAAAAAAAACTCTGATTACAAGTACCGGCGAATTCGGCTTAGTGAGGGTCAGGCCGCAGTTAGAAAATTGTGTAGCAATTAAATTTAATCTGCCTAGATTACAGCTTGCTGTAAATATAGCTAGAAATGATTTAATTTTGTTAGGAATTTTTGAGTACTCCAGTTTGGTCCATAATTTCTTGAGTATGTATCCCTGGAATTTTATGCAATTCATGGAGGCATGTAAGTGGGAATTAGTTAGAGGCATTGTGCTCATTATTAAAGGGAGACAGCTAGAGTTTTTTTAAGCAGTCCGCTGATAGTTATGGAGACTGTTTAGATTTGGGCAGTTGCCAAGATTGCCAAGCCCTGTTTTCTGTATGCATTGATGCGCATGTCAATCCTAATGGGTACATTACCACTGACCATTTAAGGTACCCTTATCAAGGTGAAAGTAGTTTCGGGCCTGATATGAGCCCATTGCACCGAGCAAATAACTCTGAAAAGGGTCAGTGGAAGAAGGGCAGGAGTTTGACATGTTACAACTCCTTCCAAGGAAAGGTACTGGATAAGCTCAGTATCTTTTTGTCATTAGAAGTACTTGCTTTCAGTGCTTCATTTGGTCTAAGTATGCACCCTAGGAGTCTCTCCAAAGTTTCAGGATCTCTGGTCATATATTCCTTTGTCTACCTGTGTGGGTCATGGGGAGAGTTTTCAAACTTAAGCTTAACTGGATTTTTACAGTCGAGTGTCACCTAGCTGTAAAATCTGGAGTGCTTGCTGGCTACATCATTTGTAGAGCAGCCCCTCTGAAGATCTGTGAGGGCACAGATTTTTTAAGATGTAAGACTGAGGTGAAGTCCCCGAGGCTGGAACCTGGAGCTTCGGATCTCACCCTAGAAATTTCAAGCGCCAAGGGCTTGTCAGTCTTGGTTCGTTGGGCCTGATGTGTGAAGCTCGACAGACCTTTATTTCTGCATTTTCCCTGCACAGTTTATGCAGGAAATATATTTCGGCTTTAGTTACCTTCTTTCATCAAAGGAAAATCTACGTTCGTCCTGCTCCTATTTTTGGAGTAAATATGCTGGCTTGTTATGGATTAGAGAAATAATTCAGTCTTGCGTGTTAGTCCTCGTAATTTAAATTACATAATCAAGGACAGCCGTTTTCATTTTCATCTAAAAAAAAAAAACTCCCAAAAAACAGATAGAAAATTAATATTTTTCAAAATTTTAATTATGTTTTATATTTCGACGTTCCATAGTTAAAAGTAAAAAAAATATATTTTAACCTGATCTAGGTTTTGAAAACTTTTTGTTACAATGATCTTTTTCTTCTTTTCTTGTCGGGAAAGTGTTGAAATTTTTAATAAAGAAATAATTTTTATTTATTTTTTATTTATACACATTCAACATCTCGGCATTTAGGGAAATGAACGCATTCTTTGACCGGACCTTTGCAGGTCACTTTATCATCATCATCATCACCATCATCATCATCATCATCATCATCATCATCATCATCATCATTATAATTGTCTTCCAGCAGTCCGCTACTCTCTCCTACTCTTTGGAGAGGGGAGGAGAAGGAGGAAAGGGCTTTTGCCCATTTTCCTCAATTCGAACCTAGCCGGCCTAAGTAGAAGGAGGCTAATTTCGTTCTCCATCAAAAAGGGTCTTGACGTTAAAATTAATTTTCCTAATTTTCTCCTTTGGAGAAAGATGTTTGTTTAGAATTCCATTGGTAGGTACTAAACTTTTAACGTAAATTTATTTCCAGTCATTAATAGACAACTAGGTTTTACAACTGGAAAATTAGTACCAGTTATTAAAAGGCAAACAAGAGTCTTACCACTGGTAAATTATTAGTCTCAAAGGATTAACGAAAGAAACCGCTGAGTTTGAGGAGTTCTTTTCTGTAAAGAATAAAAATTAATTTTGCCAACAAGACAAGCAGATTATCGGCACATGTGACCCCAGGAAAGATTATTCAACCGAAGTTTCCTTCACAAAAAATATTCCTTTAATACCAGAATTTAACCCATAAATCATTTTATTTGTACCTACCGAAGCGGCTTTATGGTTTTCTGTTTCTCCCCTTTGAATTTAAAGGTACCTGAGTCTTCACAAAGGGAAAATATGTTACTTCTTTCTCCCATTTTAGGTCAAAGAAACTTTTTGATTGTGATTCCTTTCGGAAAAGAAAAAAAAAACATTTTGTCAAAGAAAGACTGAACATTTCGTCAAAAGAAGGACTGAATTTAAAAAAAAGGACTGTTTTCTGTTTTTTAATGTTCTTTTCTTTCACAGTCTTTCTAACAAGTAAGAATTTTCGTCTTTTTGTATTATTTTATTATTATTATTTTTAATGTTTCTTAAGTTTTTTTTAATCCCTGCCTTGGGAAATAAAGGCAATTGATAACGTTTTGTTTTAATAAACTTGGATCATTTTGAACACATTCGGGTCTGTATTTCTTTGCCCATTTCTATTACTTCCCATTTCCGAGAAATTTGCTTTATATGCTTTTTTTTCCTTTTTTTTTATTTCCTTTTTGTTACCAAGAAAAACGGATTTTGGTGATGAACCCAAAATTCCGTCAATGTTGTTACCCTGAACTCAGGCTGAGATGTTGAAGATAAATGGTGGGCGAAATTCAATCAGTGAAGAGTAAGTGATATTCTTTGTGTAAATTATTTAAAAGGTAATTTGACGATCTAAGAAAACAATTAGTAGTATTGAAGTCATAAGGAAGATTGTGAAAGAATAGGTAGAACAATAAAAGGATTGAAAAAAAAACAAGTGAAGGAGTAGACAATGCAGATATTTACGTAATAAAACCCAGGAATTCGTTTTATTTACATATAAAGGACAACGTTCTATTTGAAATATAAACAAGTTAGTCGATTTGCAGTGAGAAATTATGTTCATGTGATTATCTTTCCCTGCATTTCATATTTAATGATAAAGCATGCCACCTTTTAATGAAAAATTGAATTTGAATTTTACAAAACTGTGGATAGTTGTAATCCTCAAAATCGACATTTTTTTACATTTTCTTTTCAAGATTAAAAATCAAAGTATATAAAAACAAACCAATATTTTGTACTTTCTTGGTGGAGTTCTTTGCCAAATGGATGTAGCATCCGCTATATACAGCCGGAACAAATCTTCGGCAGAAGGATTTCATAGCAATCACTGTTGTTAACATGTATGCGTTTGAAGAACGCATAAAGACACAATGTCGTAATTTGCCTATCCGCACACATGCAATAAAAGGACTACGTGATGCTTTGCACACAGTAATACAGTAGTCAGGAATGTTCTAGAACTATCCTATATAAGCTTTTGTGCGCATAAATAAAATCAGTCCAAGATGCAGTTCTATGAATAAATATCATCGTTGCCTGACTCTGTCTAGTGGGATGTAAAATTACCAACATGGCTTTGCGCATATTGTGCACCTAAATTATTAGCATGGAAAGCACCATGTCGAACAAGAATTAATTTTTTTCAACAAGCTATTTTGAACTGCTGTTTGCATACCTATTGAACACACACACGCATGTCACTTAAGCAATTAATGATTTTCTTTTCCCTCCAGAAAATAACATGTGTACCCTTGCGCCATGAAAATTCATGATCATAAACATCACTGCCTTTTCCACGAGGCACTATATAGCGAATCCTTTTAAATGAACACTCCGTATACAAAGGCATTAACGTTCTGGCATTTGAATTAATGTTTCTCTGACACGATCATAATTGTTGTAACTTTTATACAAATACATCATACGACCTTGTCACCCCCCCACACGGAGACCTATATCTGGCGACCTTGACTGCAAAAACAACGCGCAACCTCTGCACATCAGTTACCACCCAATACCTATATCTGGTAACCCTCGTGAGTTTGGAATTTGACAGACTCCGATGAAATACGATCACCCATTTAAGCCGCATGCAAACTCTTTTCCAATCTGCACGTAAATTTGGAAACTGATGTTTGTTTGGACACTACATGACTGCTCACTTCATTAAACGTTACTGAATAAATAATGACGCTGGAATTAAGTGAATCATAACTTCTGCAGTATACAGAACGTGATCAAAGGATTACCGAACGACAGCGGTGGAGCAGAACACTCGTACACCCAATATTGGAACATGTCACAGAGTGTCATCAAATTCGACTACATTTGCATTGGTTGGATAGATGACACTATGCTTTGGCTTTTCAACTCAAGGAAGAAAAGAAAAAAGAACGAAACTAATCTTTCTTTCCCAATCATGTAATACGACGTCAGTAAATCAACCACGTGTATCCACCAACCTCTTTATGAAATAACGACACTGGTCTCAATAAAATCATCGATTTTTTGCGAATAATCGCTCAAAAATGAAAATTAAACAAAACAAGATTTCCCTACAGCCCGAATTCCGACTACAGTTAATTAGCGCCAAAAGGACGGACCTCTTACGAGTTAATGGTCATGTAGCCACCACGTTGGAAAAGCCACCAACCAACAGGATATTACCTACATTGTTGCCAGCGGTGATTATCAATGCTGATTTTACGCCGAATCTTCCAAGAAACTCGTGATACAACGCAGTCAGATGTAAAAAGTCGTCGTTTTTAAAACAAGGAATTTAAAATGAAATTCGGTTGTATTTGATGAAAAACGTTGCCGCTTTTAAACAAAGAACTGGAAATACGATTCGGTTGTGTTATATAAAGGAGGGAGAGGAATCACTTTTAAGTGAGGGCTAGCCGTGTAATGATGGCTTGCTGTGTGCTCAGACGTGTATCGTGGGCTAACTGTGTCTAGTCATGCATCGTGGACTAGCTGTGTCTAGCCGAGTATCGTGTGCTAGCTGTGTCTAGCTATTTTAACAGAATTGTGGGTTCGTTACCAAAATCTGTTTTCCTTCGTAACAAAAATGAAAGAAAAAAGGGGGAAAAAGCATTTAAAGCAAATGTCTCGGAAATGGGGAACTAAGAGAAATGACCAAATAAATACAGACCCGAATGTGTTTAAAATACTCCAAAGCTATTAAAACAAAAGTCATTAATTGCCTTTATTTCCCAAAGCTAGGGCTTAAAGAAAAACCCTTACGAAACATTTAAAATAAATAATAAAATAATAATAATAATAAAAAAGACGACAATTCTTACTTGTAAGAAAGGCTGAAAGAAAAGAGCATTTATAAACAGAAAACAGTTATTTTAAGTCCTTGTTTTTAAATCCAGTCCCTCTTTTGACAAAATGTTCAGTCTTTCGACAAAATGTTTTTTCTGAAAGGAATCACAAATAAAAAAGTCTCTTTGACCTTAAATGGGAGAAAGAAGTAAAAGAATTTTCCTTTATATAGGCTCAGGTACCTTTAAATTCACAGGAAAGAAACGAAAACTATAAAGCCGCTTTGGTAGGCTTTATGTGTACAAATACAGGATAAATTCTTGTATTATGGAATATTTTTTTTCTGTGAAGGAAACTTCGGTTGAATAATCTTTCAAGTTCCTAGAACAAAGAGGGAATTTTCTTTCAGGGGCCGATATTCTGCTCGTCTTCTTCCTGTCAAGCCGGCGAAATTAATTTCTGTCCTTCACAGAAAAGAAATCACTAAAACACAGTCGGTTTCTTTCGTTAATCCTTTATGAGACTAATAATTTTCCAGTTGTAAGACCTGGTTGCCTTGTAATAACTAGTACTAATTTTCCAGTCGTAAGACCTAGTTGCCTCTTAATTACTGGGAATAAAATTACGTTAGTACCTATCAATGGAGTTCTAAACAAACGTCTCTCTCTAAAGGAGAAAAAACCCTGTAAGAATTTAACGTCAAAATCCTTTTGACGGAGCCTGAAATTAGCCTCCTCTTCTTACGCCGGCTAGGCTCGAACTGATGAAAATGGGGAAAAGTTCTTTCTTCCTCCCTTCTTCACCCCCCTCTCTCCAGAGGGTAGGAGTGTAGTCGATTGTTGGAAGGGAATTATAACGATGATGATGATGGAATCACTTCCATCATCATCATCGGCCGGTCAAAGAGTGCGCCCTTTTCACTAAATACCGAGATGTTGAATGTGTGTATATAAAAAATAAATAAAAATTATTTCTTTATTAAAATTTCAACAATGCCTAGTCGTGGGCTAGCTGTGTCTAGTCAAGTAGTGTGGGCTAGGTAGCGAGACTAGCAGGGTTTTAAGTTTATGAGGTAATCTCTAAGAATCAGAAGGGATGTAGTTTAGTGTAATTTGCATATCAATGAGGCTACACTCAGGAATGAGGTAATATATGGCTGAAAGTCAAAATGGCAATCCTGTTTATTTATTATACCCTCTCGACATGAAAATCTGTAATCATGAACTGTTGCCTTTTCTATGAGACACTCATTAACAAAGACTGTCTCATGTTGCAAAAATCTTAACGTTGAAATGATTTGAATTACTACTTTTTCTTAAACAGGCTAATAAATGTTGTTATTTTATCCCAGTACAACGATCTGCAGTCCTTATTTGAATGCCATTACTTTTCCGAATTTGTTCACATCTTTTAAACTGAAATGGATGTGGATGTGACTCGGCGGAACCCTTCTGTAAGTCGGAGATCTCGTGAAATTTATCTTTAACAGTGCCAGTGATAACTCTGCCACTTTTGACTTATTGATATCCCTGCACCTACAACCATGGGCTCTAATATCGACGGATTCTACCTACAAATTGATGAACGCCGACTCGCACCTCATATAAACCTACAAGACTAACCGTAGTTTGTCGAAGCTGCTGTTAATGATCTGCAGACACGTGCAAAACTTTCCTTAACTATTGTGAGGCACTATGCAAAGCAGATTGCGCGGGGACCTGTGTGTGTAGAGCTAGGGATTATAACTAAAATTTAAGATTAGGGAAAAATAAATTTGTCTTTCTATTTTATTTCCTATTGTTTAAGTACAAAACATGATCAAAGTAAAGTTGGAAGAACACGTACTATAACAAAAACAACAGTTAAATTTGTACTGCTTCAGTGCTTCATACTTTGATTCTGCTTCGCTTTTAATGATCATCGCATATTCAGCCTTGTCTCGGTGCACTTATACCGTGTATCATATTTCTCCTACGACGGCCATTGTTTTTCAGTAAGAAACAATCTCACAGACACCGCTTAGCAGCGAAACAAGATCTGTGCTAAAAATATCAGCATCCAGTTTTCTTATTTCGAACTGAAGAGAAAGAAACCTAAATCCAACTCTTTCTTCATCAAACAACAAGGAAGATACTTTGATTCCGAGCCGAATCTAACATAAACACAATAAAGTTATTTGTAAAACCCTCTTTATTGTTATTGATTTAGTGCGAAATTAATTCTATTCATTCGTTTTCTTTCTGAGAGCAGCGACTGCTATAACAACCCTCTGTCATGAATACAGCACTTCTGCGGCCGAAACGAGGCATTATCTAGCCAGGAAGCAAGAAGCTCCAGAATGCGGCTTTGATGACAGCAGCAGCAGCAAAGCAACCGAAGGTTCTCGTTAGCAGTAGGTTCCAAAGGCATCTTCAACGCCTTCCTGCAGCCTTTCAGTATCTGCTGCATCCTCCAACAACCTTTCAGTGCCTGCCAACTTTCCAGCGCCTTCCACATCCTCCTACAACCTTTCAGTGCCTGCCCCCCAGCTCCTGCTACATCCTCCTACAGCCTTAAACTGCCTGCCGCACATTCCTGCAGACTTCCAGTGCCTGCTACACCTTCCTACATCCTTTCAGCATCACCTGCAGCATTCCAGTGCCGGTCGGCGTCAGGCTACATACTCCTGCCAACGTCCAGTTATTTACACCAGAACCCACTAACGTCCAGCTCAGTAGCTCACTGACGCTCATCTGTCCAGTCCAAACTGACGTCCAGCAGCTCAGCAGCCTGCTGATGCTCACCTTAAGGGACATACTGATGTCCAGCTCAGAAGCCCGCTAACCCAACCTTCCAGTGCCCACTGACGTCAGGCGGACCCTGATTAACTTGGACTGACCAAAACCTCCAGGCCTTTTCAAATTGACCATTTCTATTTATTTATTTATTTTTGTAAATAAAAGACGATTCGTCGTCTTCAAACTTACTACACTCTTTTGTCATTCTTCCTTTTTGTTAATTCTTTGAGGGCGTCACAAATTTCAGATAATGATTTGCATTGACGCCGCCTCTTCTATATCCCCACTTTGTTTCGCACAAATCTCATACAGATAGATTTGTAAGAGGCTTTCTGAATAATGGTAATCTCTTTGTGGGCGTTTCAATGCTGTTTGCTGTACACGCATTGTACAATAAAATAAATTAAAGCATTCAAACATGCTTTAGCCATGTCTGCTACAACCAGATTGTTAACGGAGTGAAAATATACGCTGCTGCTAATATTCAGAAGCCATTTTTGAACTCCAGAATAAACGCCTGCCATTATGGCACCATTATAATTACTTTGTTCATGGATATTATGAACATTTAATTCAAGCTTTACCAGCTCATTAACCAGCACATAAGTTCTGTCCAGTGACGTATTTTCTAGGTGCCATTACCAAAATACGTTTTTGGTGTGACAAATATAACAAATGGCGAGAAACTTAAGCAAAGTCTCGTGAAAAAAGGCAAGGCAACAATAAACAAAAGTGAAACAAATTTTTTAAAAATACGATAAAATGAACAACAGACCTGAAAAGTAAATCAATTTAGTAAAGGTTTACAAAAAGAAATAAAATGCTATCGTATTTATTTCCCAAAAGAATTAATCTTAAGTACCAATTGTAAAAAGATTTTTTTTAAATAGGGCATACAAAAATGGGGTCTCTATAGAATTAATTTTATCGACTGCAACGACAAAGAAAATTATCGTCCAAACGATAATAACAAATGAAAGCGTTGTCCCTTTTAAAATAATCATACTCTAATCGATACGAATCGCTTTCCCAACAGCACGTTTCTTCCCTCTTCTTTTCCAATCGACCACACCTGGCCTCTCGCCACCAATGTCGCACCGCACAATCTGAACGTCAGCAATACGAAATTCTTTGCAAGAGAAGATGTTCACAACTCTTTTCTTTCTGCATGTTCGCAGAGATTTTTTCTGGGAAGGCGTTCACTAGGTATAGCTTTACCGTCATCTCCAGGCTCCTTCCCACATAACCAGCCAATCCTGCCAGTCTCCTGATATCTGCAGCAAAGACGTCAACAGAATCGCCAGTCTACCTCAAACTTGCAAGGTTGCCGAGTGCTTCAAATGGACTCTCAGCGAAAGCCAATTTCAGTCTTTGCTCCACTGAGGCAAGGTCTCCCTTATCTTCATCGTGCATCTGCTGGTAAATAGTGAGGGCTACCCCCTCTAAGTAGAGCGGCAGCAGGGTGACCATGTCTTCGATTTTTTGCAACCTTGCCACCATCTTTAATTTTTCCAGCCATTTAATTAGGTCACCCTCCCCAGTGAAGGGTCTCAACATCTGAGTTGTTAACCTGCTTGACACGCCGAAATGTCTTCTTGGTGGATCTCGACTTCCTCCTCTTCGCTGCCATCACTGCGCACTGGCAGGGTTATATGACGCAGGTCTAGGATATGCCGGGGAACGCCATTCACCATCACATTGTTCTTCAGCTGTGTTCCCGTTACGAACCCCCTCCCCCAGCGAGTGGTATATTTTACATTTGGGAGCTTCACCCACACCTCCTCGGCCACTTTAACGGTAGCTTCTTCACCCTCAATTCCTACCGTTTTGTTGCACGGATGCCGCCACTTATATGCGAAGATGGCTCTATGAGGCACAGTTGTCTCATCTTGTCTGGTTTTCGGTGAGATGTTGTACCAAAACCCTGCCTCCATGGGTGAAATGTTGCTTTTTTTTCTAACCATATACCCCACACATACAAAAATAGTCTTACCTGATATGTAAACCCCTGAAAGGAAAGAAGCATGAAAAAAGAGTCCCTAAAAATGTTCGTATCCTTTCAGTCTTTCTTTGAGAGGCTCTCTTAATCTAGAACTTTCTGCTTCCAATGTTGGAGTTTTTTCCTTTAAAAATGGACTGTCCTTCTGAGAATGGAATTTCGGTTGAATTGTCTTCCAAGACGGCCTCTTTCCTTAAATTACTTTCCTGGAGAAAACGTGTGCCGATAATCTGTCTATCTTCTTTTCTGACAGGCCAGCAACTTTAATTTCTGTTTCCTGCATAAAATATCCCAGTTTCATTGTTGGTTCTTTTTTAGATTAATAGTTTCCCAGTTAGTAAAGCTTCGTTGCCTCACAATTAACTGTAACGTGCATCCAGGAGAAAAGCGTCCGCGTGTTTGCGTGTTGTGTGGGCACGTGGGAGAAACGGATGAGGGGAAAAGACTTACCTCGAGACCAGCTCAGCGTTACCGACCAAAAATAGAAAAGAAAGACCAAGATGGCGGCCGCCGTCTTTTGTAAAGTATGATGTCTCGCAAAATCACACGAATTCTCGGAATATGCAAATTTAGCTGGCCTAGAACGATGATAAAAGCGGGTGAGAGCAACGATGGAGTTGGCCAAGGAATCGTGTGGCTGTTGCTTCTCATGCCGTGTGAGGATATTTTACCGTTGTTGGATTCCGTGCAGAACCGGTGTACATTGGTTACTGAATTGCTGCAACATTTATAACATCTTTTCCTGAACTTGTCGTGTTAAAGAGAGAGTCGGGCGCCATCTTGAATTTTTCCTTACACATTTTTGTTACAAGCTATCTTGGCCATTTGGCCTCTAGGACTATGACCGAGTCGAAATTCGACTTAAAGCTCATACCCGAGTTTGACGGGTCCACGTCCATCATCGACTGGGTTGAAAGGGTCGAGCTGACGTGCGACCTTTGTGAGGTGAAAAGGGTACACACTATGATTCCCCTGAGATTGGCTGGGGGTGCCTTGAGTGTATATCAGCAACTCAGTGCTGCTGAAAAGGGAGATGTCACTGCAATTAAAGCTGCGCTGTACAAGGCATTTGCCATGGATCCTTGCACGCCCTATGAAAAATTTGCTTCCAGAAAACTTCTACCGGAGGAAAGCGTGGACGTTTTCTTCGCTGAGTTAAAGAAACTCGCAGTTCTGTTCGGTGGAGGGGTGTCGGAGCGGACGCTCGCGTACGCGTTTGTGGCGGGCCTTCCCACTCGGGTGAAGCAGCTACTGAGAGCCTCAACCAGCGTTTCAACAACGACCATGAAACACTTGATGGAACGTGCTCGAGCCATCATCAAAGATGAGGAGGACCTGGGGGAACCAGTTGTGATGGCGACACAGACAGGCCAGATTGGCGCTCAGGAGATTCCGAATCAGAACCCTGCAAGCAATGGGAAATGTTTTCGCTGCGGCCGACGCGGACATTTTGCAAGGAATTGCACCAACAGGGGGTGTGTGCGCTGTTTTAATTGTGGCAGTTTGGGGCATCTAGCCCAAAATTGTGCGGGAAACGTATCAGGGGAGAGGACGTCAGCGCCGCCCTGCTCCCCGAGCAAAATTTGAACAAGGCATAACCAGTGATAACCGTCTACGTAAACAGGATACCCTGCTCAGCACTTCTCGACTCAGGCTGTTCGCATACTATAGTGAGCGCCAGGCTGTGTCCAAGTTGGACTAAGAGGAAGATCAAAGTCACCACGATAGGAGGCGAGACCCAGACATGCTGTGGAGCTGGAACTGTCAAGATCTACACGGACACCGGTGCAGCCACTAAGATCAATGTGCTTGTGACCCAAGGAAATCTCCTGGGGTTTGACCTGTTGCTCGGATACGATGCCATCAAGGCGCTGGGGGGGGGGGGAGTCGCAATTCATCGAGATGGAAAGGTGCGATTCTTGGATGCCCCAGTGTGTGCTGCATATCGATCGGCCGGATTTTACAGTGGACTACGACTCGCGCAAGAGGGCCTGGATTGCATCTTGGAAGTGGACCGAGGGAATGGCACTGACTAAACTCAAGAATGGGGTTGCAGAGTACCCTATACCCAGTGAGGCCCGAGCAGAATACAAAAGGGAACTAAAGGCGTGGATCCAAGATGGCTGGTTAATCCCCTACCCTGAGGACAAGCTTGAGCCTCCCAAGGGTCTAATACCCTTGATGGCAGTAGTCCAGCATAACAAGTCGAAAGTACGGCCCGTGCTGGACTATAGGGAGCTTAACAAGCATATTGAAGCCTACACTGTCGATGCTGACGTATGCGCCAGCAAGTTGAGGGAATGGCGTCAGAAAGGCACTAATGTCTCGATATTGGATTTGCGAAAAGCCTATTTACAGGTGCGAGTTGATGAGACATTGTGGCCGTTCCAGACAGTTTGGTTCCAGGGGCAGAGGTACTGCCTTACACGCCTCGGCTTTGGCTTAAATGTCGCACCACAGATCATGAAGACTATTGTCAACACAGTATTGTCCCAAGAAAAGCCCATGAGGGACTCAAAGTCAGCTTACATTGATGACGTATACGTCAATGAAGATGTACAGTCTGCGTCGTGTGTCAAAGAAAAGTTGGCTCAGTTTGGTCTGGAATGCAAGAATCCCGAACGTTTAAGGGAAGGAGCACGTGTATTGGGATTGGATGTTTATGAAGAAGATGGCACCCTACAATGGAGGCGTGGCAGTGAAATTCCAAGCATCCCCAACCTCGTTACAAGGCGGACCGTTTTTTCTTGGTGTGGAAAACTTGTTGGTCACTTACCGGTCTGTGGCTGGCTCCGCGCAGCTGTTGGTGTAATTAAACGCAGAGCAAATTTAACAACCATGGGTTGGGATGACATATCCGATGATGTCCTACTAACTCTGATGATTAAAGAGACACTGGAGAGAGTGAACAAGAAGGACCCTGCCTGTGGGCGGTGGTGTGTTAATGGAGACAATGTAGGTGTGTGGGTTGATGCCAGTTCTTTGGCGTTGGGAGTATCGTTGGAGCAAGGAGGAAATGTGTTCGAGGATGCGTGTTGGCTGCGGCCTGTAACAAATTCTCAACATATCAACCTGACAGAGCTGGACGCTGTTGTAAAGGGGGGAAATCTGGCCCTGCAGTGGCAGTCTAAGAAGTTGACCTTGTACACAGATTCTCTCTGTGTCTACCATTGGGTGTCTGACACACTTTCAGGACGGACACGAATCCGTACCAGGGCAGCAAGCGAAATGTTAATACGGAGAAGGCTAGACACACTAAAAAACCTGGTATCTGAGTATGGGCTATCACTGAGCGTCACTCTGGTGCCATCACATTGTAATCGTGCTGACCAACTGACCCGAGTACCTCACAAATGGTATGAAGCCGCGAAGATGGGAATGGAGATTACTGCTCGATCTTGTGCAGTTGCAATCGACCCATGTCAAATGCAAAAACTTCATGCACAGAGCGGACATCCGGGTATCAAGAGGACCCTTTATTTTGCGAGGCGCGTATACCCAGCAGTGACCAAGATGGATGTCAGACAGATCGTCAGAAATTGTGAAGCTTGCCAGTCTATTGATCCTGCACCAGAGCGATGGCAGAAGGGTCGCTTGGAAGTTGAGAGTGTGTGGCAGCGGCTGGCCATGGATATTACCCATTACAGTGGCAAGCCCTTTCTAACTCTCATTGATTGCGGGCCTACGAGATTTGTGGTGTGGCGGCAGATGACCAGACAGGATTCAGCAAATGTTGTTCGCCACCTATCATCCATTTTTTTTTAGCGAGGTGCGCCGGAAGAGCTCCTGACTGACAATGATGCAGCGTTTTGTAGCCAGCAAGTCCGGCAGTTGTTAGATGAGTGGGCCGTCTGACTATGGTTGCAATGTGCGCATGTGCCGTCAGGAAATGGCATTGCTGAAAGAAGCCATTGCAGCATCAAGAGAATTGCTGCCAGGAAGCGATGTACTATTATGGAAGCCACATATTGGTACAACATTACGCCAAAGGACGGGACAGCCCCTTCAACCGCACATGCGAATGCTATTTACACGTACCGAGTCGGAGTGAAGGGAATCAACACTACGCAGCCAGCCGACAAGGGAACATATAACAGATATGAAGTGGGAGATCCAGTGTGGGTGCGGCCCCCAGGAAATCGGTGCACTGACAAGTTTAAGCGAGGACAAATATCTGGAGTAATTAGCCAGCAGTCTGTTTTGGTCGATGGAACCCCACGACATGTGCGAGATCTTCGCCCAGCTACCGAGGTGCGTCACACAACTACAAAAGAAAGCAGTGAAGCGTCTAGCGGTGAGCTGCCGATGCACGGATTCAGTGAGCCCCCTCCAGAGACTGATAGCGATACTTCATCTGATGAGGCAGAACCAGATCCAGAGCCCGAATCTGAAACAGTGAATGTACCTCTTCGCAGAAGCACACGCACTAAAAGGCCCCCCCCCCCAGTGCTCTCTATGTGATCATCAGATCAGGGGGGAGTGTAACGTGCATCCAGGAGATAAGCGCCCGTGTGTTTGCGTGTTGTGTGGGCACGTGGGAGAAACGGATGAGGGGAAAAGACTTACCTCGAGACCAGCTCAGCGTTACTGACCAAAAATAGAAAAGAAAGACCAAGATGGCGGCCGCCGTCTTTTGTAAAGTATGATGTCTCGCAAAGTCACACGAATTCTTGGAATATGCAAATTTAGCCGGCCTAGAACGATGATAAAAGCGGGTGAGGAGAAAGACGGGGGAGAGCGACGATGGAGTTGGCCAAGGAATCGTGTGGCTGTTGCTTCTCGTGCTGTGTGAGGATATTTTACCGTTGTTGGATTCCGTGCAGAACCGGTGTACATTGGTTACTGAATTGCTACAACATTTATAACATCTTTTCCTGAACTTGCCGTGTTAAAGAGAGAGTCGGGCGCCATCTTGAATTTTTTCCTTACACATTTTTGTTACATTAACTGGGAATGAAATTGCAACGTGAATGTTATGCTTGATGTCAAAAAAGGGTTTTTGACGGAGCTCAACGCCCAGCATATTATGCTGATGCTGGCTAACTTGAAACTAGTGTAAACGGGCAAAAAGCCCTTATTCACCCCCTCACTCCTGTTATTGCAAGGGAGGTGACTGTCGTACTGTAATGACTACTATTATGATTATATGACTAATGATGTAATAATAATGTAATGACTAATGATTATGAGGTACAGAATTCCAGCGCTACCACCAGCCATACCAGGTCAAGAAGTGTAGACTTTCCACATCTCCTGGCACTGCTTGATGGCTGCAAGGATTAAAAAATAAAATTCTCAAAGTCTCCCAACAAGAAAAAGCTTCTTTGGCAAATTGAATTTTTGGATGAGATGAATTTCTTTAATTCTTCTTTTAAGGAGAAATGTTTAAGAACACAAATCTGCAGTTGAAAATCACTAATTTTTTTGAGAAACTGAATTTTTAATTGGGAGGCTGGACTAGAATTTTTTAACTATTTCGTGAATCCACAACAGCCCAGTGAGATTTACTCCGAATATAGCGGAAATATGGACATATCTATCCTTCCCCTAAAAAAAATTATTAGGAATTGCCTTCTATAAAAAACTGTAAACTATTTCCTGCGTAAACCAAGTTGGGAAAATACAGTTCAAAAAGCTTATTGAGCTTCACACATCAAGTTCGAACAAACCTAAATTTTGGTAAATTTATGAAAGGGACTTGAAAACCTTTCAAAATTCTCCATCAAGGAGAGATTTTTTTTTATTACATTTTCACCCCAAACAAGGCACATTACCACTTTGGTGTAGGGGGCTACTATCAGGGGCAGCAACTACTGGGGCATTATGTTGGGATTTGGGCGGCAAGATGTCGGTTCATATTACACTTGAACTTCTGCATGTCAGTACAGTTAGGGAAGTAGGGACCTGGAATGGTGCTCCAAAGTCTAGAGGTTCTGGGGAAGAAACTACTGGAGTAGAAAGATCTTTTACATCTAGGGATCTCTACTGCGTAGAGGTGGGATTAAGCTGCCTGTCGGGTTTGTCGAGGGTGTCTACATCGTGGGGGCACAAGTGTCTGCAGTTTGTCAGAGCATTTACCATTAAAATACTTGTAGAACAGGCAGAGGGATGCAAAGTTTCGTCGATGGAACAGAGGCTGAAGCTTAGATGCCAGTTCAGGGCCTATCAAATTGGCGACTCTCTTTTGAACCTTGTCTAGGAGCGAGAGACTAGCAGCAGATGCACTAGCCCAAATATGACAGCAACACTCCATACATGGGCGAACTGTGGCCTTATAGAGGTACAGGATACTTTCATGTGTCAGTAGTTTTCTAGCACGGTAGAGAGAGCCTATCTTCTTCGCAGCGATCCTGGCAATGTTTTCAATGTAATTGTTCCAACTCATGTTTCCTGTGAACGTTAGACCAAGCAGTTTGAAAGATGTACTCTCAGATAGGGAGTCACTGGCCATTGCTATTGGTGGTAGAGAAGGTTTCTTGTAATTATCGAAGGAAACCAGTTTAGTCTTGGCAGCATTGAATGTGACCATCCATTTTGTCCCCATTCCACTACAGATTGGAGGTCATCCTCTAGTGTTTTTGCCATTTCTTTAGTTATGTGTTCATTTGTTTTCTTGTCATGCCCGTTATAGTGTGGTGTCATCAGCATATATACCCATCTCAGAGGCAGTTTTGTCAGGGAGGTCATTAATAAATATTAGGAACAATAGAGGTCCAAGGCTAGACCCCTGAGGCACTCCTGCATTTATATCATATTGTTTGGATGTACAACCGTCGAGGACAACCTGGATTTTTCTCTTATCTAAGAAGGATTTAATTATGTTAAGTATTCTACCAGTGATACCGTATGAACTAATTTTCCTGAGGAGGCCCTCATGCCATACCCTGTCAAAAGCCTTAGATATATCTAAAGCTACCGCTCTGCCCTCCCCCGCTTTGTCCAGTGAATGGTATATACGTCCAGAGATTATAGTGAGGATGTCTGCTGTGGAATGGGCTTATCTAAATCCATATTGTTTGTCAGTCAGAAGTTGACTGACTAAAGCATGGTTAATTATGGTCTGAAATATTTTTGCGAAAAGTGGGAGGAGGCTATTGGGGCGATAATTTAATGGGTCAATTCCATCGCCAGAATTCTTGAATACTGGTACCACAGAAGCAGTTTTCTAACAGCCCGGAAAGCATGATTCATTAAGGCATTTGTTGTAGAGTTTGGAGAGAACTGGAGCTACTTTGGCTGAGCACTTTTTAAATAGCACAGCTGGGATGAGATCAGGTCCACATGCTTTTGAAGTGTCAAGTTTTTTTATGATAGCATGCCCCTGACAGGGGAGATTTTTAGATCGTCTAGCGTTGCGTCTGTCCACATAGGAAAGTCAGGCAGGGGTGGTTGGAAGGGTCCAGTGTGGAGTTTGAGGCAAACCGTCTGGCAAGCATATTAGCCTTGTCAGTTGCTGAGCAAACAACCTCGTGATTGTTGATTAGTGGGGGAATTGTTGATTGCCCATTATTTACTACACTATTGTAGATTTTCCAGAAGTCAAGAGTTCCTAATTTTTGTGCTTCGATGCATTTTTAGTGGTTTCTGTAAATTCTCTCTTAGCTGTCGCTATTTCTTTCTTAACGTTACTTCTAGCTTCTATATACTTCCGTCTGATTGAACTGGACTTATGTCGGTTAAATCTGCGGTATGCATGCTGCCTTTGAGCAATGGCAGTTGCGCAAGTCGAAGTAAACCATTGGAGAGAGTGGAGCTTGCTATAAAATTTCCGCATGGGAACATGTGCTTCAATTGCTGTTTTGAACCATTCAGTGGTCTCATTTGCGCACTGTTCAGCAGGAAGAGAAAAAATATTTCCCCATGGAGCATCTCTAATAAGATCTTGATGGCTTCCCAGTCAGCCTTTTTATAATATCTTGTTGTTTTGAGCACTGGCTCTTCAGTTTTGGGTCTAGAGTTTAGGGCGATTTCGACCATTATCACTGCATGATCAGCGTTCCCGAGTGGGCTGTCAGCATTTGTTATACAATCCTCGGGAACTGATGTCAGAAACAGATCTAGAAGTGATGCGTGTTGTTCTTGCTGGTCAGGGAAACGGGTTGGAAACATAACAATTTGTGATAGGGAGTGAGATATAGCGAAGCTATGTGTTGAGCTGCCCGCTGCATCTGTGTGAGTAGAAAATCCAAGCCAGTTTCTGTGGTGAACATTAAAGTCACCAAATACATGTACTTGTGCGCTAGTATCGAGGGAGAGTGCTGTGTCTATGCTGTCAGAGACTTTGTTCATTATGGTGCAGTCCTGGGTCGAGGGAGAGTGGTAGAGTAAATAAAAGTAGCTAATGTTATGTTGTATGTTTAGTCTAAAGCACAGAGGGGATGGAGGAGTGTAGTTTAGTCTTGCTTAGTGCTAAAATATCCGGGGTATTTGTTAGGAGAAATGCTTCAACATCAGCTAAATTAGTTCTAAGCCCACGGATGTTAGTGAATGCAAGCCTCAAGGGAAGAGGCAAGTTGGATTTGTTTGTCCCTAGGCCTGGTTTAAGCTTATTTTTTTTATTATACTGTCATCATGTTTTTAAAGAGTTTCAGTTAGGTAAGGGGGAGCTGAACAAGAGGTTATGCAGGGTATCGGACATGCAACACAAGTAGACCATTAGCTGACCTTTCTTCAACTAGGACTGTGGCCTCAGGAAAGCCCATCAGGGATGAGTGTAGGGTCCCTTCCCATGCGCGATATGGGACTACAAACATCCCGATATTATACCACTGTTGATGGAGCAGCCGCTCTAAGTGCTACCAAAGAGTTAGGGTCCCTGTACTACCAGTCGGAAACAGCAGCCAGGAACTGTCAATCCGGTACCCTCAGCCCATCAGAAGGTCACCCCAATCTAATTGCACAGGCATGTGTGGTACTCAATCACTCCCAAGTGCCCAGTTGTGAGGGGTGGGATGTGTCGGGAGTGGGGAAACGGCATTCTGGTCCTATTGTCGAGGACTTTACCTCACTCTCACAAAATCTTTCCAAAAATAGTAATGTGGCTTTGGGAAAGACTTCAGAAGCAAAATAATTTTGACTATAAAAACCCTAACAGTATAAAAGAAGGCAATGTTGAGGCATACCCTCAAATGCTCAATAAAGTAGTAAATGGCATTAATTAATTAAACTAACTTTAGTTTGCAATGCACTTGGGAGAAATGCCTACCATCATTATTTTTCAGAGAGTTTTTCAAAGTAATCTAGGTTGACCATGTTTTGATAAATTGTCAATACAAGATATTTCTATTTTCTCTGGCCACATGACAGAATCATCTTTAAATCACTTAAATACAATATAACGGCCTTAAACAAAGGTATTTAAAAAATACATTATGATCTTCTAACTAATTTAATACTAGGTACCAACAAAAATGGCGGAATTAAGATAGGGGGACATAGTTTTGAAAGTTGGTTTATCATAATTTTATTGTAAGTTTCCGACTACTGTTTGATTGTATTTGAATGACTAAAGACTGAAGTAAATTTCCAAAAGCAAAAGAAATATTTGTACACTTGAAAAAAGGTTATAATTAAAAATGTATTCATGTCGACGCACCGAGATAACAAATTCAGCTATATTTGGAAATTAAATAAACTCATTATAAAAATCCTTGGAAAGTTTAATATTAGTTTTCTGGGCCTATTTCCAAGATAACTAGTAAAATCCTAACATATTGAATTAAATAAAATAAAAAATCTTCTTTGTACAAAAAAAAGAAGCTTCATTAGCCACCTTTCAATCTTTACAGAATCCAAGCAAAACTGAAGTTGTCAAATATAGAATATACAAGGGAGATAGGGGATGCTGGTTTTCTCCCCCCCCCTCAACTGTGCATCTGTACATTCCTATCGTGAACGTTTGTATATTTTTTACCATTTTTAATTTAATTATTTTTCTATGTTCTTGCCTTTAAATAATAAAAATATATTTCTCAAGATTATATAAAAATTATGTTACGTCAAAAGTTTTACATTCATTCAAACACGGAAAATATTAGAATCTTACATATAAAAATTATGCGAAACCTGTAATCTTAAAAAAAAAAAAGTAGAAATATTTTTTGCGATTATAATGTTTTTGTGTGAAAATATTAAATAAACAATGCTTAATTCAATGATAATATTGGTTGTTCTAGAAATTAATTTTTCTTTGAGTTATATTGAATTCGTTAATACGGATTTTAGAGGCTTATTTCCTAATGTTCATGTAAAAAAATGTGTTTAGTTGTTACAATTTACGATGGTTCATTTTCATAAAAAAAGCAAAAATAATTTTTTTTAATTTTTTACTACTGAAAATCCTAACTATAGTAAAGGTATTTTTTGTTTAAACAAAATAATATATTTCCATTGAGATTGAAATAAAAAGAATGTTCATTATATTCCGTGATCATTATTTGATAAATACTAAAAATTTGGTACTTGTACAGTTTAGTCAAAACATTAAAAAATGAAAATATCAAAAAAAAGGTTATATTGTACGTATCTGTTTTGGACTGAATATCTGAGAATTTTTTTTTTTTCGGAGATACTCAATATCTCCGAAAAAAAAAAAATTCATTTAATTTGATCGAGTAGTTTTTTTTTTTTTTTTTTTTTTTTTTTTTACAGCGGAAAAACACGTTCTTATGAGACCGCGTTGAAGTCATTCAGCAGGAAGAGAAAAAATATTTCCCCATGGAGCATCTCTAATAAGATCTTGATGGCTTCCCAGTCAGCCTTTTTATAATATCTTGTTGTTTTGAGCACTGGCTCTTCAGTTTTGGGTCTAGAGTTTAGGGCGATTTCGACCATTATCACTGCATGATCAGCGTTCCCGAGTGGGCTGTCAGCATTTGTTATACAATCCTCGGGAACTGATGTCAGAAACAGATCTAGAAGTGATGCGTGTTGTTCTTGCTGGTCAGGGAAACGGGTTGGAAACATAACAATTTTTGATAGGGAGTGAGATATAGCGAAGCTATGTGTTGAGCTGCCCGCTGCATCTGTGTGAGTAGAAAATCCAAGCCAGTTTCTGTGGTGAACATTAAAGTCACCAAATACATGTACTTGTGCGCTAGTATCGAGGGAGAGTGCTGTGTCTATGCTGTCAGAGACTTTGTTCATTATGGTGCAGTCCTGGGTCGAGGGAGAGTGGTAGAGTAAATAAAAGTAGCTAATGTTATGTTGTATGTTTAGTCTAAAGCACAGAGGGGATGGAGGAGTGTAGTTTAGTCTTGCTTAGTGCTAAAATATCCGGGGTATTTGTTAGGAGAAATGCTTCAACATCAGCTAAATTAGTTCTAAGCCCACGGATGTTAGTGAATGCAAGCCTCAAGTGAAGAGGCAAGTTGGATTTGTTTGTCCCTAGGCCTGGTTTAAGCTTATTTTTTTTATTATACTGTCATCATGTTTTTAAAGAGTTTCAGTTAGGTAAGGGGGAGCTGAACAAGAGGTTATGCAGGGTATCGGACATGCAACACAAGTAGACCAGTAGCTGACCTTTCTTCAACTAGGACTGTGGCCTCAGGAAAGCCCATCAGGGATGAGTGTAGGGTCCCTTCCCATGCGCGATATGGGACTACAAACATCCCGATATTATACCACTGTTTATGGAGCAGCCGCTCTAAGTGCTACCAAAGAGTTAGGGTCCCTGTACTACCAGTCGGAAACAGCAGCCAGGAACTGTCAATCCGGTACCCTCAGCCCATCAGAAGGTCACCCCAATCTAATTGCACAGGCATGTGTGGTACTCAAGCACTCCCAAGTGCCCAGTTGTGAGGGGTGGGATGTGTCAGGAGTGGGGAAACGGCATTCTGGTCCTATTGTCGAGGACTTTACCTCACTCTCACAAAATCTTTCCAAAAATAGTAATGTGGCTTTGGGAAAGACTTCAGAAGCAAAATAATTTTGACTATAAAAACCCTAACAGTATAAAAGAAGGCAATGTTGAGGCATACCCTCAAATGCTCAATAAAGTAGTAAATGGCATTGATTAATTAAACTAACTTTAGTTTGCAATGCACTTGGGAGAAATGCCTACCATCATTATTTTTCAGAGAGTTTTTCAAAGTAATCTAGGTTGACCATGTTTTGATAAATTGTCAATACAAGATATTTCTATTTTCTCTGGCCACATGACAGAATCATCTTTAAATCACTTAAATACAATATAACGGCCTTAAACAAAGGTATTTAAAAAATACATTATGATCTTCTAACTAATTTAATACTAGGTACCAACAAAAATGGCGGAATTAAGATAGGGGGACATAGTTTTGAAAGTTGGTTTATCATAATTTTATTGTAAGTTTCCGACTACTGTTTGATTGTATTTGAATGACTAAAGACTGAAGTAAATTTCCAAAAGCAAAAAAAAATATTTGTACACTTGAAAAAAGGTTATAATTAAAAATGTATTCATGTCGACGCACCGAGATAACAAATTCAGCTATATTTGGAAATTAAATAAACTCATTATAAAAATCCTTGGAAAGTTTAATATTAGTTTTCTGGGCCTATTTCCAAGATAACTAGTAAAATCCTAACATATTGAATTAAATAAAATAAAAAATCTTCTTTGTACAAAAAAAAGAAGCTTCATTAGCCACCTTTCAATCTTTACAGAATCCAAGCAAAACTGAAGTTGTCAAATATAGAATATACAAGGGAGATAGGGGATGCTGGTTTTCTCCCCCCCCAACTGTGCATCTGTACATTCCTATCGTGAACGTTTGTATATTTTTTACCATTTTTAATTTAATTATTTTTCTATGTTCCTGCCTTTAAATAATAAAAATATATTTCTCAAGATTATATAAAAATTATGTTACGTCAAAAGTTTTACATTCATTCAAACACGGAAAATATTAGAATCTTACATATAAAAATTATGCGAAACCTGTAATCTTAAAAAAAAAAAAAGTAGAAATATTTTTTGCGATTATAATGTTTTTGTGTGAAAATATTAAATAAACAATGCTTAATTCAATGATAATATTGGTAGTTCTAGAAATTAATTTTTCTTTGAGTTATATTGAATTCATTAATACGGATTTTAGAGGCTTATTTCGTAATGTTCATGTAAAAAAATGTGTTTAGTTGTTACAATTTACGATGGTTCATTTTCATAAAAAAAGCAAAAATAATTTTTTTTAATTTTTTACTACTGAAAATCCTAACTATAGTAAAAGTATTTTTTGTTTAAACAAAATAATATATTTCCATTGAGATTGAAATAAAAAGAATGTTCATTATATTCCGTGATCATTATTTGATAAATACTAAAAATTTGGTACTTGTACAGTTTAGTCAAGACATTAAAAAATGAAAATATCAAAAAAAAAAAAAAAAAAGGTTATATTATACGCATCTGTTTTGGACTGAATATCTGAGAAATTTTTTTTTTCGGAGATATTCAATATCTCCGAAAAAAAAATTCATTTAATTTGATCGAGTAGTTATTATGAGACCGCGTTGAAGTCAGCCATTGTGAAATTTGCTTAACACGCCACGGGGAGATAACTCCATGTAAACCACCGATGCTCCCTCCCCATCTTTAATTCTAGCTTCTCTTTCTAAAAATCGAACCTTTTGTTCGGTATCATAACAAATTGTTTTTTCGCTGTAAAATAAATAAATAAATAAATAAAATAATAACTACTTGATGAAATTAAGTGACATTTTTTTTTCGGGAAACTTCGTTCCATAACGGATACGTGTAATATAAACTTTTTTTTCGATATTTTCATTTTTTTAATGTATTGACTAAACTGTACAAGTAGGGTACCAAAAATTTTATTAAAATTGGTTAATTTCCTGATTTTTGGTGAATTTTTAAATAAAGGCAAAGATCACAATGTTTATACATTTTGAGCATCGACATTCATTTTGCACGTATAATTGATTAAAAAAAAATAATCACACAGCTACGTTAGTAGCGATGTATGTTCTCCAAAGAATACTAATTCGGATAATGTTTTGAAAAGATACTTGGAACGGGAAAAGAGACTGGTAAAGAATACACGTGATATGGTTTACAGTATTATTATGGTGAAATGTCTTCTTCCGACCAAGGGGAATAACCTATGGCATTTTATTAAATATGCGTTATATACTGGATCCTTTTCTATTACGAAATTTTATTTAGTTTTTGAACAACAAACAATTATTGGAATGAATATTTATGTTAAATAAACATTCACTTCACTTTTTTAGAATAAAAAAAAACAGTGTCAGGAATTTATAAAATAAAATTACTAAATTTCTCATAAAAATGATATTCTTCGGCAAGAACACATTAAAATAAATAAATATGCATTTAAAAAAAAAAACATTAATTTTAATAATTTTTTTTTTAAATCACACATTCCACGAACTTCATTTAATTGATTTTATCTTATATTTAAATCTAAATATATTAAGTATTAATTATTTCTATAAACATATTTCAATGATAACAATTACTTTTCGGATTTTATTTGCGTTTTTTTTTTTTTTTTCTTTTTTTAATTTTCTTCCTTTGAAGTTGTAACTTTGGGTATGGGGCAGCCAAACCGGCTGCCAGCATTGCCTTGAAACCAACCGGGAGCTCCTTTTAGTATCATCGTTGTTCCCTTAAATGCAATTGTCTGGATCTCTTTTGCACTTGGTTCACCAGAAATATTAGTTAAGTAGGACTTCAGGTTCTTCTGCATAAGCCCTTTAGCAGCAGCACCATCAGAATTTTTTGTGAAAATAGCGAATAATTCCACCCCATCTTTCCAAGCTTATAACTCCTCGAAAAATGCAATTCAAGCCCTAATTTTTTTTTTCAATTAAAGGAGCAAGGACCAAGATTTCATTAAAAAAAAAAAAAAAAAAAAAAAACGTGTTTTTTTTTAAAAAAGGTTTTAAACTTCGGACTTTACAGGTAAAATTCGACGAGAACACGATGTCCGTTTTTTTTTAAATTTGAATATATTATGTATTGACCTTTTCTCTTCAATTTGTGAGTAAATAATTATGTACTTATCCGAGTCGAAATTAATTATTATTAGACATTTACAAAATTGGAGGCGTGAATTATTCGACCCCCTGTCTTTCCAAGCTTATAACTCCTCGAAAAATGTAATTCAAGCCCTAATTTTTTTTTCAATTAAAGGAGCAAGGACCAAGGTTCCATTAAAAAAAAAAAAAGAAAAAAGAAAAAACAAATAACGTGGTTTAAAAAAAGGTTTTAAACTTCAAACTTTACAGGTAAAATTCTACAAGAACACGATGTCCGTTTTTTTTTAAATTTGAATATATTATGTATTGACCTTTTCTCTTCAATTTGTGAGTAAATAATTATGTACTTATCCGGGACTAAATTAAGTATTTTCTTTGTAATAGACACTGGGGGGGGGGGACCGTGAATAAAAAAAAAAAAACGTTTGTCTAAAATATTATATTCGGTTTATTGGAAAGAACATAAAATTTCACATTGACCCTGAAAATATCGTAAAAATAGAATCAATAGAAAAATTTTGATAGATTTTTAAAATTTAAAAATTTAAAAATATTGAGTTTAAAAATTTAAAAATATTGAGTTCGGAAAATTCATTACTGTTTAAAAAAAAAATAAAAATATTTTTATTACTTTTAAAACAACTGTAATAGTTTATTTTGGAAGTATAATCCATAAAGAAAATAAATAACCCACTTTTAACAGAGAAATTACGAGATTTTTATATTGTATTCGCAGTTTCGTGTTAGGGGTGTCAAAAATTCCTACAAAAATTCTGATACTGCACACCACCACCTATGATAACAGGTATGTATTATATGCTTAAAATGCAAAATTCACAGGGTCATATATACAAGACACACGGGCAAGGTCGGGATTCATCGGCTCTGTCATATTTTCTTTTCTTTTTACTAAACGATTACAATATTGCGCCAAATTACTTGTATATATATTACTTGTCGCAATATTGTAATCGTTTAGTATATATATATATATATATATATATATATATATATATATATATATATATATATATATATACTAAACGATTACAATATTGCGACAAGTAATATATATACAAGTAATAAGTACAAGTAATATATATATATATATATATATATATATATATATATATATATATATATATATATATTACTTGTCGCAATATTGTAATCGTTTAGTAAAAAGAAAAGAAAATATGACAGAGCCGATGAATCCCGACCTTGCCCGTGTGTCTTGTATATATGACCCTGTGAATTTTGCATTTTAAGCATATAATACATACCTGTTATCATAGGTGGTGGTGTGGTGGTGCTGCCTGCTGCTAAAGTGTGTGTGTGTATATATATATATATATATATATATATATATATATATATATATATATATATGTATATATATATATATATATATATATATATATATATATATATATATATATATATATATATATATATATATATATATATATATATATATGTATATATATATATATATAGTTTTACAATGGACAATTTAGATTAGCTCCGATTTTAAATTTCTGCGAAGTTGCTTTTCCGGTTTTCCATCTTAAATTTTTACTTCCGACATTGACTAGTCGTCTTGTTTTAACTAACATATCTTACAATCGTTTCTTTCATGTAAGCAAGTTGTCAAACAAAAGGTAAGTTAAATTTAATGGTTTTTATGTTTTTTGGTGCTAATACAGAGAGTGATCCGCGCTATTTTTTTAATCGTATTTCCACGTTTAATTTTTTTTTTTTTTTTTACAAAGGTTCGTCTGAACGATTATAATTTTATTTTTGATATAGATATGAGTCAACGTCCCGTGTTTGCATGTAAACGAAGACCAGTATTGTTATACAATCGTATTTTTAATAGCTTATTGTTTTGTTTACGCGTGCCCTGAGAAAGAGTTAGACATTAGAAACCGTTGTAAATAAGTTCTTTGGTTATTACGTACCTTAATTTTAAATCTAATGATAAAGAATAAAAGTACGTACACAACGGTTTGTGGATGTGAATTATTCAATTGCCCCCCCCTCTCCGTCATTCCGGTGTTACTTAAAACATCACGCAAAATAAATATATTATATAAGTAAATTTACGTGATTTATATCAACATATATATTTTTTTTCATAAACGATGCATTAGCAAACTTAGATTTGTTTTCCTTATAATTCTGTAACGTAGTTTATCTTTTCTTTTTATTTAATTTTAGTAGATCAAAAAGTGGGAAAACAGTTAATATTGATTAATTTTTTCACATTTTCAGTCGTTGCCTTCAAACCTGCGCTATTATTTTTCTTAGTTGTTATGCAGAATACGGTCCCTGCTGAAATAATAACGTTATTATTAAAAATACGTTCTTAATATGGAGAGGAAGACCATTTAAAACCAATTCCGTACTTTCCCCCAAACAATTCTATAAACAAAACATATTTAAAATATTAAATGTAACCGGGACATCATATCTAAATATAGCATGGTCTGTATCCTTCCTAAGTATCTATTTTGTTTGGGATATAACTTATTTTTAGATTTCCGAAGATGAATTTCATTCGATATTTAAAGTTGCCATAAAGAGAAATCCCCATAACGATACATAGAAATGGAGAAGGTATTTTAAAGGGACAGTAACCCTAATTGTCCTTTTTATTTATAACTTATTTTATTTATTCGAAACGTAATTCGCAACTCATGTTTACAAAGGAAGGACGTTATTATTTAAATTTGTTAAAAAAAAAAAATAATCCCGTTGATTGGGGAGAGGGGTAAGTCGAGCGGAGGATCACGCTGAGTTGCAAAGGAGTCGCCCTTGCGACCCTTTCCTCAGGGTCAGGTAACAGAAGAGCAGGTTGGTAGAGGTATATAGACGAGGTAGAAAGTAACTAAGTACCGAACTGCCAGCAGGAGCGACTAGACTTGTAGCACTTGCTAGCCACACCGAGGCAGAGTGGTTTGAGGCCACCTTTATAACGGGAAAGCTCCTCTCACCACTCCTCCCAAGTATTCATCTCCACCCTTTTTTTCACAAATTAAAGCATATAAATATTTTGATAATTAAAAATAATTTTACTTGTTGATGATTCATCATTTTTATTTTCATGTTTAATTGTTATTGTAGTTGACTTTGTGTAGATATCTTGGATTTTCAAGTCATCTGTTTTCTTCAACTTCTTTTTCCTTTTAATTTGAAGCCTTCAATTACATATCTCAGGCACTAAATCTGAAATATCAGAAAAAGACAGACCGATTTCATTACTGTAATTGACAGGCTTCAAAATTATTTTTAAACTCACGTGATATGATAAAATTTTTATTTTACAAAGGAGTAACCACTTATCGAGGCCCAGAGGCCACTCCAGGATAAGGGTTTATAAGCATACAGTGGTCAGTGGGGCAATGTCGTAATGGTTAGTGGAAATTTGGTAAATTGGATTACTTAAGGGGAACAGCTCATCAGAGATTCGCTAATCCTATGAGATATAATCGTAAGAACATCTGCTGTAGATCTAGCAGAACGGAAACCATATTTTATGTCACTAAGAAGTTTATTTTTGCTGAGGTGGTTGACTACTTCTCTATTTTACACAGATTTCAACAACTTACTCATGATGTACAGGAGACTTATGGGTCTGTACTGAGAGGGAAATGACTGATCACCTGAATTCTTAAATACAGGGCATACTGACGAGGTTTTCCAGAGTGTTGGGAAGCAATTCTCCTTAAAACAACGCTGAAACAGCTTTGTAAGTATGGGAGCAAGTTCTGGTTGAAGCTTTTTTAGCACCAAAATTGGAATTCCATCGGGGCCAGTTGCTTTACTGGAATCAAGGTTTACAGAAGACTTTGGCAGCTAAGTTTGTTGTACTATTTAATGTTATTTTGTACTAACTGCAAATGTTTATATGAACTATTTCATTTTTTATTATTTATATTTGATTTGTTTTAATAGATTTTCTCGTCCACGGATGTACTGATATGAAGCAAATTTATTTTAAATATTGCATAAATATTCAATAATTCTGTTCTCTTTACACCCCTTTGCCTGTTGCTCTCATTCCGTATACGTGACTAATAAAACTTTTTGAACAAGATAACGTTCCGACGGTTAATTTTTAAACAAATATTTTAAAATGCTGAACATATTTAAATCCATAAGTCTTTAATAGTTGCACTGAAGGTGGAAAACTTTGGCAGTTAAGTTTGTTGTACTATTTAATGTTATTTTTTTAACTGCAAATGTTAATATTAATTATTTATTACAGTTTTTAATTCATATTTGATTTGTTTAATTTAATAGATTTTCTCGTCCACGGATGTACTGATATCTAGTAAGTTGATTTGAATTATAGCAGGAATAGATTTGACAATTCTATTTATTTTCAGTCCGTTAAACACGTCAGTTGGTATAAATTAAGTATAATACTTAATATTATATAATAAACATCGGATATTTTTAACCTATCAACGTTGATACATTGTACAAGGCAAGTTGAAAATTTAGACACGTTCAGAATGATTAGTGTATAAAACTGAAACAGAATACATAGAAAAAAACCCATAGTTTTCGCCATGTCTAATTGTCACAACATAAAAGGATTTAACAATACACCGTTCAACTAGAAACTTTAAGTAGATTTGAGGCTTTGATAAGTGGTGACCTCATATTAAAAAGAAAAGTAAAGCTGAAAGTCTTGATTGCTATCCTTAAATTATGAATCAATATTGGACTAGGATTTTGATCCATACTTTTATATTTTGAACATCATTCTGCTCTTAGTGTTAATATTATGTAGAAATAAAAGACATGTTTTTATCTTTATCATCAATTTTCAAAGGATAACGTATATTTAATTTTTTCATGTGTAGTTAATTTTCTCAATTTTTCATAGTGAAAATGAAAATAAGAAAACTTTTTATGAAAAAGTAATTTTTAAGGCGACACAAACTCCATTCTTTCTCGACTACTTTTCACATGTATCTGCTCTCAATCAATCCTTTTATATTTTTGTTACATTTCGATAGTCGATTAAAATACCTTGTAAAAATTAGAAATATTTGTCTTCATTATGTTAACTGTGTTAAGTTTGAAGCCATAATTTAAAACCTTCAAACTATAAAAGTATAGTATCTGTTCTGTCCTCATTCATAGTATGGGAAATGACTATGTATTATTGAGTGATTTTGAAGTTAGGTTGATATCTCATTAAATACCAACCCTGTATCTATGTTGTCTAATTTGTTGAGGCAAGTAAATAAAAATGAGTAGATTGTTTGAAATTATGGCATCGTTTATGGCATTGGTTCTAGGAAAAGCACAACCTTAGAGGTTTTTACCTTCTTTTATATTTAAAAATGGAGTCGCACAAGGTTTTGTTTTTGTGACTCCTCTTTACAACATTCTACTTCAATTGCTCCCATTTTTCAACAATTGTTTAAGGTTTACTGATTCGAACATAGTTTTACCTTTAGTAATCCTAACTCATCATCTGAGTGACTTTAATTGCAATGGAACCTGCAGTACAGTGATCAACCTGCACAAAACTTTATCCTTTAAATGAGAGCTGCAAGAACATAACAGTATAGATCACTATTAGGAAAAACGTGTTCATAAAACTAAGAAATTGAAATGGGGGGGTTGAGCATAACCCTAAAACATTAAACTAAACACCATTAACCCTTTTGCTTTTCTACTAAATACTGAGCTCAAGTTTTTACTTGAGTTTTTTGGCTTCTTTTTTCAATATTTACTCTAGTACTTGACAACATTCTGCTTCAATTGCTTATCTCATTTTTCTGCAATTGTTTCAAATTTACAATTCTAAGCATTATATCTGAGCTACTTTCATTGCAGTGTATAATGACCAACCTGAATTTGATAAAATCAGCAGACTTAGCTCTGCAGTTGAAGCATGAGATTTCAAAAATATTTAATGTTTTTCAGACACTTTTAATCCTATGACACCTTACTGTAAAAACAATGCAGTGTATACAAAAGCACAGATCAAAATATTTCACATTAATAACTATGATGCAGCTAGAAGCTCATGAACATTTGAATGATAATTAATGACAAAATGTTACCTTTCTATGCTACGTGGTTGTCACATGGCACAAAACTTTATCCTGTCATTGAGCTCAAGTTTGTGTGGATCATGCTATACCAAATCACACGACCCGATACTAAAAAAATGCATGTTTCACAATCATCAGTAAATTAGATCAATCTTACTACTAATGCTGTAGAAATTGGTTGAAAAGTGCCTTACCCCAATATCTGAAGAGATGACAATGGGAGAATTCCAAAATTAGCAAACAAACAGAAGACAACAGTGTACTTGCACGGTCACAGACCTCACCCAGTGACAGATGAAATGAGTAGAGAGATTACTTTAATGAAGCCAAACACCAAGAAAACATGTTCTCTATGGAAAGTGCTGTCTATCAAGAAATAACTAGTTTATGTGCAAAGTTTACTTGAATAACCATCCACCTTCATATGTGTAGGCCAGCAACAACAGGCACCTGCTTTTTGTAGAAATCCAATACTGTCAATGCAACACATCCAGAATGACTGATGTGTTAGCATTCGCTGTAATTACTTGTTGATTTACTGAGTTGATTGACTGTAACCTTGATGGCCAAAGATGGATAGAGTATTGGTATGATAAATACTGTTATTATGTGCTAACATTTATATTAAGTGAAACGAAATCAATTTTTTTCTATTTGTTCTACATTGATCAAATTATTGAAGCAACATAAAATAAGTAAAAACTGGAAACATTGGATAGCTTTAGATCTAATGGCTAATGTCAAAATTAACCTTAATATGTTTAGTGTATCAATTTGTTTTAAATTATTTGTGTATTTACATGTCATATACTCATGTTAATGTTCGTAGCATGTTATCCCTTTTCATCTTTTTTAGGATCTGCTGATTGAATAATTTATAATCTGGAAACCATGACACACATATGTACATTAAAGATACTATGGTATTGATATTTAGATTAGATATAGGTCCAAATCTGTATTGCTCAATATTTCAAATTATTAAAGCAACATAAAATAAGTCACAACTATGGAAACATTAAATATTTTTGGATCAGATGGTAAATGTCTAAATTATATATTATATTTTTAATGTATGGATTCGTTTAAAATTATTTGTCTATTTAGATTTTATATAAGCATTACATTTACTAACAGAAGTATATGATAGATTATAATATAATGATAATTTTAACTAGTATAAGATCTTCATAATTATTTACATTTAATTATAATTATACAGATTTTTCTGGTTGACTTTCTTTTCCAATTGAAAACAAAAGAATTTACAAAGTCTTAAAAAAAATTCTCTGAAAAACTCTTTTCTTTATTAAATATCAAGTTTGTTATCTTTTTTCTTCGTATTTATTGAACGAAGTCATAAAAATAATTAGATCTTTTATTATGTTATTTTACCTTAGATTTTACTTATATTCTCATAAAACTACGTAATATTTGATTATTTTTTGTTAAAACCATACAAAGCAAACGAGAATAAAATAAATACAATTTTAACACTGGAAATTCAAAACTTCTCTTGGATTTTAAAACACTAATTATCTGATTATTTTACAGATTTATTCCTGAAAATCTGAACTACATATATCTATGGTAAAAAATCTCATCAATATCTTCCTAATCTTAAAGAAATACAGACAGCTTTTGTGCAAAAGAACTTTTGAATAACAGGCCATTATCCAAATTTGTAAACATATTTAGTGTTTGTTATTTTTAAATGATTATTGTAATTTTTTAACGTATTTAGTGTTTGCTATTTTTAAATAATTTTAATGATTATCATACTTGCATGAGATTTTTTTCAGATTCATTAAAAGTATATTATTTGAAACCAAAAAATCTATGAAAGATCTTTTCAGAAATTAATATAGTTTGTGGTATTTAAAAAAAATATTCTACTTACACATTCAAAACAATGTAATCTCTCTTTTCTCCTGAAAGTGAAATACAAAACTAAACTTCTACAGGTACACTGGTTTTGTGCATGAGTAAGAAAATTAAATAATATATTCACATTGTAAGTGACACATTGAGGTAATACAAAATCGTTTTGAATTGTAGAGTGTATTCCGCATTTGATAATAATTTTACTGAATGTCTTTTAAATACTAATTTCATTTTGTTAAAGATGGTTGTTTGAATTTTAGTCTTTATCATGTATGTAATTCTTAGCGAGTGTTAGGTCTCAAAATTATTAATGTATTAAAAATTCATTAAATTTTAATTTAATTTTGTAAACTTTTTCATTTATCAAAAACAAGAAAGCATACTATATATGTAGGGGACTACTGTGAGAATTCGAGGCAAATTGTAGAGGTAACTAAAGCAGGGCACTGAGTAGTGAGATATTTACATTGCGTTTTAAATTCTGTAAGTGGGTATAGTCAGACAAACAGGTACCAGTAATGGAATTCCAAAGGCTATGAGATTAAGAAAAGAATCTATTAGAATAGAAAACCTTCAGGCATCTAGAACCATTTGTAGTGAAGGGGTAATAAGTTGCAGATTGTCTAGTTGGTCGGTGGTATGTATTTATTTGGTTGAAGCACCAGTGAAGCTATTTTGTCAGGTCATATGCTATTGAAATACTTGTAAAACACATATGGGAGTGCAACATTTCATCAATGGGAGAGAGTTTGGAGCTTTGTAGATATTATGTGATCTACTAAATTAGAGACGTTTTAGGACAGTGATGAAGATACAAAGAAGGAGAGAGAGAGAGAAGAGTGGTTGATGCCTCAGTCCAGATGATGAAAAAATAGTTTATGCATCTGCAGACGGTGTCGGTTATGGATATACAATGACGTCCAAATACAGTCAAACCAAAAACAACACTAGATACTTACTGATTTTGTAAACATTTATCTGATAGATTCAAAGTGGCTCTTTGATAAGCACTTAAAGATTGGTAAATCATAGACCTAACAGCGCAGTGATCGATGATCATAATCTCCTTTTTTTGTTTTCATAATGTAAAAATTAAAGCCAGTAATTTATGTATCAACATAAAAGTTGAGGTTCTATTATTCGACCTCACAGGGCAGATTACGTTTTATGACCAAATGAAGGCAATTAATTGCAACATTAAGGGGAATTACATATGCAGACCTTTTTCAACCTAACAATTTAAAGCCATAATTAAAGTACCCATTGAGTAAGCAGAAATGAAAATAAAATAAAAACAGTTAAAAACTTGTTTTCATCAAAGAACATCAACATAGTTCAAAGTTTAAAAAATTCCACCAAAGTGAAATGGATGAAATTATGATGCGTATATTTGAACTTGTTATAAAAAATTGTACCACAGACGAACCATACATAAACAAAAACGAAGCATATATACCTATATATATGCGAGTACAAATAGTTGCATACACACTTACATATGTACACATGCGGTGTAATCCACACATTCATGAGGCATGTATTTATAATGCGCTATGTTTAACTGTTGTAAAATCTCTGCCGCCCTACATGTCAGTCTCTTCCTGGCTTTTTTGCTTTATTGTTCCTTTTGCTTTTGTTATTTTTTTAATATAGCCTAGGGTCATAACATATATGTATTCCTTATTTGAAATAAAACATAAGCAGTGCGATTTGGGAAAATGAGTCTCATGAAAGATAAGTGCAGTAAGATTTGTAGCCATTCTATTGAAAATGACATTAACAAATTTTATTTGAAAATTAACTTCATAGTTTAATTGAGCAGTGTCGACAGATCTGTACATTCACATGTAATCACATGTTGAATATAGTTAAAAATAATTTATATTAAGCAAATATCAATATTGTAATCGAAATTATGTATGCAATTGCAAATATTGTTGGAATCTTTTTTAAATACATTGCAGCAGCATTAAGCTACTACCTACAATCAGAGAATTAATGTGAAACTTGGTGATTTTAATTAATTGAGCATATCAATATTTGGTTTCAAACTTGTTAATGTAAAGAACAAGATATCGTCAGGAAAGTGTTCTCAATTTTGTTCTCAAATTGTTCTTAGTTTGCTTTAATTTGTAAAACGTTGTTCACCTTGATAGGTAATTCCAAACAAAAAATTAAAATATCTTTTTTATTCCAGAAAATCTCTATCGTACAACCCAGAATAATAACCTAAAGAGTTTGTTTTAGATATGTTCAGTATATTTTCTTACTCGTTATGGTGCTGAAGCACTCAGGATCAATTAATGCATTTCAACTTTGCTAAGATATATTTGCTTAGCAGAGGAATGCATCTGCAAGATTTTCTTCTGTCATTTCAACAATTAGCAGAAAAATACATCTGCAAAAACGGCTTCTGTTATTCCAGAGAATTGCACGTACAAATGTGAATAAAGATAGAAGCAAAACAGAACACACCACCTTTTATATTCAAGAACATGAGGTAGTTGAAGCGCTTCATAAAATACCACTGACACATGAACTCTGCTTACTCACTCGATCCAATATTTAATATGGTTTGGGTTTGCACTACTAATCTCTGATGTTATTTTGAATTAAAAGTTTTTTGGGGGCAACTCAGATAGTTTGTAATATTCATAAAGTAACTCCAACTTTGGTCGTTTATCATTTTCCTACAAGTATTTTATTATTCCATTTTCACCCCAAACAAGACACAGTGCCACTTTGATGTAGAGGGCTACTATCGGGGGCATAAGTTGCAGGGATACTACATAGGGAGTTAATCAGAAAGATGTCCGTTCACATTACACTTGAACTTCTGCATGTCAGTACTGTTGGGGAAATAGGAACCCGTAAGGGGCTTCCAAAGTCTAGCAGTTCTGGGGAAGAAACTATTAGAGAAGAAGGCATTCTTGCATCTAGGGATCTGTACTGTGTAGGGATGGGATTTTGCTGCTTGTTGGGTTTGTCGGGGTATTTACATCGAACGGGTACAAGGGCTTGTAGTTCGTCAGAGCATTCACCATGAAAATACTTGTTTTGCACCACTATATATAAATATTTATTTCTTATAATGTATGACGGTTCATTTTAAAAATATTTTTTATTTCTTTTGATTTTTATATTCTTGAAATATTTTTTTAATTTAATTTTATATTGATTTTAATTTTGCAGAATCGTTGATGAGAAAAACAAGTATCATTGGATTTGAAAAGATCTACAGTCTCTTGATGACCTGAAATATTGAAGTGCTTTATGAAAATGCTTTTTTTTTTACTTTTAATATTTTAAAACTAAAGTCAGTTAAATCGTAGAATGTGAATTATATGAAGTTTTCTCCTGTCTAATCATATTTTCTGATAATATATTGGACAGTACATTTACTTATCAACAATATATGCATTTTTTTAATATGCTGATTAAGGAGAACACTACCTCAAAGGCTTGTGACAAATCCATGTACATAATGTGCATATGCACTTAGACATTTCTCTACATGATTAAAATTCTAGCAAATAAAAATTTAAAAAATAGTGAATGATTCATACATCATTCAGTTTTTACATAAAAGTACACTATGTAAACAGAGCATCAGATTCTAATTAAAAAATCCAATGAAAATGAGCTATAAATTTGATACCGGAAGAGGTTCATATTCTTGTGAAGTATGTGGCTCTTCTTTTGCAAGGAAAGAATATGTGTTGCGACACATGCAGACTCATACTGAGGAGAAACCTTATTCTTGTGAAGTATGTGGCTCTGCTTTTGCAAGGAAACAATACGTGTTGCGACATATGCGAACACATACTGGAGAGAAACCATATTCTTGTGAAGTATGCAACCGTTCTTTTTCATTTAAACAATGTATGTTGAAACACATGCGAATACATACTGGAGAGAAACCATATTCTTGTGAAGTATGTGACTCTTCTTTTGCAAGGAAAGAAAATATGTTGCTACATATGCGAACACATACTGGGGATAAACCATATACTTGTGAATTTTGTTGCTCTACTTTTACAAGGAAAGCACATATGTTGCTACATATGCGAACACATACTGGAGAGAAACCATATTCTTGTGAAGTATGTGGGGCTTCGTTTAGACATAAACATCACATGTTAAATCATATAAGATCTCATACTGGAGAGAAACCATATTCTTGTGAAGTATGTTGTTCTTCTTTTGCACAGAAATCAAATATGCTTAAACATATGCGAACACATAGTGGGGAGAAGTCATATTCTTGTGAAGTATGTGGCTCTTCTTTTAGAAGGAAATATCTTGTCTTGCTACATATGCAAGAACATACTGGAGAGAAACCATATTCTTGTGAAGTATGTGGCTCTTCTTTTACAAAGAAAGAATGCATGTTGCAACATATGCGAACACATACTGGAAAAAGAACAAGCAGGGAGCAGGAGGAGAGTAGTTAGGCACAAATAAACAATTACTAGATAATCAGCCTATCCTTGAGGATTGTAAGAAGAGACAAAAAACTTAAGTATGGCATGGCTTGATGGCTAAGATGCAAATAATAATGGTTTCTGCAGATTGATACTGCAATGCCTAGATTTGTATAAAATCCACCTAGAGACCAAAGAGACCATTACTGTATATATAAGAATGTAGAAAACTACCGTGAAATTTAGCCACACTAATGGAACTATAAAAACCTGTAACATCAAAATCAAAAGAGGAATCTTCCATGGGATAACCTATCTCTTTTACGTATCTACCTGGTGATAGGTCATTAAGCAAGTTACTCAACAACAAGACCTAAACAAGGAGTCAACCACTTGCTCTTCATGGACGATATGACTCAAGCCAACTCTTACAGGTCGTACATAACTTCTCTAGAAATATTCGAGTGAAGTTTAGTTTGGACAAATGTGCCAAGTTCCCCCTCAAAGCTGGGAAGAAGATACAAACGGAAAACATACAGCTTGATGAAAATACTGACATCAAGGACCTAGAAGAGCAGCAATAATACAAATATCCTGGCATAAAAAAGAACAATTCAATTCAGCATGTCAAGCTAAGAGAAAAATGCGCAGAGAATATATATGTCGTGTAAGGAAAATCTGTAAAGCCAAACTTAGAAACAACAACAAGACCAATGCCATTAACGAAATAGCCATGCCTGTTATAACATACAGGTTTGGCATTGTTGACGGGCATCAGACTGGACATTAAAATATAGAAAATTCTTACCCTGTACAGAATAACATAGTTTAGGCTGTATCTGCCCAGCAGAGCAAGAGGTATGTGTGTCTCAGAGATTGACCATCAGCATAATGCAACTATCGTGAGCATTGGACAATATCTCTTAAGCTTGCAAAATCCAAACCTCACAATAGTGCACAAACACCATGAAACAAGAGCCAACAGAAGTACCGTCATCATGGAACTAGCCAAATATTTCGGACAGACTGTATGAAAAATGAGACAGAATTAGAAAACAAGTCTGCTACTGAAATAGCTCCAAAAAGTCACCAAAAATACACCAATAACTTCCATTGTAAATAACTGGGAGAATGGTCCAACTAATATTGTAGCAATTAATATCTGGATGAATTCACCCAGAAGTGTATAGATAAAGAAAGTTTCATAGACTGGCTAAAGGAGGATTGCTACACTACGATAAGGAGAGAATTATAATAGTTGCTCAAGATCAAGGCTTGATGATTAATACATGTATGAAAATAAGTGGTTTAAGCAATGACAGTGCAGGGTCTGCCACATTGAAATAGAGAGTGTGAGCTACTGGTCATTCAACTGTAAGGTACTGCCAGGGGATGAGTACTATATGACCCGATACAATGAAGTATGTAAATATCTCCACTGGACTTTCTGTAAAAAGCTGAATATTGAATACAGCACAAATCCTAGGAACATATACTAGAAAGAACAGAAATAAGTCATACACCAACCACTATGACTATTCTATAACTACAGCCACGTACCTAGAAAACTGAACCATAAACCCAAACATAGTGATAGGGGGCAAGAAGGAGAAAGAAGCAACCTTAGTAGAACTAAATGTCATCAATAATACTAGGTTAAACAGACCTGAAAGGGAAAAGATAACAAAATACCAAGGTCATATGAAAAGAAAATGGAATCTTAAGAAGATCTCTACCATTCCAACTATTAAAGGAGCAATTAGAATCATGAAAAATAATTTCAAAAACTACCTGCCAAATATGCCTAGCTAACTAAGTGCAAGAGACATTCAAACAATTTCACTTAAAGTGACGATCAGAATCTTAAAAAGATCTCTCGGTTGGAATATCTGAGTGGGAAAATGTTTGGTATGTAGTAGGATGCTCCGCCAGCAATTTGAACGAACTGACAGAAAATTTAAAAAAAAGAAAACAACAATGTTCTTGTGAAGTTTGTTGTTTTCTTTTACAATGAAACGAAGTATGTTGTTACATGCGAATGCATATAGGAGAGATACTGTATTCGTGTTAAGTATATGTCTCTTCTTTTAAACAGAAATCAAATATGTTGAAACATATGCAAATACATACTGGAGAGAAACTTGAATTCCTTGAGACGACTTTTATGGCTACTGGAGAGATTTTGAATGCCTACTAGACACTGTCCTCGAGTATCTAAGGTCTCTTAATTCATGGCTTTGTCATGACAACCCTGCATAATGGTACGTCCCCTTAACAAGTAAACCTTGACTAAATATTCAAAATAGCATAGTATTCGATCTTCCCGTGGTAGGGCTACTCTACACTGACTTATACAAGGATTGTTATATCTTTTTTAAGTGATGTACCTATAATAACAGCATCTATCAGACCAGATGAACTCTTGTCCTGGAATCCGGTAAAATCAAGAGACTAAAAGAAATATTTGCTATAATGTACTTAACTGGTTAATAAGCAAGAAGAAAAACATTATTTCTTACTTGAATTTCTGAACGTTTGAGAAATAAAAGAGGACTATACTGGAATACTCGAATATTTATGAATCTCATATAGAGATCAAATGTTTGCTGCAAAATTCTGAAATATGTGGGTCTTTTAGAATGAAGAATATGTTGCAACATACGGGAGAGAAACTTGAATGCCTACTAGACACTATTCTTGGATGTCTAATTTCTTTTTGTACAGGGGATTGTCAGGACAACCTGGCATGATAATACTTAGACTTGAAAATTCAATATGTTATGGTTATTTTTAGAAGTAAACCCTGACGAATATTCAAAATCACATAGTATTCACAGTCCAAATAAGATCTCTTCATTATTGCTACCTCATACAATAAATCGTGCACCTTCTCCAAGTTATATTACCCCAAGTAACAGCACAAAGATTTTCTAATCTAGCAGACTATATGAATGCTCGGCCTTGAATTCAGTAAGACCAATAGACCACAAAACGTTATATTATACCATTTAAATGGTCACCAGGGGAGAAGAAAATTGTTTCCAACTTTACTAACTCACTGTTTAAGAGGTACCAGGTGTCTTTACTAAGTTTCCACACTTGTACAGGCATTTAAAATTTTCATAGACTCTTGAAAATTCAGTATGTTATTGCTATACCTAATACTTTTTTGACAGCATGTGCATAATCTACCTACACTGAACAAACAGTCAACAAGGAATACTATGTTGAGATTTAAAGGGAGTTCAGGAAGAGATACATCAGTGCATACAGATTATGGCAATGCTGTCAAAAACAAAAAAGATCATCATAAGTTTCTGGGTGAATTTGGTCTGTCTTACTTTCTCGGGTCTGGGAGGGTCAGCATGCTTCCACTAGGCACTCTGCCTCTTGGTCACTGAGTCATAGCAGTAGATCCATCTTTCATCGCAGACCAAAGCATCAAGAACTGTGTGATCTGAATTCATCAACTCCACCATTTCTGTGCTGTCATGACATCTTTTTTCTGATCTTGTTTAAGCATCATTGAGACAAATTTTGCACAAATCTTACGCATCTTCAGCTCCTCATAGAATAATTGTGTGTACAGTTTCCACACTGACATCAAACTGTGCACTTATTGTCTCTATCGACATACAGCGTTTTTTTTATCCATAAATTTTATATTTGTCCAATCAACTCTTTTCTGACTTCCTTACTCCTCCCATCATCCCTCACATACTTCCTGTCTTCCTTGAATCTATTATTACACTAACAGTTGATGCTCAATTCGTGCAAGATGGTCAAAAGGTAGTCTGAAGTATTTCACAAGTTTCTGTGTCATTTTTCAAAGTTGAAATTTTGTATTGCATATCGTTCTTCTAAAGTGTCCTCGCGTCTAGATAAAAATATTTTAAATATACCAGCTGTGATAATACACTTTTAGTAGTGTGTATTCCAATTTTGATGTATATATTAAAAGATATAATAAAAAAATATCTGATTCCAATCGTATATTTGACATTTTTCAGTCAATGAAAACCTGAAAAAATTTTAATGAAGAAAAATGAGAAATATTTACAAAACTTTCTGTTTACAGCGATTTAATAGTATGATTTTTAACAACTTTAAGATATATTTTAACATATATTTTGATTTAATGAGAGGAAAATATGACTTCTAAAATCATATCTCAAAATTTTACTTTTTTTTTTACTTTACCACGAAATTTGTACAATATATTTTGAAAATTGAATAATTAGTTGTAAACCAATTTCGACAGTATTGATTAAGAATGGAAAATGGGTATACTTTTTCCGTTTTATTTCATTTGTACGAAAAATAAACAATTGTTTGTCTGCCTTGATTCGACGAAAATGTTTTTTGATACAAAACCAATTCAAGTCCGTTTTTCCTACAACAATTAGAATACTAAATAAAGAGCTTTTATGAAATATGAATTCCAAATGTCCTTAGTTTTTATAAATATTACATCAGTGATCGTGGAAGATATGTTTCTATTATAATGGTTTTTGTGAAATAAACTTATCTAAAACGCACAATATTTGCAGTGTGTTGATTTTCATTTTTGTACGAGTTCAGTTTTGTAAATTATAAGGTATACTGGTATTTTTTTTAATTTAAATTAAAAGTTTATTGTAACGATAATTGTATATATGTACATATAAAAAAAACAGATGAACTTAATTGCATGATGATGATGATGATGATGATCGTCATATAAAATGCTGATGCTGATGATCACATAAAAGGAAGCGAAAGGATCACTCGATTCGGAAAGATAAATGATGCGATCCAAATGGACCAATAAGATGGGAGGAATAATAATAATAATAAAAATATTGGCGCCGAAATTCAACAACCAAAAATCGGAAAACTTTGGAAGGCAGTTGCGGAAACATTTCCAAAGATGACGGACGTCAATATATATATATGTTGGAAAATATATGTATATAACTATAGGATACAGTGCGACACCGTTGATGGGATATCAACGATAAAAAAGGGGAAAAAGAGAAAACGTTAATCTCAAATTAACGTTAAAAGAAAAAAAAACAGGGTCCTCTTCGAAGGTGTGTTGGAACTTTTGTTATTGATATAAACTGTTATCCCCGCCGGCTGTCGCCAAATATATATATATATATATATATATATATATATATATATATATATATATATATATATATATATATATATATAGCTACTTCATTTACTCACATAAACCTAATATACGAAAATATAGATTTATGTGTAAACTTTAAGTATTTACTTCAAAAGTGCTCAATACGTAGGTAGAGCTAGTTCTGTCTATCGCCCGGCTTCCATACTCCTTCTTTGCCTATTAGTCAGGCGCAGAGACACTATCACAGTGATTCGACAGAAACACCCAGTGGTAGATCTTGTTTCTTGTCTAGGGCAATGAACACCGTTTCCCCACTCCCGGTACACCCACCCCTAAAACTGGGCACTTTAGAGTGCTTGAGTACCATATATGCCTGAGCAATTAGATTGGGTTGACCTTCCTCTGATGGGTTGAGGGTACCTGATTGACAGTTACTGGCTGCGGTTTCCAACTGGTAGTACAGGGACCCTAACTCTTTGGTAGAGCTTAGAGCGTCTGCTCCATCAACAGTTGTATAATATCGGGATGTTTGTAGTGCCATATCGCGCACGGAAAGGAACCCTGCACTCATCCCCGGTGGGCTTTCCTGAGGCCACAGTCCTAGTTGAAGGAGGGTCAGCTGATGGTCTACTTGTGATGCATGTCCGATACTCTGCATAACCTCCTGTTAAGCTCCCCCTTACCTAACTGAAACTCTTTAAAAACATGATGACAGTACAACCTAAAAATAAGCTTAAACCAGGCTTAGGGTAAAACAAATCCAACTTGCCTCCTTCCTTGAGGCTTGCATTCACAAATATCCGTGGGCTTAGAACTAATTTAGCTGATGTTGAAGCATTTCTCCTAACAAATACCCCGGATATCTTAGCACTAAATGAGACTAACTTACACTCCTCCATCCCCTCTAACTACTTTAACATGTCTAGATATCTCCCACTCTGCCGTAAGGATTTTGACAGACACATGCACGGACTTGGAGTTTACATTCGTAATACCCTTCCCTTGACTAGAGAAACAAACCTAGAATCGGATGATCAAGCTTTTATGTGCTTTAGACTAATCATGCAACACAACATTAGCTACTTTTACTTTCTCTACCGCTCTCCTTCGACCCAAGACTGCACCATAATAAACAAAGTCTCTGACAGCATAGACACAGCACTCTCCCTCGGCACTAGCGCACAAGTACATGTATTTGGTGACTTTAATGTCCATCACAAAAACTGGCTTGGATTCTCTACTTACACAGATGCAGCGGGCAGCACAACTCATAGTTTTGCTATATCTCACTCCCTATCACAAATTGTTACTTTTTCAACCCGTTTCCCTGACCAGGAAGAACAACACGCATCACTTTTAGATCTGTTTTTGACCACAGTTTCTGATGATTGTATAACGAATGCCGACAGCCCACTTGGGAACGCTGATCATGCTGTGATAATGGTTGAAATCGCCCTAAACTCTGGAGCCAAAACTGAAGAGCCAGTGGTCAAAACAACGAGATATTATAAAAAGATCTTATCAGAGATGCTCCATGGGGAAATATTTTTTTCTCTTCCTGCTGAACAGTGCGCAAACGAGACCACTGAATGGTTCAAAACTGCAATCGAAGCGCATGTTCCCATGCGGAAATTTTATAGCAACCCCCACTCTCCCCAATGGTTTACTTCGACTTGCGCAACTGCCATTGCTCAAAGGCAGCATGCATACCGCAGATTTAACCGACATAAGTCTAGTTCAAACAGACAGAAGTACATAGAAGCTAGAAGTAACGTTAAGAAAGAAATAGCGACAGCTAAGAGAGAATTTACGGAAACCACTAAAAAACGCATCGAAGCCCAAAAACTAGGAACTCGTGACTTCTGGAAAATCTACAACAGTGTAGTAAATAATGAGCAATCAACAATTCCCCCACTAACCAACAATCACGAGGTTGTTTGCTCAGCAACCGAAAAGGCAAACAGGCTTGCCAGTCGGTTTGCCTCAAACTCCATACTGGACCCTTCCAACCACACCCTACCTGACTTTCCTATACGGACAGACGCCACGCTAGACGATCTGAAAATCACCCCTGCTCAGGTGCATGCTATCATAAAACACCTTGACCCTTCAAAAGCATGTGGACCCGACCTCATCCCAACTGTGCTATTAAAAATGTTGTTAGCCGAAGTAGCTCCAGTTCTCTCCAAACTCTACAACAAATGCCTTAATGAATCTTGCTTTCCGGGCTGTTGGAAAACTGCTTCTGTTGTACCAGTATTCCAGAATTCTGGCGAGGGAACTGGCCCATTAAATTATCGCCCCATTAGCCTCCTCCAACTTTTTGCCAAAATATTTGAGACCATAATTAACCATGCTCTAGATGCTAACTTTCTGACTGACAAACAATATGGGTTTAGACAAGCCCGTTCCACAGCAGACATCCTAACTGTAATCTCTGAACGTATATACCATTCACTGGACAAAGCGGGGGAAGGCAGAGCGGTAGCTCTAGATATATCTAAGGCTTTTGACAGGGTATGGCATGAGGGTCTTCTCAGGAAAATTAGATCATACGGTATCACTGGTAGAATACTTAACAATTAAATCCTTCTTAGATAAGAGAAAAATCCAGGTTGTTCTCGACGGTCGTACATCTAAACAATATGATATAAATGCGGGAGTACCCCAGGGGTCTATCCTTTGACCTCTACTGTTCCTGATATTCATAAATGACCTCCCCGACAAAATTTCCTCTGAGATGGGTATATGTACTGATGACATCACACTCTATAACAGGCACGACAGGAAAACAAATGAACACGTATCTAAAGAAATGGCAGAAACACTAGAGGATGACCTCCAATCTGTAGTGGAATGGGGACAAAAATGGATGGTCACGTTCAATGCCACCAAGACTAAACTAGTTTCATTCGATAATTACAAGAAACCTTCTCTACCACCTATAGCAATGGCCAACGACTTTTTATATGAGAGTACATCTTTCAAGCTCCTTGGCCTAACGTTCACAGGAAACATGACTTCGAACAATTACATCGAGGGCATTGCCAGGGCCACTGCAAGGAAGGTGGCTCTCTCTACCGTGCTAGAAAACTACTAACACCCGAAAGTATCCTGTACCTCTATAAAGCCACCATTCGCCCATGTATGGAGTATTGCTGTCATATTTGGGCTGGTGCATCGGCTACTAGTCTCTCGCTCCTTGACAAGGTCCAAAAGAGAGTCGCAAATCTGATAGACCCTGAACTGGCATCTAAGCTTCAGCCTCTGTTCCATGGACGAAACGTTGCATCCCTCTGCCTGTTCTACAAGTATTTTAATGGTGAATGCTCTGACGAACTGCAAGCACTTGTGCCCTCACGACGTGAACACCCTCGACAGACCCGACAGGCTGCAAAACCCCATCCCCACACTGTAGAGATCCCTAGATGCAAAAAAAAGATCTTTCTACTCCAGTAGTTTCTTCCCCACAACCGCTAGACTTTGGAATTCCATTCCAGGTCCCTGCTTCCCCAACTGTACTGACGTGCAGAAGTTTAAGTGCAACGTGAACGATATCTTGCTGCCCAAATCCCCACATAGTACCCAAGTAGTTGTTGCCCCTGATAGTAGTCCCCTACACCAAAGTGGTAATGTGCCTTGTTTGGGGTGAAAATGTAATAAAAAAAGAAGAAAAGATTCTTCTATTAAACAAACCATGTGAGGAGCTGGAGAAAGCTCAAAGGAGCGATGACAGCTTAAGGAAGCTATATGAACAAGTGGATGAACCAACGGATGAGAAGCACGCTCGACAATATTACGTCGAAAAGGGAATATTGAAAAGGAGCTATCATGCTGGGAAGCGGAAAGGGGAAAGAGAGGAACATTATCACCAAATGGTCATGCCAAGGGGGTATCGTGAAGAAATGCTAAAATTGGCTCATGAAGTTCCACTGGTAGGACACTTAGGCATAATCAAGACGTATGAGAAGCTGTTGAGACACTTTTACTGGCCAGGCATAAAGGCTAGCACAAAGAGTTTCTGTAATTCATGCGAGACATGCCAGCAGGCGGGAAAGGCCTAAACCAGACATACACCCAGCACCGCTTAAACCAATATGATCTTGGGGAAACCCTTCAAGAGTGTGATGGTTAACTGCCTAGGGCATCTACCAAAGACGAAGGGAGGACACCAGTATCTACTGACTGTAATGTGCGCCAGCTCTAGATTCCCCGAAGCTATATCGTTGCAGACGATATCCACGAAAACAATAATAGAAGCATTGCTAAACTATTGTTCAAAAATGGGAATCCCCGAAACTATCCAAACTGACAGAGGAACGAATTTCACGTCAAACCTGTTCAAAAGAGTAACTGGACAGCTAGGAATAAAGCATGTACGTCAAGCCCATATCATCCCCAGTCGCAGTGGGCTTTAGAACGATTCCATGCAACCCTAAAAAGCATGCTGAGAGACCACTGTACAGAGAGATGATTGAGATAAAGAATTGCTCTTTGTACTCTTTGCTGCTAGAGATTCGGTTCAAGAATCACTAGGATACAGCCTGTTCAAGCTGGTTTATGGACGAGAGATGCGTAATCCACTCAAGATGGCGAAAGAACAATCGGATAACCCAGAAAAATCACCCCAACTGGTATCGAGTTATGTAGAGGACTTGCGCAAAAACTTAGAGGACACAAGGAAGATAGCAGAAACCTACTTGAGCAAGTCTCAGGAAAAGATGCAATGCATCTATAATAAAATGTCTAACGGCAGACAATTCAGCGTGGGTGAGGAAGAGGAAGTGATGATTCTCCTACCGACAAAAAGTTTCCATTCCACGCCAGATCCCAGGGCCCTTATACAATAGCAGAAAAGATTGATGACTTGAACTATAAAGTAAATATCCCTAACCGGCGGGATAATGTACAATTACCGAATAAAAAAATATGTAGAACGGACTAAAGAACCTGAACTACCCGTGGGGAAAGTGAAAACGGTCGCAAATGAAGACACACTGATGGATGGCAGTGTATTGATCAAGGACACCCCCAATAAAACTATGTAACTCCAAAATACTGGGGAACTTAGAAGAAAAACTATGCCACTTATCACAAAAGGAACAAGGTGACATAACCGAGATTATAGAGCAATTTCCAGGAGTATTTTCGGATGTTCCTAGGAGAACGAATGCTATCTATCATGATGTCGAATTGACCAGGAATCACCCCATTAAACAGCATCCATATCGAGTGAACCCCAGGAAGAGGGAGATAATACGCATGGAAATCAAATACATGTTGGAAAATGGGATAATTGAACCTAGTCAAAGTACATGGGCATCACCTTGTGTATTGGTGGACAAACCAGATGGATCCGTTCGATTTTGTACGGATTATAGGAAACTAAATGATGTCACCAAAGAAGATTCCTATCCAATCCCACGAATGGAAGATTGCTTCGATCAGATCAGGAAGGCAAAATTTATTACCAAGTGTGAACTCCTGAAGGGATACTGGTCAGTGCCTTTGACAGACCAAGCGAAGCTTGCATCTGCATTTATGGTGCCAGACGGAACATACCACTACAATGTTATGCTGTTTGGAATGAGAAATTCCGAAGCTACCTTTATGCGCCTGATGAATAGATGCTTAGCCGGAATTCAAAATTTTGGTGTGTATATAGATGACATCGTCATATATAATGAAACATGGGAAGCACACCTGAAGAGTATAGACGAAGTTTTCAAGCGGCTTAACAATTAACCTGGAGAAGAGTGAATTCGGAAGAGCGGAGGTTCAGTAGTTGGGCCATATCGTAGGATATGGACATGTTAGCACAAGAGAGATCAAAGTCCAAAGTATAAAGGAATATCCGAGACCAGGAAGTGTAAAAGGAGTCCGAAGGTTCCTGGGAATGGCGGGATATTATCGAAAATTCTGCCGAAATTTCTCTGGGATAGTAACCCCCTTGACAAACCTCTTACAAAAGGGAACAAAATTTGGGGGAACACCAGAATGTCAAGAATCGTTCGAGGCCATAAAACACATGTTGATTAACGAACCCGTACTGTTGGCACCAAATTTTGAGAAACCGTTCAGCCTACACACAGATGATGCTAGTGAAACTGGAATCGGAGGAGCAGTGCTATCGCAAAATGACACCAACGGACAATTGAGACCTGTCAGTTACTTCTCCAAGAAGTTAAACAAGCAGCAGAGGGCCTATTCAACAACAGAAAAGGAAACATTGGCGCTTGTACTGGCAGTAATCAATTTTGAGATATATATAACCGCAGGAAAAACTCTTACCCAGGTATACGTCGATCACAACCCAATAGTTTTTCTGAACAGAATGAGGAACAAAAACAGGCGATTACAAAACTGGTACCTCATCCTACAAGAATACAATTTAGAGATAAATTACGTGAGAAGGAAGGAAAACTGTGTAGCGGACACCCTATCCAGATGCCAAGAAATCAACTCAGAAGAATCGGAAACTTCTAGGTAGGTTCAATGAAAACCAAACGCCCAGATATGTGAAAACTTATGTACAATCCAGGGACTGGATTTAAAGGAAAAATGAACCATTTTTCTTTTCCGAAATGTGTGAGGGTGTAACGATAATTGTATATATGTACATATAAAAAAAACAAACAAAAAAAAACAGATGAACTTAATTGGATGATGATGATGATGATGATCGTCATATAAAATGATGATGCTGATGATCATATAAAAGGAAGCGAAAGGATCACTCGATTCGGAAAGAAAAATGATGCGATCCAAATGGACCAATAGGATGGGAGGAAAAATAATTTTAAAAAAAATATTGGCGCCGAAATTCAGCAACCAAAAATCGGAAAACTTTGGAAGGCAGTTGCGGAAACATTTCCAAAGATGACGAACGTCAATATATATATATATATATATATATATATATATATATATATATATATATATATATATATATATATATATATTATATATATATTATATATATATATATATATTATATATATATTATATATACATACATATATATATATATATATATATATATATATATATATATATATATATATATATATATAGGCCCTCTTGCACTTTAAGTACATGGAAATTAGGAAGATAAAAAAAGGAACAGCAGTCGTTTGACACCGGTTGAAAGAATGCAATTTGATTGAATAGAGAAATATTGACGTCATTACTATGAAATATTGATAAAATTTAAAAATTGAAGTTGTTGAAAAAGAATTGGAAAAGAATGTAATAACTAAGTATTTAATAATTAATAGTATTTTTAGAATTTTTAAAAAATTTTAAGTTAAGATAGAATTTAAGAATTGAAATTATTGTAAAAGAATTTAATAAGTATTTAATAATAGTATAAAAATAATTAATGTAATGTTATGTCCCTTGGATCGGTGGGAGTTGTCCCCCTTTGTTCAATGTTTATAATGTAAACTCTCGGACGTAAACGTGAATAAACAAGACTTGGTCAGTCGGCCATGTTGGTCTGAACGGTCACATATCCTTGTCCTGTTATTATTTATAGAAACCTGACATAACATGGTGTCAGAACAAGGGATTTACTAACAAATGTGAGCAAAATACGGGGAAAGAGTTATACTAAATATCGAGCCTAAGAGCCGTTAAAAAAAAAATATGTGAAGTTCCATAATAACCCCCCCAGTATAAATAGCCACGTGAGTCCACCAGAGCCAACCCGAGTCATGGGAAAAATGGATACGACGGTTCAACCGTTACCGGATAGTGTCCAGCCTTGACGAAAAATCAAATGCTTGTCAAGTGGACACCCTAATATATTGTATGGGTGATAAAGCCGAAGACATTTTCGCCACATTCAAACTTGCACCCGAAGAAGCCCAGAACTTCAATATAGTGGTAGCAAAGTTCAATGACCATTTCAAGGGTGATACAAACGTAATTTATGAACGGGCCAGATTCAACCGAAGGTGTCAAGAGGAAGGTGAGTCCATTGATTCATTCATCACTAACCTCCACACACTAGCTAAAAACTGCAATTTTCGAGACCTGCACGAGGAATTAATTCGTGATAGAATTGCAGTTGGGTGCACAGATCCTAAACTATCACTAAGTCTGCAAATGATTCCGGACCTCACCTTGGACGGGGCCATCAGACGCGCACGACAGAGTGAAACAATAAAATCACAACAGCATCTCCTGCGATCCCCAGAACATATCGTTGGCGAAGATCCAGCTGACAATAATATTGCAGTCCACTACGTTAGTGACAACCGAATTCGCAGACAAGGTCAGGGTAAACACATGACAAGACCCGGGCGAGAACTGGACTACGAAAATCGACAAAAAAATGAGCGCACACAGCAGTATAGACCAGAGGCTGAGTGCCACCGCTGTGGTAACAAACCCCAACACCAGAGACGCACGTGTCCTGCCATCTCAGCCACTTGCCACAATTGTGGTAGGGTTGGCCACTATGCTCAGTGCTGCCGCACACGAATGCTGCATGAAATTAAACCTATCTCAGATGACTGTGAAAGCGATCAGAATGTGTACCTTGGTGTTCTGACGATATCAGAGATCAGCATAAGTAAGCCTTGGCGAACCAATATCGCCATCAATGGAGTGCCACTGAAATTCAAGCTGGACTCTGGGGCGGATGTGACCGCGATTCCAGAGCACATATATAAGTTACGGAGAGACCTACCAGACCTCTCAGATACCCACAAAATTCTTCATGGTCCAAGACGTATTCCACTAAAAGTGACTAGAGTGGTCACTGCAACTGTCTCGCATGAAGATCTTTCAGCAGAACAGAGGATATTTATTATCCCCAATCTCGAGGAGCCACTGTTCGGAAGGCCAGCCATCGAAGCACTTAAGCTCGTAACTTTCCACCCAAACTTACATACCATCAGCAGCCAGAAACGCCCATTCGACCCAAAAATAGAAATGCCAGACTTATTCACAGGCCTAGACACATTTGGAGAAGAATGTACCATACTCTTACATCCGGATGCGAGTCCATACTCAGTACCCACACCACGACGCGTACCACTACCCTTGATGGAGAAAACACGGGCTGAGCTCCAGAGAATGGAAAAACTGGGGCTCATAAGCAAGGTTGACACACCCACCGAATGGTGTTCCCCCATGGTTGTAGTACCAAAAGCAAATGGAACGATTAGGATATACGTAGATCTTACAAATCTCAATAAGTACGTAAAACGGGAACTCCGCATGCTCCCCACGGTCGACCACCTTTTGGCTCAGTTAGAGGAAGTAAAAATCATGAGCAAGTTGGATGCCAACAGCGGGTATTGGCAGATTCCACTTTCATCAGAATCTCGTTCGCTGACGACCTTCATAACTCCATTCGGACGATACCAATTCAACCGCCTCCCGTTTGGTATTTCATCAGCGAGTGAGATCTACCAGAGACGCATGTCACAAGTACTAGAGACCGAAATTGGAGCCATATGCATGCAAGATGATGTTTTAGTATATGGAAAAAACCAACAAGAACATGATGCCCGGCTGAAGAGCACACTGGAAAAAATTCAGGCTGTTGGTATTACGCTCAATTCGGGAAAATGCGAAATATCCAGGTCGTCAGTAAAATTTCTTGGACATATACTCAGTGCTGACAGCCTGCGATCTGATCCGGAAAGGCTCACTGGTATCTTGAAATTCCAAACACCAACGAACATGACAGAAACCCGCCGGTTCTTAGGGATGATGAATCAATTAGGAAAATTCATTCCAAACCTAGCAGACATGACTAAACCATTAGGGGATTTATTGAGTCATAAATATGCGTTTGTTTGTGACAATGCACAACAGGATGCATTCTCCTCCATCAAGAAAGCATTGTGTTTAGCACCTTGTGCTATGCCTGTACAATCCATCAAGTGAGACTGTGGTTTCTAGCGACGCTTCATCTAATGGGCTGGGAGCAGTATTATTACAACGACAGGATGACACAAAATTACATCCCATCGCCTCCGCTTCACGAGCCATGTCAGAAACTGAAACTCGTTATGCACAGATAGAAAAGGAGGCCCTAGCCATAACATGGGCTTGTGAACGCTTTTCAGACTATCTTGTTTGACTACACTTCACAGTGGAGACAGATCACAAACCACTGGTGCCACTACTAGGTACTAAGGACCTCAGTGAACTTCCAGCAAGGATACAGAGGTTTCGAATACGTTTAATGAGGTATGCATACACAATTCGCTATGTCCCTGGTAAGGAACTATACACAGCTGATGCTCTGTCAAGAGCGGTATCTGACAACGGACCCACCAAACAAGACAAGGACCTCGAAGAGTTAGCAACAGCGTTCGTCCACACCATGATGGAATCTTTACCTGCCACAGAAAAACGTCTGAAAGAGCTGGAGGAAGGCACTAAAACTGATGAAATCAGCAACTGCATATTACAATATGTAAGAAATGGCTGGCCATACTAGGATCATGTCCCAGCATCAATTAAACCCTATTGGGCCTACCGTGGCAGCATCACGTGTGAGAATGGATTACTGATGTATGGCACACGGATCATAATCCCATCGCTACTGAGACCGACTATTATTGCCAAAACCCACTCTGGTCATCAGGGAATTACCAGGTGCAGACAAATAGCTCGCCAGTCCGTATGGTGGCCAGGACTATCTGAACAAATCAAAAGAATTGTAGAAAACTGTCCAAGATGCGCCGAGCTAAGACACCAACCGCCTGAACCCCTCATGACAACTGAGCTTCCAACAAGACCATGGCACACTGTAGCCTCCGATCTGTTTGAGTTGAAAGGCAGCAGCTATGTCATACTGTCGACTACTTCTCTCGATATGCAGAAATCGCCATGCTTACATCAATGACTTCCAACGCAATGATACAGAGTTTTAAAGCTATTTTTGCCAGACATGGGGTCATCCTAAGAACAGACCCAGGAAGCCAGTACACTTCGAAGACTTTGCCAAGTTCGCAAATGACTGGGGGTTCCAGCACGTTACAAACAGTCCCCGCTATTCCCAAAGCAACGGAGCTACAGAAGCCTGTGTGAAAACAATGAAGAGAATGTTAAAGAAGGCAAAAGACCCATATCCTTCTTTGCTTGCACACAGAGCGACACCAATCGTCTGTGGGTTTAGCCCCAGCGAACTGTTAATGGGCCAACGTCTGAGGACAAACGTCCCGACTCACCCGGATCTACTAAACCCTTGTTGGCCCGATCTTGAGAATTTTAGACAGAGGGAAAAGAACCAGAAGGCTCAACAGCAACTCACACACCGCCTATCAAAAAAAGCTAAAGAGCTACAACCACTCGAAAATGGCACACCGGTATGGGTCAGAAGCTCCAACCCCCCAAACCAGGAAGGCATCGTTGTTGGAATGGCAAATACACCACGTTCCTACATTCTACGGACCAAAGAAGAAGGGACAATAATCCGACGCAATCGACGACACATTGTACCCAAACCACCAGAAATGGTCGAGGCTCACACATCGGAGACCCATGAAGACAGTCATCTACCTAGGGAAGAAACAGTCAAAACAGCATGCCCTACTCTCACCACTCAAGAGTATACAACAACCAGATCTGGGCGTCAGTCAAGACCACCTATTAAACTAGACCTATAATATATGTATATATATATATATATATATATATATATATATATATATATATATATATATATAAGTAAATAAATGAACTCTTTTCTTTTAATAGATATATCAAGTGTGTGTGTGTGTGTGTGTGAGAGAGAGAGAGAGAGAGAGAGAGAGAGATAGCATATAGTAAAAGAACATTAAACATTATTAAATAAAATAAAAAAGGGAGATGTTATGTCCCTTGGATCGGTGGGAGTTGTTCAATGTTTATAATGTAAACTCTCGGACGTAAACGTGAATAAACGAGACTTGGTCAGTCGGCCATGTTGGTCTGAACGGTCACATATACTTGTCCTGTTATTATTAATAGAAACTTGACATAACATGTAGAAGCATTTTTAAAAGAGTTAAAGTCATTTAAGTAACAATTCGATCACTGATTTATAGTGAACTATTTTACTTTTATTTTAAATTAAGAAACGTTAATTAGCTCTCCAATTAAAAGAATTTTTTTAAGTTAAGATAGAATTTTAGAATTTAAAGTATTGTAAAAGAATATTTCCGCGTATAATAATATGTATCAGAAAACAATGTCAGTTCTAATTATCTTTGGTGGGTAAAAAAAAAATCTGTTTTATACTAAATAAAAAAGGGGTTTGTTTTACTGTACACATAGATTCGAAAAAGTTGTCACAAAACAAATATATAACAAATAAATGTTATCAAAGGCAAGATAAGTTACTTTTCTACCTAACTGGATATGTTTTTAGTGCTTATATTTAATGTAACATGTTTATTCAGCTCGTACTAAATACTTCACGGGATACGGGGACCCTACGTAAACAGTTTTCTTTTAATGAAATGCACAAAAAAGTTTTTTTTTCACTTTCTTCGTATTTATCCTATAGACCCTTTTTTATCATGCGTGTATTTATTTATTTCTAAAACAATAATATATATAAAAAAAAATTGTTTTCTAATATTGTCAATTTCAATATCGTTTCGGTAAATATCCAGATACGCTACTACAGAACACCGACCACTCTAATTTGTTTTTTTTATATAGGTAATTGAGGTCGCTGACAACGAATCTGATAGTCAAACTTGGGGAAAATTTACCGTTTGCATGGTATTAACCCCCGAACCCACAAATAACTTTCCACCATTTTGCAGTTTCCGTTTACGTTACGCGCGTGTGCTGCAGCATGAACGACGGCTTGCTTCACCTAGCAAACTGCCTTCTCACATGGTGTACCAATCAAAAAATTACGGACTGACATTGTTTTAATGACTTACAGTTAAAGAAAAGTACAACAAATTGGAGGACTTTTTTTTTGTTTGTTTCGCATAGTTTTTAATATGGTTTACAAAAACATAAACACCAAACATCTTTATGTTTTTCATTCTTTTTTTGCGGGAGGGGAATTCAATTATAGAACTTATGTGGCTTAATAGGTGCTTTTGCAGTTTAGTTAAACGTTCTTCCGTAAGTAACGCACCGACATTTACCAATTAGAACACCATTTAACATTTTCCGAAGATTTTACTGTGTTCTTCGGAAAATGTTAAATGGTGTTCTAATTGGTAAATGTCGGTGCGTTACTTACGGAATATTTGAAAATTCTATGTTCCAGGTAAAAAAAAAAAAAGATAAATTACCCCCCCCCACTCCAACTTGGAGTGCTTTCCTTTTCTTGTTTTATTTCTTTTTCAGCTAATTTAAAATTTTCCACCCAAAAATTGCTATAATGTATTTTTGAAAATTAGAAAATTCTATGTCCTGGAAAAAAAAATCCCCTCCTCCCAACGTAGTTTGCTTGGTGAAGCCGTCGTTTATTCTACAACAGCGTGCATGCGCGTAGCATAAACGGAAGCTGCAAAATGGTGGAAAGTAGTTCGTGGGTTCAGGGGTAAATACCATGCAAACGGTAAATTTGCCCCAAGTTTGACTATCAGATTCGTTGTCAGCGACCTCAATTACCCATAAAAAAACAATTAGAGTGGTCGGTGTTCTGTAGTAGCGTATCTAGATATTTACCATCGTTCCTTTTTATCATTTCTAATTTATTAAAATTACTCTTAAAAAATTGTTTTTAAAAAAATCTTGCATTAATAAAAATCATCTATTCTGTTTTCTAATACTGTCAATCGATTTTATTTATAAAATGACGTCATAATTTCTCTATCCAATCAATGGCATTTTTTCAACCGGTGTCAAACGACTGCTGTTCCTTTTTTATCTTCCTAATTTCCATTTCCTCAAAGTGCAAGAGGGCATATATATATATATAAATATATATATATATATATATAAATATATATAAATATATATATAAATATATATATATATATATATAAATATATAAATATATATATATATAAATATATATATAAATATATATATATATAAATATATATATATATAAATATATATATAAATATATATATAAATATATATATATTTATATATATATATATAAATATATATATAAATATATATATAAATATATATATATATAAATATATATACAAATATATATATAAATATATATATAAATATAAATATATATATAAATATATATATAAATATATATATAAATATATATATATATAAATATATATATAAATATATATATATAAATATATATATATAAATATATATATATAAATATATATATATATAAATATATATATAAATATATATATATATAAATATATATATGAATATATATATATAGATATATATATAAATATATACATATAAATATATATATATAAATATATATATATAAATATATACATATAAATATATATATATAAATATATATATATAAATATATATATAAATATATACATATAAATATATATATAAATATATATATATATATAAATATATATATAAATATATATATATATATAAATATATATATAAATATATATATATAAATATATATATATAAATATATGTATATATAAATATATATATATATATATAAATATATATATAAATATATATATATAAATATATGTATATATAAATATATATAAATATATATATATATAAATATATATATATATATAAATATATATATATATATAAATATATATATATATAAATATATATATATATATAAATATATATATAAATATATATATATATATATAAATATATATATAAATATATATTATATAAATATATATATAAATATATATATACATAAATATATATATATATATATATTTGAAAATCTTTCGAGGGGCACAGAATTTAATTATGGCTTAGGCACCGCCAAAAATGGCCGCAAAATCAAGTTGTTGTTGTTTTTTAAAACTAAATTACATTTATTAAAATCCATTATTTCTGAGTAACTTTTTTTTTCCAGAAAGATAAAACCCTGAATTTTATCATATAGAAAACAGAATAATGTAAAACTTTTTCTACTATTTTTAATTCAATTTTAAATGTTAAATTTTCCCAAAAAGTTAACAATTGACATTTTTTGTCTTGCACAAAAAACGTACTTAAATATTAAAAAAAAAGGATTTTTGAAATAATTAATTAATTTATTTATTGTCTAACTAAGATTTAGGATGATTTTCTAAGAGAATATGCAAAAATATTATAATATAAGTACCTGAATTTCAAATAATTCCCCTTATTCATATAGGTAACCAGATATTTCGCGTCGACGTAGAGTTCAGATCGACTCTGTTTACGTTTTCTTTTGATAAGAAGAAAACTATGGAAGACCAAACAGGCCAAAAAAACTTATATTTCAGTGACGAAAATTTCAATGTATTATTTAGCTGAGGCTCTGGCCAGTACCAGATGGGTGACCATTTGTATGAGTTTGGTTTTTAATGTGTATGTGTGTGGGGGCCAGGCTCCCCAAAATGGGGGGGGGCAATTTAAAGCAGAATAAAAAAAAAATTATTTCAGCGCGTTTGGTCCACCGTAGTCGAAAGGCGGCAAACGTTTTCAAACGAGATCGAAAAAAATGATGCTATTTTTAACACAAAGGGCACAATATTTATCGAATTTTTTTTTTGTATCGATTATTCAAAGCATGCCCTGTTTAATAATGGTCATGCATTATTCGGCTCGCTAAAAAAAATTGTTAACTTATTTATCAAAAATTTTAAAATGGCTTTTTTCGTATAAATATTAAACAAAAATTTTTTTGTTTTGCTTAACTTAAATTAATTATTTTACTTAACATATTCACCGAATTTCACACTTCAAAACTCAAAAGCGGGATAATTAAACACAATCGAAGTTCTGATATTCAGACGTCAAAATAAGGTATGCAAACAATTTTTTTTTTTAATCTATAATTCTGTCCCTTACAACAACACAATATGTTTTGTTCAGTTTCAGATGATTATTTTAAGCATATTTGTTCCCACTTCAAAACAAGGGGGGGTGTAAGCAAAAAAAATATATATATAAATATCGTTTATGAAAAATAAGTACACTGTTATGAAGTTCATTCTTCTCCTAATAATCGCTGAAAATTTCGTATTGATCGGATAATTACCTGATTTTTGGTAGATTTTTAAAAAGACGGTCCGTCAAAAAGTACTGACCTGCCCCCCCCCCCAGTTTTGGCGGGGCCTAAGACCAATATACATAATGATTATTTAAAAAATAAAAAAAATGAAAATAAAGGCCAGCTAACCCGGTTTCGATCCTCGCTCAACAAAGCCAAATCGAGGATACAATACGATTAAAAAAATAAATGAATAAATAAAAAAAGTCATGAATATGGCAAGGGAAAGGAGAAAAAAAATATCAAAAATAAACAGGGGAAACAAAATTACATAGAGACCAAATTAAGTCCGAGAAGATTTTCTTTTTGCTTGCAAAGAGAAAGTCTCATCGACTTAGTCTCTAGAATTTTTAAATGATATGGAGAGTGCGACCTGCTTAAAATAGTGAACATGTCGACACTGAAATTCGTGCAAATCGCAGAACTATACGTATTATTCAAAACATCCAATGGCGAGAAATTTGCATAACGAATTTTCGAAGGCACATGCTGTTTCAAACGAAAATCTAATCTTTGTGATGTTCGCCCAACATAGTGCGCACTGGAACTTAGTGCAACTACATTTAAATAAATAAATAAATAAATAAATAAATAAATAAATAAATAAGAGAATTATTATGGTGGAGGGTAAGAACATCTTTGCGAATAGACGGCAACATAGGCCTGGTTAAAAAAACAACACGAGGATTAGATGTAAAATAACACCGTTGTAGTACGGCGTTGTACAGACACAGAAATTTGCTTGGCAAAACGGTCACTAATGTTGCCCAGCCAAGGTAGACGTAGGTAAACAGGACATCTATTAACCGTAATTTCTTTAAGTTTATAGAAATTGGAAACCTTCTTATTAATAACAGTTTCAACAATATCCAATGGGTAACCATTAGGGTCCTTGTAATAAATTTCAACTCGTCATCCAGATTAACCCTAGAACAAATCATCAAGGCCCTATGTATTAATGTCTTAATCACACACACACATATATATATATATATATATATATATATATATATATATATATATATATATATATATATATATATATATATATATAAGAGGATAGCGGACAAAAAAAAAGAAGAAAATTACAAATAAATAGATACATAAAATAAATAAGGGGAGAGAAAAAAATGATATGAGATTTACTTCCCCTTGGACTGATCTATAAACATATTTTGTATTTTGTGAGACCAACCCATTCAGGCATCTAAGGGTCGATACATATGTGAAAAATCCCCCCCCCACACAGAAAAAAAAATAAAAAATAAAACAGAATTGAAATAAGAAAAAGAGGGAAGGGGTGGAGGAGATTAACTAACCTCCAAATTGAACTATGGCCAACTGACTGAAACATTTTTCTTTCTCCCGTTTTTATGTTTTCGTTTTTATACATTGTGAAAATAAAAAAAAGAGAGAGAAAGCTGTATATATGTACATATAATGATGTGTTTGTTCTTTCTATAATTATCATTTCAAGTCAAGTACATTGAATAGACATACCCCATTCAAGTAATCTTGCCTAACGGAGGAGGAAATAACGAAATAATAATTGGCGCGGCCTTCCATTAACTATCTCCCAATTACCTAGAGAATACCAAGTAGAAATCTAGGGGGAGGTCCTCACATTATTTTGACAATTTTCATTCATTGGTTCATTACAAACAAAAGTTTTTACTTGGTTGTAAGTGAAAAAAATATTTTATAAGGGAGAAGAGATTGGTATACGGTTTGCAGGGAAAAGGGTAACGACCGAAGTCCGAATTCCTGACGGTGACAGGAGGATAGGTCGAAACGTCTTTCGCTTATAAGAAAAACAAAAGAAATATCAGTAAATAGCGACAACTCGGGTCTAAAAATAAAAATAATACACTTTATTTAACCAGAAGTAGTTTATTTTTATGTTAGTAGTAAGTGGGGAAATATTTGAACAGGGAGGAGAGACTAGTATACCGTTGATATAGGTTGTATTAACAAAAAAAGGATACATGTGCCGTGGTTCTCATACAGCATTATAATGACACAATGTCTTCTGTTATGGGTGTAGATGTTGGTATAGAATGGACAAATCACATAGAGCTAGGTAGAAATTAATTATACTTTATTGTCGGTCATGCCGGAAGTTGCACTCTCCTCTTCAAGGCGAGTTTCCCCAATCAGGAAGAGTCAGTAGCGGGGTGTACCTCTACAAGGAGAGTGTAGCAGGCGACACTTGCCACACCACAGGCAGGAGCTACTTCTCACGATTCGAGATTTGAAGTTCATTTTCTCCTTGGCTTGTTCAATCACAAGCCAGCTCTCTATCACGTGACAGAGTATATGAAAGGTGAAATCTTAAACCATTGACCTTCTTTGATCCTGACCCTGCGAAGCAGTAGACATTAGCTGGGGCTTTCGCCTCCGGCCGAACATGAGTACTACAAGCTAGCTACGACTCTTCTAACTACCATTTATTTCCACGTGCTGTACCCATAGAAACTTTATTTATCATTCTACATGACTCGTCTCGTCGATACAGTTCACACGCATCTACGACAACACGTCAACACACTAAAGACTTTCTTTCTCCTGTAATCTGTTTCCTTTGCCCTGGCGACTACTAGCTATAAACACGTGTGGACTGAACTGTTTTTTCCTCAACAAGCCGGAAATATATTAAATTCTATCTATACACAAGAACACTTCAACTTACTAACTCGTTTCTCACTTGTACTCTTCTACTAACGCTACTAACGAAGATAACAAATAAAGTTGTTTATTGAATGTTAAAACGAGACTTTCATTTTGTTGTCTCATTTCTATAATTTGGTGACCCCGACGTGATATGAACACACAATCCCATTGCATTGTCTCATTTCGATATTTTGTGACCCCGGAATATAAACCTTGTAGGCTTTGTTCGTTATTTTCGTTATGCTTAAAAACGACAAACTTTTAGTAACGTTACATTTCACATTGCTGGAGAAATTTTTTTCCTTTCAAAAATTCGGTTTGACCGCATACTCGTCACAAACAAAACAAATTTAAAAAACCCAAAAAAACTACCACTTCACTGACGATCAAAAACAACCTTCAAATGTCGCTTGAGAATTCTCTAGAACACTATTCTAACACCAGATATTCTTTTCCCCGAAATGAAAAAGAAAACATCATCGCTGGACAATTAAAACAAAAAATGCTGAAACATTTTCAAAGACACGTATCACACATAAAAAATAAATAAAAAGCTAAAAACAATTTAGCAGAAACACATTTCACTTGAAATTCTTCCCACATTTTCATGGAAAAAAATAAAACGTTTCAACCGGATACGTTTCCTCGAAACAGAACAAAGCAAAGAAAAAACATCTTTTCTTTCCCACGGCTACATATTGAAAAAACAGCAACACTTTCATAGTGTACACAAAATTCTAATATCTGGCCTGAATTTTTGCTGTTTTTTATGCTACTTTTTTCTGTTACTAACTTCCTGCCTTTTATGCACACCACGCATATTACAACAACAACAAAAAAAAAACATGGCTCTACTCGACTCCATTTAGACATTTGGTGCAAACATTCTCTGCTACAAAAAACATTCCCCTCTCAAAAGTATCTTACAAAAAATATCCCTTTCACAGAAAAGCAACATTTTTTCCACAGAAAAAAATAAATAACTATTTACTCAACAGTCGCGTCCAACAAAATGCGTTACTGGCGACGAGCCATCCAAAACACTCTTCACAGAAGAACACACTCGACACATTTATTTTTTCACAACTTCCACCGAAGTAAATTCGTCAACAAATCAATACATCACCGACGTTTAGAAACGAGCAACTTAACGATTTAGATTCCACAGGAATCGTTCAAATTTAAAGGAATTATATTCAATTCTACAAAATAAATTTGAACACAGTCACAAGTGTTATATCGCATATCCCTCCATATTTTCATGAATAAACCGAAAACCAGCAATGGCGACGCTAGGAAAAATCTGTTCGTCGTTACAGCGCAAATGAACACAATAAATACACATGACAACTCCAAATCCCATTTCTTTAGATACACACATAATTAGAATAACTCGCACCTTACTTCAACAAAGAAAACCGGCAGAGAAAACCTCATAGCAAAAGACAAAACCAAAATACAAACCACAAACATCACAGCAAACGCAACTCCTAAGCATATAAACACCAATATATAATTCACATAACAATGCATCCGTACAACACCGACTAGATTACATTCACAATATTATTAGCTTCAAATCGATATAACACATGCATACATACACCAAACAGAGGTTCACTACAACACATTATAGCACGAAAAACAAATACAATCATAAAGCAAACTCAAGCCAGCGATTAAAAAAACTTTATTTGCTCCCTACTACGTCCGCTTCGTCACTATAAAAATACCAGCCCTTTCAACAACCACCACCTGACCCTTCACAGCGACATCAGACCCGGAGCTTACTACGCACAACAAGCTAGCATCGCCCACCGCTACCATCTCACCCACGATCCTGATACAAGCCCCTTCTCCTTCTTTGGCTGATACCAAATCATTATCTCTCACCAACCCTGCTAAGCGACATCAGCTAACAAGGATCGCCGGACACGCTAAGCCACATTTCTGCCATCACCGCCCCGCACCCAACCAAATCCAAAGAACTGTGATCGTTGACGAGTTTATCTCAACGCCCGACCTGCCATCATAACGACGACGCCTTAAATCTATGATTTGGTGAGAAATAAAATATATATTTATTTAACCTTAATCGGTCGTCTGTATTTTTCTTGCAAGCACACGCTTGTTTATTTCACAAGCAACAAGCCTCGTGTTGATACACACACACACACACACACACACACACACACACACACACACACACACACACACACACACACACACAAAAACGGATTTTACAAGCAGCTGTCACGGACGGACATATTACCAAATTCTCACTACTTCAATTCATTTTTAAATTACAACTGACACACATAAAAAAAAACTTCCAAAAACCTTTCTAACAGCAGATGTACACTAAAAGTTTTATGTAAATAGAAAAAAAAGTGTTTTTTAATCCTTAAAAGTTTTGTAAATATTTAATATTCAAAATCATGTTTTGTAAATATATATTTTTTCTTTTAAATGTTAAAAAGTTTTGTAAATACATTTTTAAAAAAAATCTTGCTCGCGAATATTCAACCATGTCTGCTATTTGACATGTTTACAACCAACCAACGATATTGCCATGGTCGAACAACCAGTGTTATTTGAAACGTTCGCCAGTATACGTCTTCTGCTAGGGGTATCTAATCTTTACTTGATCCGCTATATTTTATATGCGTGTGCTGTGTCGACACACGAGAGAAAAATTAGTCAATGAATGATTTACAAGATGTCCATAGTTCTTGGAAATAAGTTCTTCGAAATAAGTGTTAGATTTTTAGAATCATGTATAGCCATGAGGATTTATATATATATATATATATTTCTTAAATTTCAGAACTTGAATAAAAACTGTACCAAAAGAGAAAAAGGAAATCCTCCCCCGACTGAGGCAATCATGTTTTTTTTTTTTTAGAATTATATATACTTATTCTTTTTTTTTACAAAAGGAATTACACATTTGTTAAAGTGGTTAGTTCTAGTAGTGTGGTAATTTTGTTCCATAAATGTGTCCGAGATGACAAAAGGTTATTTTTTTTTAGGAATTAATCCAGCGAGATTGGAATGTTGATATTAACGGCAATGTATTTCTCTCTTCCGTGAGGTGTCACCCGTGTTCCCGACATGACGACTAGCCGAAAAAGAGAAAAGAGGTGTATGCATGATACGCAAAGGCATGTTGGTTAGCCTGAGGCAAAGTTCCAGGGCGGTGTTGCCAGCCAGCAGACGGAAACGAGGCAAAGAGAGAGTTCATCTTTGTGCAATGTCTTTTATATGCTTTTGGCTGGCTCCAACAAAACTCAGAAAAAGATTTAAGGAAATGTGTTTTTGTTCGAGTGTTGATTGGATGGAAAATGGATACCCTGTCACAGGGTATGCTCTGTCTTATGTCCGCACGAAAAGATAAAGATTTACTTTTTATTTCCACAGAACTTGCGTGGATGGATACGGCAAATGTACACATAACTGAAACGCTATTTATTTATTTATTTATTTATTTATTTTAATGTCTCTGGCATATCGCTACAGTGTTTTGCTCTCTTAATTTCATTCATCCAGAGGAAGTCTCGTAATAAAACCGAAACGCCGATGAACACATAGCTTCGTTTGTTCCTTTTTTTTTTATATATCTATATCCCTTTCTACTATGAAATTATATTTAGTTTTTGAAAAAAAAAAATACATTTTCGGTAATGAATATGTGTACTAAATAAACATTCACTTCACTTTTTTTTTAGGAAAACAGTGTCAGGAATTATACAATAAAAATTACTAAATTTCGCATAAAAAATGATATTTTAGACAAGAACACATTAAAAAAAAATAAGTATGCATGTTTAGAAAAACATTCTGTAAGACATTCTGCAGAAATAAGCAGGTTCCTCATTGGTCGGTTTGACCGCCGACGATTATGTTTGGACATGTCAGATAGATTGTTATTAACTGCCGAGGCATATTCTTGCCGCTATTTTTTTTATGTTTTAGGGCGTCAGTTTTCAAAAAGACAACAGATCGAATGGACGTAAAAAAACTCACTTCGAGGAATGTAGACTCAAAACCCATTTGTCTCATTGAGACGTATTCATATCTTAACGTGGGGCGAAATGTTATTATCATTTGCAAACACAAATGCCCGTACGTTGGGCGAAATATTGTATTTTTCACACACTGTTGCGCTTTATGATTGATTGACTTTCTTTATTACTTGTATAATGTATTTCCAAGACGAATTTAAGGTCTACATTTTGACCTGACCTTTGTCCGCCATTCGGACGGTTATTCATGGTGAACTCCATGATGACTACCGGACTCGTAGCATTCATCATTGGGAGGCATCACTTAACTCATCGACTTATTGCAACTATTCTTTGAACAGTGTGGAGTCTTGAGCTCTGCAAAGCGAAGATAAACCATACACTTTTTTTACATAGGCATAACCACTTATCAAGGCCAAGAGGCGACTTAAGGATAAGGGTTAAAGAGTGTAGAGTAGTAAATTGGAGAATATAGTAATCGTTAGTAATGGAAATTCGGTAAATTTGTTAATTTAAGTGGAACGACTCACCAAGAAATTGTTTACGTTGGACTTGAAGACAACCATATTGTAGTTAACTGTAAAGCAGGAAAACCGAAGACAGTTCCACAGGCGTGTAATTCTAAGAAAGAAGCTTTGTTCATGGAATCTACGTTTAGGTTTAAACACAGATAAAGAGTGTGTGGGGGGGGGGGGGGAATTATTGATTGTGTTTTCAGCTAGACGAGTGTTTCTTGTGAAGGTTTGACGAGGGGAGACCATAGATTGAAGCTCATTTAAGCACTTGCCACGAAAATAACGATAAAGCAAAGACAAACACGCAACATCTCTTCTGTAAGTAAGAGGTTGCACCGAAGAGAAAAGGGCATCTTCTATGAGGCTACGAAGTTTATTTTGAACTGTATCAATGCAGGATAAGTCCTTTCCAGCAGCTCCTGTCCAGACGTACCTGGCTCTTATATAGATAAAGAATTGCATCAGCAGTGAGATGTCTACTGGATCGATAGAAGGATCCACCATTTTTCCAGTGGTCTTAGTAACGGATTTGATGTATGTGTTCCATTTCAGATCAGTAGTAAAGGTCCAGACCAGAAGCTTGTCAAAACATGAGGCCTCCCCAAGACGAGAGCCATTCATTTCAATTGATGCCAGATGGGGATCAGAGCGTTGAGGATGTAAAGATACTACCTTTACGTGTGTTACTAGCTCTGTTAGGGCAGAAGGCTAAAGATGACACATCTTTTGTAATTTGGATCTTTTTACTTTAATAAAAGTTTACGTTGCAGTTTAAAGGTGAGCCTGTTGTGATTTCCGTTTGCTTTCTTTCATTCTGCCAAGGGCAAAACCGAGATGAGAGAATATCTCACAATTTATTTTTATATTTGGAAAAAAGGAACACATTCCGCGAACTTCATATAATTGATTTTTTTTTTCTATTTAAATATTTTCAGTATTAATTATGGTACGTCTACAGTTTATCACCGAAAATAGAGACGATATTTTTTTCGGGTACATGTCATAAGAATCAGAGGGGGAAATAAGTATTTTAAACTATGGCCGAAGTAGGAAACAAATAACAAAAAAATTAAACTAGATATTAATTACTTCCGGACAGAACAATGAAAAAAGTAAATAAATAAAGTGAAAGAGAACATATATCCGTAATTGTTTAATTGGAAATGTTTCGATTGATATATTTATACTTTTATTACTAAAAGCAAAAATGAAAATTATAATTATTTAAACTGAGTGAGCGTGATTTGAAAACCAGAATATATATTGTATAAAAATGTATCAAAATATTATTGTAAATGCATTTATTGAAAAGATTGCGTAAGAATGTTATGTCCCTTGGATCTGTGGGAGTTGCCCCCCTTTTTGTTCATTGTTTTATAATCTAAACTCTCGGACATACATGTGAATAAACGAGACTTGGTGAGTCGGTGATGTGGGTCTGAACGATGATATATCCTTGTCCTGCTGTTATTAATAGAAACATAACAAAACATGGTGTCAGAACGTGGGATTTACAAACAAATGCAAAATACGGGGGAAGACTTATACTAAATTCCCAGCCTAAGAACCGTTAAAAAAAAAAGAAGTGAAATTTCATAAGAACGCCCCTAGAATGAATAGCCACGTGAGCCCACCAGAACCCTTTCCGTTCGATCAACGCGAGTTATGGGAAAAATGGACACGACGGTTCCACCATTACCGGACAGTGTCCAGCCTTGACGAAAAACAAAATCCTTGTTATGTGGACACCTTAATATGTTGTATGGGCGATAAAGCCGAACACATTTTCGCCACATTCAAGCTTGTACCCGAAGAAGCCCAGAACTTCAATATAGTAGTAGCAAAGTTCAATGACCATTTCAAAGGCGACACGAACATAATTTACGAACGGGCCAGATTCAACCGAAGGTGTCAAGAGGAAGGTGAGTCCATTGAGTCATTCATCACTAATCTCCACACACTAGCTAAAAACTGCAATTTCCGAGACCTGCACGAGGAATTAATTCGTGACAGAATTGTAGTTGGGTGCACAGATTCTAAGCTATCACTAAGTCTGCAAATGATTCCAGACCTCACCTTGGACGGGGCCATCAGACGTGCACAACTGAGTGAAACAATAAATTCACAGCAGCATCTCCTCCAGTCTCCAGAACACATCATTGGTGAAGATCCGGCTGACAATAATATTGCAGTCCACTACGTTAATGACAACAGAATTCGCAGACAAGGTCAGTGTAAACATATGACAAGACGCGAACGAGAATTGCACTATGAGAATTGACAAAAAAAATGAGTGCATGCAGCAGCATAGACCAGGGGCTGAGTGCCACCGCTGTGGTAACAAACCCCAACATCAGAGACACACGTGTCCTGCCATTTCAGCCACCTACCACAATTGTGGTAGGATTGACCACTGTGCTCAGTGCTGCCGCACGAGAAGGCTGCATGAAATTAAACCTAACCCAGATGACTGTGAAAGTGATCAGAATGCGTACCTTGATGTTCTGACGATATCAGAGATCAGCATGAGTAAACATTGGCGAACCCATAACGCCATCAATGGTGGAGTGCCACTGAAATTCAAGCTGGACTGTGACCGCGATTCCAGAGCACATATACAAATTAAGGAGAGATCTACCAGATCTCTCAGATACCCACAAAATTCTCGATGATTCAAGACGTATTCTACTCAAAGTGACTGGAGTGGTCATTGTAACTGTCTTGCATGAAGAGCTTTCAACAGAACAGCGGATATTTATTATCCCCAATCTCGAGGAGCCGTTGTAGGGAATTTGAGTAAGGAGCACCGGTGTAGTTAGACACCGGGTGAATTGCTCCCCTTGGGAAGAAAAGGGGCAGAGACGTTTTGGCCAAAAAAGAAAAATGTAAGGGTTTACCTGGGTGTGAACTTTTTCCCCACTAAGATACAAGACACTGTCACCCCACTTCTGAGTGAATATCTGGATTTGTAATGTTGTATGATTTTTTATGTTTGTCAACGAACAAATAAAATGTGTATATATGTACTAGTGAATTATTTGAGTTTATTAAGCATTCATGTCTGTTAGGTATGGGCAAAAATGAGCAGGCAAAAACAGGGGAACCTAGTTTTGAAAGCCGATTAATCATAATTTTTTTGTAGGTTTCCGACTACTTTTTTTATTGTATTTGAAAGATTAGAGACTAAAGTAAATTTCTAAAGGAAAAAATATTTGTACACGTGAAAAAAAAAAGTTATGAAAATGTTTTTACGGCGAGCTAACCAATTCAGCTAAATTTTGAAGTAAAAGAAATTCATTGTAAAAATCCTTTAAAAGATTAATATTCGTTTTCTGGGTCTAATTCAAAGATAATTAGTAAAGTCCTAAGATACTGAATTAAATAAAAAATATTAAAAAAAAACACCTTGTTTATACAAAATAAGCTTAATTATCCCTCAAAAAACAAGTACTTATGCCGTTCGGCAAAACGCAACCGATAACAGGATGTAAACACAAATATACACGAATATACGAAGACCAAAATTTCAACCAATCAAAACGCTGTTTCAAAATGAAGTCATGATAGTAAAAGGAGGTAGGGGTGTCAGATTTCTTCCCCCCGCCCCCAGACGGTCATCTATATATTCCTATTCTGAGCGTATCATTTTTTAATTTAATTATTTTTTATGTTCCTGTTTTTAAATTAATTTTTTTTCTAATTATTGTTCAAGATTATATAAAAATTATGTTACGCCGAAAGTTTCACGTTCTTGCGAGCAAGGAAATTATTAAAATTTTGCATAAAAAATTATGCGAAATCTGTAATTTAAAAAACAAAGTAGAAATATTTTTGCTATTATAATTTTTTTGTGTGAAAATATTCATTAAACAATGCTTAATTCAATGGTAATATCGGTAGTTCGAGAAATTCATTTTTCTTCGAGTTATATCGAATTCATTAATACAGACTTTGGGGCTTTTTTTTTTTGTAATGTTCCGGTAATTTTTTTTTTTTTATTGTTACAAATTACGATGCTTTATTTATATAAAAAAAGCAAAAATAAATTCTTGCGTTTTTATTTACTATTGAAAACCATAACTTTAGTAAAGGTATTTTTTGTTTAAACAAAATAACACATTTCCACTCAGACTTAAATAAAAATAATTAGTTCATTATATTCTGCAATCGTTATTTGAAAAATACTGAAAATTTCATTAAAATTGGTTAATTCCCTGATTTTTGGGGAATTTTTAAGTAAAGAGAGGGGTCAAAATGTTTATACATTTTGAGCATCGGCATTCATTTTGTACGTACCTAATGTCTGTAAATCTTTCTGGTTTCGATAATTCGACTCACTATGAATTACCTAACATTAACAACATTGGTGACTCCGACTCGCAATTTAGAACACGCGTAGCAGTAGGTGTGTCAGAAATTTCGTGAAAAATAGTGAATAATTCCACCCGTCTTTCCAAGCTTATAACTCCTCGAAAAATGTAACTGAAGCCCTAATTTTTTTTTTCAATTAAAGGAGCAAGGACTAAGGTTTCATTAAAAAAAAACAAAAAAAAAAAAACAAACAACGTGTTTAAAAAAAAAAAAAAAAAGGGGTTTTAAACTTCGGACTTTACAGATAAATTTCTAAAAAAACACTACTTTTTTTGTTTTAAATTTAAATATATTATTTATTGACCTTTTCTCTTCAATTTGTGATATATAACACTTTGGTAAGTAAGACATTTCAAAATGGGAGGCGTGAATTATTCGACCCCCTGTCTTTCCAAGCTTATAACTACTCGAAAAATGTAATTCAAGCCCTAATTTTTTTTCAATTAAAGGAGCAAGGACCAAGGTTACATTAAAAAAGAAAAAGAAAGAACAAACAATGTGGTTTAAAAAAAAAGGTTTTAAATTTCGAACTTTACAGGTAAATTTCTAAAAAAAAACCTCCTTTTTTTGTTTTAAATTTGAGTATATTATTTATTGACCTTTTCTCTTCAATCTGTGATATGTAAAACTTTGGCGAGTAAATTAATTATTTACTTTTTAATAGACACTTGAAAATGGGGGGGGGGCGTAAATTAAAAAAAAAACGTTTGTCTAAAATATTATATTCGGTTTATTGGAAAGAGCATAAAATTTCACATTGGCCCTGAAAATATGGTAAAAATAGAATCAATAGAAAAATTTTGATAAATTTTTAAAGTTTACAAATTGAAAAATATTGAGTTCGTAAAATTCATTACTGTTTTTTAAAGAATAAAAAAAATATTTCTATTACATTTAAAACAACTTTAATAGTTTATTTTGGAAGTATAATCCATAAAGAAAATAAACAACCCACTTTCAAAAGAGAAATTACGAGTTTTTTATATTTTATTCGCAGTTTCGTGATAGGGGTGTCAAAAATTCCTACAAAAATTCTGATACACCTAGAGTAGCAGTAATTTGCATATTTTTAATTATATAGGGAAAACGTGTAAATTTAACATTTATCCCTTCCCTTAAAAATATCCCGAATTCTGCAGTCAAAATAATGAGAACTAATAGTAAAATGAAGTAGAAACAAGTAAATTTATAAAACAAATTTTAAAAATAATAATATATTTCCGTAGATATAAATTAATAAAAATAAATAAAAGCTGCTTATGTGTTTATGGCAGATTTATTTTTAGAAATGTATTATTTATCGTTTACCGTTCTATATTTTTTCTCGACGACATGTCTTGTCAATATGGCCGCTCGCTTCTTCCCAAAATCACGTTTGGCGCCTGTCTCGTGATTGGCTGAAGAACAGCTACGTCACCCGCTGCCTTCTTCTTTTCTCATGTATCAACAACGATTACTACTACAGTGTGCTAGATCGACCGATCATCGCCCGTTATAAAAAATAAAATAATAAATTCAAAAATAATCATAAACAGTTGTGAAATGGCGTCGTTTACATTCAGTCTAAATCCGACGGACGTACAAAATGACTCAGCTTTCTTTTTCACACAGTCAGAGTCAGGTAGCAGCTATCTTACCTCAAGACGTTATCGCTGAGGTGAGGGTGGTTAAAAGTAAAAACACTTTACCTCATGCATCGTGCGACCAGTGTTAGGAAAGAAAAAACAGAGAAAATAAAAATGGCCGCCCCCTGGTGTTTATGGACTGATGATCACATGATGTGAGGAGAGGGGGGGGTATGCAAATGAGATGTGGTCGGGTCTCTATATAAAAGAGCCGTCTACTTTATTTTGGGCGTCAGTGTGGAAAGTGCAGTGAGAAGAGAAGAGTTGGATTTTGGAGTTGGATTTTGGATTTTGGAGTTGGATTTTGGAGTTGGAGTTGAGTTCAAATTTAACCTCAAGCTATTTCGGCGCAGTAACAAAAATGGGTGACCGAGTAAGATTGAGCAGCGATATCCTGACATTTACTGGAGAAGGTGACGTGGTTGCGTGGCTTAACAAGCTGAAGTTGGTGGCAAGGCTGCAGAAGATCGAGGATGTAGCCACGTTAATTAAATATGTATTTGGAAGGAAGTGCTCTAGCAGTCTGTCTAGAAATGGGAGAGACGGATCAGGCCATTGCTGAGAGCATTGAAAACCGGTTAAAAACTGCATTTTCCGAGAGCGCGTTTGAGGGTTACAACAAGCTCAAAAGAGTCACCTGGACTGGGGAGTCTGTGGACGTGTACGTGGCAGAGATAAGGCGACTAGCAGGATTGGCTGGATATGGGGGATTCAGCCTTGAGAAGACTGTAAAGCTGGCGCTTTTAACTGGTTTCCCTGATCACATCTCCATGGAACCGCAACGACTTACTGATATTGAAACCATAGAGGTGGAGGAGATTCTAAGGCATGCTAGAGTTTTGGCGAAACAGTCCGGTGAGCTGGGGGCAGTCGCAGCTGCTGTGGCAAGCGGAAAGGAGCGACCAGTGATGAAGCAAGGTCGTGGATTTACCGGTAAATGCTTTCGATGTCAAAGACCACACCTGATAAGAGACTGTAGGGAGCCACGGCTAGACATTATCTGTTTTCGGTGTGGCCAAGTAGGGCACATTAGCAGGAATTACCCTTCGCTTCCGGGAAACGAGTAAAGGGGTGTTATTGCGACAGTAGTCACCCCTTTTATACTGAACAGGCATATGAGAGTTTGTTGCCACAGTTAGTGATCACAATCAATGGAAAGACGGCTAGAGCTCTTGTTGATACTGGATGTACAACAACACTCATTACTACGAGCGTCGCCAACTCTTGGAATGGAACCAGCAACGTTAGAGCGGTGGATGGCAGAGAAGTGGAATGCTGTGGAGAGGCCGATGCGGAGATTGTAGTAAGGAATATGCCATTGCAGCTAAGAATGATAGTGCTGGATAGAATGATTGCAGGAATTGATGTGGTGCTGGGCCTGGACGCGATAGACCGACTGGGAGGAGCTACTATTGCTAAAGGCCAGGTGAAGTTTGGCAATCAGAGTGCACCGGGAATAACAGGAAGTGTAACCAGGGGTGATGCCAACAAACCATCGAAACCCCGACCGTATCTGATTGAGGATGATGACTTTCGAGCCTGCTTCGATGGCGAAAAATGGATTGTAGAATGGCGATGGACCGCGGAGCCACCTGTATTGACGAATCGGGTCAGCTGCTACAAAAGCACACTGAAAGGAGCTGTGGGGCCGCAGTTTGAAAAAGAAGCTGAGAGATGGATAGATGAAGGAATATTAATGCCGTGGTCAGGGAAAGTTGAAGGAATTTTGCGACTCATGGCTGTGGTCCAACCTATTAAGAGGAAAGTTAGGCCAGTGTTAGATTTCCGTGAGCTGAACAAGTTTGTCGCTTGTCACACAAAGCACGGAATCGACGTGTGTGAAGAAGTCATAAGGAAATGGAGGAGGATGAAGCAGGCAACTAAAATTGTGGACCTGAAGTCAGCTTACCTCCAACTTCATGTGGATGAGAAATTGTGGAAGTATCAATTGGTAGAGTACAAAGGTCAAGTTTATTGTCTGACCAGATTAGGATTTGGTCTGAACTCCACACCAAAGATAATGACGGCAGTTCTTAAGACAGTGTTGGCCAAAGACGATGCGGTGAAGACAGGCACCTGCTCTTACATCGATGATGTACTAGTGGACGAAACGGAGGTAACTGCGGAAAGGGTGAGAGAGCATATCAAAGCATATGGACTGACGACAAAACCGCCTGTCACTGGAAAACGGAATGGCTTTGGGATTTCGACTACAGAACAATAAGGCAGGAAAATTGATGTTTGGGCGAGGAAATGAGATCCCTGAAGCCAAGGTTGACCTAGCCAAGAAAGAGCTTTTCTCTATATGTGGAAAGCTGGCTGACCACTACTCAATAGCTGGATGGCTGCGAACTGCGTGCAGTTTTATTAAAAGGCAGACTGGGACAGACAATTGGGAAGATGCAGTTGATCAAAAAGTGCTTCTCATGATACAAGAAGTCATTGCAGAAGTGAAAAAAATGGACCCTGTGAGAGGAGAATAACATGTAAAGGAGGGCTATGAAGGGGTGACATGGACTGATGCTAGCAGTGTAGCATTAGGTGTATTATTGGAAATAGGAGAAGTGGCTGTTGAAGATGCCGCTTGGCTACGCAAAAAGGATGATAGCGCCCATATCAATGTTGCGGACTCGATGCTGTGATGAAAGGCACCAATCTGGCTCTAAAATGGGGGCTACAGATAGTGAACGTTAAAACAGACTCTGCAACAGTGGTGTCGTGGATTAAATCGGAGCTGTCTGGTGATAAGCGGATCAAAACAAAAGGAGCAGTGGAGATGCTTATTAAGCGTAGACTTGGAGCGCTGGGAGACTTGGTTCGAGAATTCGAACTAAAGGTAACTATTACCTTAGTTCCGTCACAAAAAATAAAGCAGATGGGCTGACAAGAGTCAATAAAGCCTGGCTACACAAGGAAAGAGACGGGGCTCCAGCATGTTGTGCAGTAGAGAATTTAAAAGACCTGCATAACCTGCATCATTTTGGAAAGGAACGGACTCTTTATCTGGCAAGAAAAGTAAACCCGCACGTCACAATGCAAGACGTCCAAAATACGGTGAAACAATGTTGGGAATGCCAATCAATCGACCCTGCACCGGCTAGACATGAAAAAGGGGAACTGCATGTTGGAGAGAATTGGCGGAGATTGGCCATTGACATCACACATTATCAACATGAACCGCATGTAACTATGATTGATTGTGGGCCTGGGAGAGTAGCGATATGGCGGAAAATCACGAATGAAACAACAAAAGAGGTAAAGAAAGTTGTCGAAGAGGTTTTTATGGAAAGGGGGCCAGTAGAAGAGGTGTTGGTGGATAATGGTACGTCTTTCCGCTCGGAAGTTTTTAGAGACTTATGTGCGAAGTGGAATGTGGGGCTATATTTTAGAGCTGCATACCGTCCAAGTGGAAATGAAATTATAGAGAGTCACCATCGCACTATAAAAGCTGCGGTATCAAGAAGCCAGATTTCGCCCCAAGAAGTAGATTTTTGGTACAATATGACGCCGGAGGCTGGTCAAGACGAAAATTCAGTGCCGCACCGGTCTATGTTCTCGTTAATGGCGACATCCATTGGCTGTAACACAGAGAGAAGAACAGGTCTGCGTAGACATCGCAGTTGGTGAAGAGGTGTGGGTGAAACCACCCAATTTTCGTTGCATGACTCGCTGGGGAAAAGGTACAGTGACTGAAGTACTCTCCAAAAACAAGGTAGCGATTGACAGAATGCCTCGTCATATTTTAGATATACGGAGAGTCTCCTTGCCATCAGAGGAAGAGGAGGTTGATGCTGATGTTGAAGTGTCTGAAGAAGAGCCTTTTCGACGATCGCACCGTGAACGAAGACGCCCATTGTGGATGGCGGACTATGATACTAATTATTGATCTTAGAGATCAAGGGGGCGTGTGGTTAAAAGTAAAGAAACTTTACCTCATACATCGTGCGGCCAGTGTTAGGAAAGAAAAAAAAGAGAAAATAAAAATGGCCGTACCCTGGTATTTATGGACTGATGATCACATGATGTGAGGAGAGGGGGTGGGGTATGCAAATGAGATGTGTTCGGGTCTCTCTATAAAAGAGCCATCTACTTTATTTTGGGCGTCGGTGTGGAAAGTGCAGTGAGAAGAGTTTGATTTTGGAGTTGGATTTTGGAGTTGGAGTTGAGTTAAAATTTAACCTCAGTGAGCGAATTAATAATATCCCCTTCCACGGACAAACGTTATGATATCCTTCGGGAAAGAGTTAAAACGACTGTAACGGTTTCCATACACAGGCGGATTTCGCAGTTGTTGGAGCAGGAGACTCTGGAGGATAGCACGCCATCACAGTTTTTAAAAAGCCTGCAGAAGTTGGCTGAAGGGTCGAGGGATAAAAACATCGTCAAGCGCAATTTTCTTCAGCGCGTACCACCAGAATATAAAGTGGCAATTGCTGCACAGGATGAGTCCACGCCAGTCGAACGGTTGGCTGAGATAGCAAACTGCATAGCTGACATAATGTTTACACAGTCATCAACGGTGGCTGGTGTTAAGACGTCAGAGAACGATGAGTTGCTATCGAAATTAATGGAGGGGCAGAAGAGATTGGAAGCTCGCATGAATAAAAATGGCGGAGGACATTGCAAGGCTTACCTTAAAAGAGAAGCAAAGGCGTGGTGGGGCTCGCAGCCACTCCAGAGAAAGGGGGCAGGATAGGACAATGTGCTGGAAGCAAAAAAAGTTTGGGAACAAAACAAATTCATGTATCCCACCTTGTAGTCATAAGAGTCTGGGGGAAAGCCTAAACCGACAGAAGACTGCGGCACATCTGTTGGTGCATCCTGATCTAGCCGCCTATTGTATCTGGTTGATAAAAATTCGGGAATATCCTTTTTAGTGGACAGCGGGGCACAGGTGTCTCTCATTCCCCCAGTTGCAGCCAACGAGAAATCTCCTCCCTGTAAATTCACACTCCGAGCGGTAAATGGTTCATTAATACACACATATGAGTAAAGGTGTATGGACCTCAATTTGGGCTTGCATAGAGCATTTACTCACATTTTTATAGTGGCTGATGTAGACAGTGCTATCTTAGGTACTGATTTCTTGCAAGCATTCAGTTTGGTTATTGATATAACAGGCCAGTGTTTAAGAGATCCAGAAACACTTCTTACAGCATGTGGTGTAGTCAGGTCTGGTACTCCATTATGTCCAGCAGTGGTGCATACGCACCAGGACAATGATTTCCTGAGTCTCTTGAAAGAATACCCTTCAATTTCTGTACCCTTCTTTCATAAGGAAGTTTTATCACACATTATATCAAAACAAAAGTTTCGCCAGTCCATCACAAAGCTATGCGTTTTGCACTGGAAAAGATAGCAGCTGCTAGGAATGAATTTCAGCAAATGATGAAGTCAGGCATAATTCGCCCCTCAAAGAGAGAGCGGGCTTCTCCGCTTCATCTAGTCAGCAAAGGCCCTAATACATGGCGTGCATGTGGTGACTACAGAGCACTGAATGCTGTTACCAAACCGGATAGGTACCCAGTCCAACACATCTAGGGCATAACAGCAGTAGCCCAAAATAATCATTTTTTTACGAAATTAGACCTAATCCGAGCATATCACCAAATACCGGTGGAGCCCAAACACATTCCCAAAACAGCTATCATCACACCATTCGGAATGTTCGAGTTTTTTGCGAGTTCCTTTTGGGCTGCGGAATGCAGCACAAACATTCGAACGATTTATAGACGAGGTGTTGTCAGATTTGCCATTCGTCTGTGCATATATTGACGACGTACTTATTGCTAGTAAAAATAGGCAGGAGCACATCGATCATGTTCAACAAGTCTTCGAATGTCTGAGGCAACATGGGAGAGTCCTAAACTCGTTAAAATGTGTTTTCGGTCAATCAGATGTAACATTTTTAGGACACCATATTTCAGAGGAGGGAATATCCCCATCAGCAGAGACAGTCAAGTCCATTCAGGATTTTTCTATCCCTGCTACCAAGAGGCAATTCTTAGGGTCAATAAACTTTTATCGTAGATTCTTACCTCACTGTGCACAGGTACTGTTAACATTTGCAAGCTTGTTGACAAATGTGAAAAGCTGCGACATTGCACTTTCAGATCATGCAGTAGAAGCATTCAACAAGGTCAAGGCTATGTTGGAGGAGACTGTAAAATTGTCTCACATCCAACTCAACCAGGAGCCGTGCCTCGCAGTGGACGCAGCTGCAATTGGTATTGGAGCGGTCCTACAACAAAAATGTGATGCGGACTGGAAACCCATTTTCTTTTTTCTCCAAAAAATTAACAGAGGCAGAAAACCGCTACAGTACATTTTTCAGAGAGCTGTTAGTTGTATTCTCCGCAATACGCCATTTCCAGCAACTCCTTGAAAGTCAGCAGTTCCATATCCTCACAGACCACACACCTCTGTTAGGCGCTTTGCAGTCTTCCTCAGACAAATATTCTCTCAGAGAGATTCACCAAATGGATTATATCCTCCAATTTACATCGGATATCTGGCACGGCAAGAGAGCAGACAATACCCCAGCTGACACCTTATCATGGGGAATTAATTCCTTCATGTTGGAACCGGCAATTGACGTTGACACCTTGTCTAAGAAACAACAGAAGGATGCGCATTTAGAAAGTCTCCTGCAGAACAATCCAACTTCATCGACCCTGGTGACAATTACCAACCCTACCAGCAACAGCAAAATTGTGTGTGACACAAGCACAAACAAACTGTGGCCATACGTTCCAGCATCTCTACGCAAAGATATATTTAAGGCAGTACATGGTCTATCACATCCAGGTGCCAATGCCTCCATAAGGCTACTACCTGACCGATATGTCTGGCCGCGGATAAAAGCTGATGTTAGAGCATGGGCGAAAACCTGTGTAGAGTGTATAAAAGTGTATAAAAGTGTATAAAAGCCAAGGTCGGTCATCACACTCGAACTCGTCTAAGTACATTCCTGGTTCCAGATGAGAGATTCAAACACATACACATTGACATCACTGGACCATTTCCTACATGTGAAGGTCAGTGCTATCTGCTGACATGTATCAACAGATTTTCACGATGGTTCGAAGCTCTACTTATGCCAGACATAACGGCATACACAACTGTCAGGACATTTCTTGCCGGCTGGGTGGCAAGATTCGGTGTCCCTGAAAACATAACAACAGACAGAGGCCGACAGTTTGATTCCATAAACTGGTGAAACTTTTGGGCACCAATGTTATGTGTGTAGACATGCATATAATAAGGACAACAGACACGGATGCTAGGGACAAGATTCATATCGTAGTTTATTCTCCATAATGGCTATCTTACAGACCCCCACACCAAGGTGAGTTATGCCGGCCAAGGGGAAGTGTAGGAGAGTTACACCTAAAGGGGGGTATTGTTTATACACGTAACATCTCCCTCCTTACATGGGAAGAGAGAAAGTGTGTCCTTTTCAAAATTCAGGTAGATCATTCACAATATCTGACAGGCTTTCTTATGACTCTGCCCGATCTTGTCTGTATTGGTGATATTGGTCTCTCGTTTGGGTCTTGTTGATCTGCTGGTGTTTCCATCTCATTTTGTCTATCTGTTGCATTGTCTGGGGTGAGTCTTTCTATCACATAGTGGTTGTAGATGGTGCCTCTTGGTTGGTGTATGGGGAAAGAGTGTTTTGTTTGTATTGTTTGGCGTATGAAACGACGGTTGCGGCGGTATCGTTGTCCGCTTGCATTTTCAACTTCGTACGACCGACCAGTCAACCTTTTTCTTACCGTGGCTTCCTCCCACTCTCTTGCGTGAGGTCTTAGAGGCTGGATCCAGACATTGCTGCCCACATGAAGTTGGCTCAGTTCTCTGCCTTTGCCCTGCCGCCTCAGCTTCTTATCTTCTTTCTTTTGTGCCTCATAATGTGAGTAAGTGTAGCTGTAGCTGGGCCTCAATAGGGCCTCGGTGGTTGGTACTGTTGCCTTTGTCCGTCGGCCTAGCAGTCTCTGTGCTGGACTAGTATTGAGACCTTCAGTGGGTATATTTCGCATGTTCAGTAGCCCAAGTAATAGGTCCTCTCCCGAAGCTTTGCACTTTCGCATTAGACGCTTCATAATTTTCACAGCTGCCTCAGCAGCACCATTTGCTTGACTGTTCCCAGGGGATATTGTTTCGTGAGTAAACGCCCAATCTTTTGCGAACTTCCGAAACATGCTAGATGAGAATTGGGGTCCATTATCAGAAATGAGGATGTCTGGTATACCATATCTAGCAAAATGGCCTCTAAGACGACTGATCACTGCATCTGTCGTTGAGCCATTCAACTTGTCCACCTCAAAAAAACTGCTATGCTGGTCCACCGTGACCAAATATTCATTTCCACCCCATGAGAAAATGTCGGTAGCAACTCGTTGCCAGGGTCTCTTTGGTACTTCTGTGATTATGAGGGGCTCCGCTGGTTTACGGTCTACATATGTTGCACATGTGGCACAGGCTTGGACATATTGGCGTATTTCAGCGGACATACCTGGCCAAAACAATAGCTCTCTCGCTCTTCTGAGACAAGAGTTTATGCCTAGGTGGCCCGCATGACATTTTTGTTTCATTTCCGCTCTCATAGATTGAGGTACGACTATTCTTTGTCCTCTTAGTATTAGTCCATCTTGTGCTGTCAACTCGTCCCTGTAGTCAAAAAAAAGTTTTACTGAGTCGGGCAACAGTTTTTTGTCACTGGGCCAGCCTGTCGCAATAACCTCGGCTAATATCTTCATGATAGGATCCTCCAGTGTCTTGAATCTGATCTCAGAAAGTCTGCGGTCTTTGATGGGATGCATCGTCAAATTATTTACAGTCATGAGCTCTTCTGATTTTGGTTCGTCTATGGGCGCACGTGAGAGAGGGTCTGCTAATGGGATTTCTTTCCCTGGCTTGTATCTGATAGAGAAATCATACTGTTGCGCCCGTAGCAGCAAGTTTTGGAGTCGTTTAGGTGCTTTCGCTAGTGGCTTCTGGCAGATCGCCACAAGTGGTTTATGGTCAGTGAGGACATTCACTTTCCTTCCATGCGTGTAATGGTGAAATTTTTCCAGACCATATACCACTGCAAGCATCTCTTTTTCAATTTGGGCGTATCGTCCTTCGGTGTTCGATAGGGAACGGCTTGCATAGGCAACTGGTTGCCCTTCTTGGATCAGGGCTGCTCCCAATCCATACTCACATGCATCATTTTCAAGTGTGAGTTCTTTAAGTGGGTTGTAGTAAGAGAGCACTGGTGCTTTGCATATCATATCTTTGACTGTCTTGAAAGCCGATTGCTGTGCCTCTGACCACATCCACGTGACATCTTTTTTGTTAGGTCTTGGAGGGGCTTTAAGATTGTCGTCAGGTTGGGGATTAATTTCCCAACATAGTTTACCATGCCAAGAAATCTACGTAGGTCTCCAATAGTTTCTGGTGCTGGCATGTCAGTAATGACCCTGATTTTTTCTGGGTCAGCCATTATACCTTCCTTGGTTATGCGATGCCCCATGAAAACGATAGCGTCTAGGCCTATTTTTAACTTTTCAGGGTTTAATTTTATCCCTATTGTCTGGCATTTTTTTAGAAGGCTGTGAAGTCGTCTGTCATGTTCCTCCTGGTTAGTTCTATAAACCACCAGGTCATCAGCAATGATAATGACTCCTTTCATGTCCTGGAATTGCTCTACCAGCTTCCTTTGAAATATTTCGGCTGCCGAGTTTAGACCAAAAGGTAGTCGACGCCAACGGTATCGGCCGAAACATGTTTGGAATGTGGTCAAGTTGCTGGAGACTTCATCAAGTTCGACATGCCAATATCCTGAAGATAGATCCGCCTTGCTGAATATCTTTGCATCCCTCATATCGTGGAGGGTATCCTCGAGGATAGGCATGATGTAGTGTTCCCGCATGAGTGCTTTGTTGAGCTCATGCGGGTCCAGGCATATTCTTAAGGCTCCATTCTTCTTCCTTGTGAGGACTAGTTGGCTAACCCATGGAGTAGGCTTATATACCGGCTCGATGACTCCCATTTTTGTCAGTCTGTCTAGTTCCTTCTTTAGTTCTGGTCGTACCGCCACAGGTGTCCTCCTGTTCGGCATCACAGCTGGAATAGCATCTGGCTTAAGTTGTAAGGTTGCAACTCCTGGTAGCCTTCCCAATTTTCCATCAAACACTTCCTGATAGTTATTGCCTATGTTAACTGCTGCAACACGGTGGAAATTCTGCTTATTTCAACCAGGCCCATATGCGTACTTGTAGGTAGGCCCAATAAAGGTTGACAGTCGTATTCGTCTCTGAATACGACAAACTCCACTGAATATGTTTTGTTCGTCTTAGGGTTTTTAACATTTTTGTGACATATTCCGAGTGGTTTCAAAAGAGATTTGCTCCACATTGTCAGAACCCCATTGTATGGTGTTAATTCATTTGCAAACTTTGCAGGAAGTGTGTTGATGGTTGCCCCTGTGTCAATCTGGAAGACAATTTCCTGGTTGTCGAGGAGCATGAGACACTTGGCATCTTTCCTATGCTTCCTATTTGACTTCACTGCATTCACTCAGTGGGTATATTCTCCCTCATCATCCTCTGATGAAGTGTCGACATGGTGCACATGTGGTCGTGGCCTACTGTACTTTTTATTCTTTGATGTGTTGCTCCATTGTCCCATAGCTTTACTGGACTTGTTGGGGCACCTTGACTCAAAATGGCCTTTCTCCATACATGCGGTACATCGTTTACCAAAAGCTGGATATCTGCTGCGCTTTGCTGCATGCAAGTAAGTAACCACAGAAGGAACATTTCTTCTTTTGAGCTGGTTCCCAAGCTTTACTGGTTTCACTGACCCTCATTATCCGGGCAGTAGCATCCTCTGTTCCCATATTTTGACTTTGTATATAGGCCTTTTCAGCTGCCCTGCAAATGTCTACACTTTTCTGCAGGGTAAGGTTTTGGAGTTTTAGAAGGTCCTGCTTTGTGTTTTGATTCCGGATGCCTTTCACAAGCTGGTCTCTGAGCATCGACTCATAGCATTTGAAGCAAAAATTACAGCTTCGTGACAGGAGTCTTAAGTCGTTATAGAAAACATCAAAGGCTTCACCTTCCTCCTGCTTCCTCTGACGAAAAACAAACCTCTCGTAAGTTTCATTCGTTATTCCTACAGCATATTCATTTAAAGCCTGTAGTATATCTTGTACAGTGCGGTCTGTATCTGGGGTGTCGAACTGTATACTCTGGTATATCCTCATAGCTTCATCGCCTAAACAGTTTTCTAGCACTGCCACTTGTATTTCTCTCGGTTTTCGGTCAAGTCGGGTTAGCAGTGCATAGTTGGACCATCTTTTGAAAAACAAGTTCCATGAATCAGCCTTATTCCCGCCGAATACGAGTCTTTCAGGAGCCCCCATGTGTAGACCAGCCATATCAGTAGAGAGATTAGTGACAGTCGTAGTAGTAGCCGTCGTGTCATCAATAGACATCTTGATGGTATTAACTGTAACGTGCATCCAGGAGATAAGCGCCCGCGTGTTTGCGTGTTGTGTGGGTACGTGGGAGAGACGGATGAGGGGAAAAAGACTTACCTCGAGACCAGCTCAGCGTTACCGACTAAAAATAGAAAAGAGGGACCAATATGGCGACCGCCGTCTTTTGTAAAGTATGATGTCTCGCAAAGTCACACGAATTCCTGGAATATGCAAATTTAGCCGGCCTAGAACGACGATAAAAGCGGGTGAGGGGAAAGACGTGAGTGAGTGACGATTGAGTTGGCTGGGGAATCGTGTGGCTGTTGCTTCTTGTGCCGTGTTGAGGATATCTTACCGTGTTAAAGAGAGAGTCGGGCGCCATCTTGAATTTTTCCTTACATTTTTTTCTTACAAGCTATTCCGGCCATTTGGCCTCTAGGACTATGACCGAGTCGAAATTTGACTTAAAGCTCATACCCGAGTTTGACGGGTCCACGTCCATCGTCGACTGGGTTGAAAGGGTCGAGCTGACGTGCGACCTTTGTGAGGTGAAAAGGGTACACACTGTAATTCCCCTGAGATTGGCTCGGGGTGCCTTGAGTGTATATCAGCAACTCAGTGTTGCCGAGAAGGGAGATGTCACCGCAATTAAAGCTGCGCTGTACAAGGCATTTGCCATGGATCCTTGTACGGCCTATGAAAAATTTGCTTCCCGAAAACTTCTACCGGAGGAAAGCGTGGACGTTTTCTTCGCTGAGTTAAAGAAACTCGCAGTTCTGTTCGGTGGAGGGGTGTCGGAGCGGACGCTCGCGTACGCGTTTGTGGCGGGCCTTCCCACTCGGGTGAAGCAGCTACTGAGACCCTCAACCAGCGTTTCAACAACGACCATGGAACACTTGATGGAACGTGCTCGAGCCATCATCAAAGATGAGGAGGACCTGGGGGAACCAGTTGTGATGGCGACACAGACAGGCCAGATTGGCGCTCGGGAGATTCCGAATCAGAACCCTGCAAGCAATGGGAAATGTTTTTGCTGCGGCCGACGCGGACATTTTGCAAGGAATTGCACCAACAGGGGGCGTGTGCGCTGTTTTAAGTGTGGCGGTTTGGGGCATCTAGCCCAAAACTGTGCGGGAAACGTATCAGGGGAGAGGACGTCAGCGCCGCCCTGCTCCCCGAGCAAAATTTGAACAAGGCGCAACCAGTAATAACCGTCTACGTAAACAGGATACCCTGCTCAGCACTTCTCGACTCAGGCTGTTCGCATACTATAGTGAGCACCAGGCTGTGTCCAAGTTGGACTAAGAGGAAGATCAAAGTCACCACGATAGGAGGCGAGACCCAGACATGCTGTGGAGCTGGAACTGTCAAGATCTACACGGACACCGGTGCAGCCACTAAGATCAATGTGCTCGTGACCCAAGGAAATCTCCTGGGGTTTGACCTGTTGCTCGGATACGATGCCATCAAGGCGCTGGGGGGAGTCGCAATTCATCGGGATGGAAAGGTGCGATTCTTAGAGGCCCCAGTGTGTGCAGCGCTCCATATCGATCGGCCGGATTTTACAGTGGACTACGACTCGCGCAAGAGGGCCTGGATTGCATCTTGGAAGTGGACTGAGGGAATGGCACCGACTAAACTCAAGAATGGGGTTGCAGAGTACCCTATACCCAGTGAGGCCCGAGCAGAATACGAAAGGGAACTAAAGGCGTGGATCCAAGATGGCTGGTTAATCCCCTACCCTGAGGACAAGCTTGGGCCTCCGAAGGGTCTAATACCCTTGATGGCAGTAGTCCAGCATAACAAGTCGAAAGTACGGCCCGTGCTGGACTATAGGGAGCTTAACAAGCATATTGAAGCCTACACTGCCGATGCTGACGTATGCGCCAGTAAGTTGAGGGAATGGCGTCAGAAAGGCACTAATGTCTCAATATTGGATTTACGAAAAGCCTATTTACAGGTGCGAGTTGATGAGACGTTGTGGCCGTTCCAGACAGTTTGGTTCCAGGGGCAGAGGTACTGCCTTACACGCCTTGGCTTCGGCCTAAATGTGGCACCACAGATCATGAAGACTATTGTCAACACAGTATTGTCCCAAGAAAAGCCCATGAGGGACTCAACGTCAGCTTACATTGATGACGTATACGTCAATGAAGATGTACAGTCTGCGTCGTGTGTCAAAGAAAAGTTGGCTCAGTTTGGTCTGGAATGCAAGAATCCCGAACGTTTAAGGGAAGGAGCACGTGTATTGGGATTGGATGTTTATGAAGAGGATGGCACCCTACAATGGAGGCGTGGCAGTGAAATTCCAAGCATCCCCAACCTCGTTACAAGGCGGACCGTTTTTTCTTGGTGTGGAAAACTTGTTGGTCACTTACCGGTCTGTGGCTGGCTCCGCACAGCTGTTGGTGTGATTAAACGCAGAGCAAATTTAACAACCACGCGTTGGGATGACATATCCGATGATGTCCTACTAACTCTGATGATTAAAGAGACACTGGAGAGAGTGAACAAGAAGGACCCTGCCTGTGGGCGGTGGTGTGTTAACGGAGACAATGTAGGTGTGTGGGTTGATGCCAGTTCTTTGGCGTTGGGAGTATCGTTGGAGCAAGGAGGAAATGTGTTCGAGGATGCGTGTTGGCTGCGGCCCGTAACAGATTCTCAGCATATCAACCTGGCAGAGCTGGACGCTGTTGTAAAGGGGGTAAATCTGGCCCTGCAGTGGCAGTCTAAGAAGTTGACCTTGTACACAGATTCTCTCTGTGTCTACCACTGGGTGTCTGACACACTTTCTGGACGGACACGAATCCGTACCAAGGCAGCAAGCGAAATGTTAATACGGAGAAGGCTAGACACGCTAAAAAACCTGGTATCTGAGTATGGGCTATCACTGAGCGTCACTCTGGTGCCATCACATTGTAATCGTGCTGACCAACTGACCCGTGTACCTCACAAATGGTATGAAGTCGCGAAGATGGGAATAGAGATTACTGCTCGATCTTGTGCAGTTGCAATCGACCCATGTCAAATACAAAAAATTCATGCACAGAGCGGACATCCGGGTATCAAGAGGACCCTTTATTTTGTGAGGTGTGCATACCCAGCAGTGACCAAGATGGATGTCAGACAGATCGTCAGAAATTGTGAGGCTTGCCAGTCTATTGATCCTGCACCAGAGCGATGGCAGAAGGGTCGCTTGGAAGTTGAGAGTGTGTGGCAGCGGCTGGCCATGGATATTACCCATTACAGTGGCAAGCCCTTTCTAACTCTCATTGATTGCGGGCCTACGAGATTTGCGGTGTGGCGGCAGATGACCAGACAGGATTCAGCAAATGTTGTTCGCCACCTATCATCCATTTTTTTTGAGCGAGGTGCGCCGGAAGAGCTCCTGACTGACAATGATGCAGCGTTTTGTAGCCAGCAAGTCCGGCAGTTGTTAGATGAGTGGGGCGTCCGTCTACGGTTGCGATGTGCGCATGTGCCATTAGGAAATGGCATTGCTGAAAGAAGCCATCGCAGCATCAAGAGAATTGCTGCCAGGAAGCGATGTACTATTGCGGAAGCAACATATTGGTACAACATTACGCCAAAGGACGGGACGTCCCCTTCAACCGCACCTGTGAATGCTATTTACACGTACCGAGTCGGAGTGAAGGGAATCAACACTACGCAGCCAACCGACAAGGGAACATATAACAGATATGAAGTGGGAGATCCAGTGTGGGTGCGGCCTCTAGGAAATCGGTGCACCGACAAGTTTAAGCGAGGACACATATCTGGAGTGATTAGCCAGCAGTCTGTTTTGGTCGATGGAACCCCACGACATGTGCGAGATCTTCGCCCAGCTACCGAGGTGCGTCATACAACTACAGAAGAAAGCAGTGAAGCGTCTAGCGATGAGCTGCCGATGCACGGATTCAGTGAGCCCCTTCCAGAGACTGATAGCGATACTTCATCTGATGAGGCGGAACCAGATCCAGAGCCCGAATCTGAAACAGTGAATGTACCTCTTCGCAGAAGCACACGCACTAAAAGGCCACCCCCCCAGTGCTCTCTATGTGATCATCAGATCAGGGGGGAGTGTAACGTGCATCCAGGAGATAAGCGCCCGCGTGTTTGCGTGTTGTGTGGGTACGTGGGAGAGACGGATGAGGGGAAAAAGACTTACCTCGAGACCAGCTCAGTGTTACCGACCAAAAATAGAAAAGAGGGACCAAGATGGCGACCGCCGTCTTTTGTAAAGTATGATGTCTCGCAAAGTCACACGAATTCTCGGAATATGCAAATTTAGCCGGCCTAGAACGACGATAAAAGCGGGTGAGGGGAAAGACGTGAGTGAGTGACGATTGAGTTGGCTGGGGAATCGTGTGGCTGTTGCTTCTTGTGCCGTGTTGAGGATATCTTACCGTGTTAAAGAGAGAGTCGGGCGCCATCTTGAATTTTTCCTTACATTTTTTTCTTACATAAACAGGACAGATAAATAGTCACAGTGACAAAGTGATGCTAGTAAGCACTAGAAGTTAACAGCAAACAGACCAGACACCGTCACCCTCCGTACAGACGTCGAACATAGCAGAGAAGACAAAGAAAAGAAAAATAAAAAAAACAGCTTACTCAGTTTTATGACGACCGGCAGTTGTTTTTATAGTTTAGGAGACGTGTTTCGGTTTTTACCACAATCTGCCACCATGTTATGTGTGTAGACATGCATATAATATGGACAACAGACACGGATGCTAGGGACAAGATTCATATCGTAGTTTATTCTCCATAATGGCTATCTTACAGACCCCCACACCAAGGTGAGTTATGCCGGCCAAGGGAGGTAAGTAGGGGAAGTGTACCTCTATTAGGAGAGTTACATCTAAAGGAGGGGTATTGTTTATACACGTAACACCAAACACATCCACACTACAGCTTATCACTCCCAGGCAAATGGCATGGTCAAGCAACTACATCACAGTTAAAAAGCCTCCTTACGGGCACAGCTTACGAACAATGCAAAGTTGTTAGAACACCTTGCGCTAATATTATTGGGGCTGCACACCACAGTGAAAAGAGATATGGAATGCCCAGCAGCGGAGGCTCTATATGGAACCATATTGCGATGACCAGTGCAATATTTTTTCGAAGTGTCGAAAAACGTTTGGGACATGACAGCATTTGTCGAGCGACTAACAACAAAAATGGCCAAGATGGCATATTCTCCCTCAGGTTTGAATAAAGACGTGGTCTCATATGTACCTAAGGGTTTAGAGACTTACACTCACGTCTATATCCATGATACAGCAAGGACGCATTCCCTGCAACCCCCATATCGTGGTCCTTTTAAGATTGTGGAGAAACAAAATAAGTTTTTCAAGGTTCTTAACATGAATGAGGAGCAAAACATTTCAGTTGACAGGTTAAAACCCATAGCGCTGGAAGAGACATATCTGGAAGTATCACCCCCAAACGCTGTGCCTACATATATGACGCTTGAGAATAGTGTACCCCAGACACGTTTAGGTAGACATGTCAGATGGCCTGCCTATTTCAAGGACTTTGTTTTGCGGGAATAAAATAAAAATAAACGTTCGTATTTTTTTAGCTACTCCCTATTTTTGGGTGGGGTATTGTAGGGGAATTTGAGTAATGGGCACCAGTGTGGGTAGACACTGGGTGAATTGTTCCCCTTGAGAAGAAAAGGGACAGAGACGTTTTGGCCAAAACAGAAAAATGTAAGGGTTTACCTGGGTGTGAGCGTTTTCCCCACTACGATACAACACACTATCATCCCACTTCTGAGTGAGTATCTGGATTTGTAATGTTGTATGATTTTTCATGTTTGTCAACGAGCAATTAAAATGTGCATTTATATACCAGTGAATTATTTGAGTTTATTAAGCATTCATGTCTGTAATCTTTCTGGTTTCGGTAATTCGACTCACTATGAATTACCTAACATTAACAACACCGTTGTTAGGAAGGCCAACCATTGGATCACTTAAGCTCGTAACTGTCCACCCAAACTTGCATACCATCCGCAGCCAGAAACGGCCATTCAACCAAAAAAAAAAAGAAAAGAAAAGAAATGCCAGACCTATGCACAGGCCTAGGTACATTTGGGGAAGAATGTACCATACTCTTACATTTGGATGTGAATCCATACTCAGTACCCACACCACGACGCGTACCACTACTTTTGATGGAGAAAACACTGGCAGAACTCCAGAGAATGGAAAAGCCGGGGGTCATAAGCAAGATTGACACACCCACCGAATGGTGTTCCCCTATGGTGATAGTACCGAAAGCAAACGGAACGATTAGGATATGCATAGATCTCACAAAGCTCAATAAGTGCGTAAAACGTGAACTCCACATGCTCCCCATGGTCGACCACCTTTTCAGTTAGGAAAGTAAAAATCATCAGCAAATTGGACGCCAACAGCGGATATTGGCAGATTCCACTTTCATCAGAATCCCGTTCGCTGACGACCATCATAACTCTATTTGGGCGATATCAATTCAACCGCCTCCCGTTTTGGTATTTCATCAGCGAGTGAGATAAAACTTCTATTTTTATATTTGCTATAAAAAAATGTAGTGAAGTAGAAGAAAAAAAAAAGAAATTAAAAAAAAATATAAGACACAGCTGTTCCTTCCAAAAGGTTGAGCTCTTCAACGTCCAAAAATAATTCACCGTCACAAAAAGAATTCACCGTCACTTCTTCCAACCGTCGTTTCACACTCTACGCTCTTCGCCCCTGCTTAAAAAAAAAAAAAAAAAAAAAAAAAAAAAAAGTACCGTTTATATGCTGCCCATTTCTCCACTTATGCAAATTGACTATCAACCAGAGCCATCTAGTTTTCCATTTCTCCAAACAGCCAATTTGAAAAGGGGGACAACTCAAACCACACAGAGCCATCTAGTTTTCCATTTCTCCAAACAGCCAATTTGCAAAGGGGCACAACTAAAACCACAAAAAAAAAAATGGTACTATCTATACACTTTGGGTCACCCGTAAAAAGTTGTCTGACGTCATTTCCGCCAAAAGAATTTCTAAACACAAGATACGGAAAGTGAATTTAACCAAATGTTTTTTTTTTTTTTTTTTTTTTTTTTTTTACGTTATATTCAGCAAAGCGATCAACCGTTTCACAATGGATCATTTAAATTAGCTCGCTTTTAATTTTCTGCGAACTTGCTTTTCCGGTCACCATCTTAAAATTAGACTTCAAGTTAGTTGTCTTGTTTTAATTAACATTTTTTATAATCGTTTCTTTCATGTAAGCAATTATATAAACAAAACGTAAGTATTGCTTGAATTTAATTGTTTTATGCGTTGCTTTTTTTATTATTTTTATTTATTTTTCTTTCTACAGGGGTTCGTCTGAACGATAATAATTCCCTTTTGTTTTCGATATAGAAATGAGTAAACGTCCCGTGTTTGCATGTAAACGGAAATCAGTAATTGTATACAATAGTTTTTTGTTTTGTTTACGCGTGTCCTGAGGAAGATTTAGACATTAGAAACCCTTGTAAATAAGTTGTTTTGTTATTACGTACCTTAAGTTTAAATTTAATAAGGGCACTTGTACAGTTTAATCAAGACATTAAAAAATGAAAATATAGAAAAAATGTTATATTGTACGTATCCGTTTTGCACTGAAGATCTAAAAATAACTAAATAAATAACTTAATTTGATCGAGTTTTATTCATTTATTTATGTATTTATAGCGGAAAAACATGTTTTTGTGACAGCACGTTGAAGGTAGACATCTTTAATTTTTTTAAATTTTTGTATGGATTTTTAGAACACGATACGGGAGATAACTTAATTTAAAGCACATACACCCCTCCCCATCTTTAATACTAGCTTTCCTTCTTAAAAATCGAACGTTTGCTCAATATCATAACAAATTGTTTTTTCACTGTAAAAAAAAAAAAATAAATAAAACAAACAAAACAAAAAAAAAACTACTTAATGAAATAAAGTGAAAAATCTTTTTTCAGAGAACTTCATTCCATAACGGATACGTACAAAATAAACTTTTTTTCGACATTTTCATTTTTTAATGTCTTGATTAAACTGTACAAGTACCTTCATAAGAAAAAAATAAAAATACATAAACAACAGTTTGTAGATGTGAGTGATTCATTTATTTTTGGATCTGATAGTTAATATCTGTATATTATATTTTTAGTGTATGAATTGGTTGTAAATTATTTATTTATTTATTTACATGTTACATTTAATAATAAAAGGATAGCTTGATAATAATATAAAGATAATTCCACAAATGTTTGTCTAAGATATTCATTATTTACACTTATATTTTACCAAATTTTCCTGGCTGATTTTTTTTCTTATTGAAAACAAAAGAATTTATGAAGTCTTAAAAACACATTTCTGTAACAATCTTTTGTTATTAAATATCAAGTTTTTTTTTAATATCTTTTTCATCATATTTATCGAACAAAGACAAAAACAATTTAAAAAATCAGATCTTAAATTATATTATTTTACCTTAAATTTTTACATATATTCATATAAAACGATGTGACACTTGATTGCTTAGTATTAAAAACATATGAAGAAAATAAGATTATTTTTTCAATAAAAATTCAAAACTCCTTTGGGATTTTTAAGTCACTAATTATCTAACTTAATATTTTACAGCATTATTCCAGAAAATTTGAGCTACGTATATCTATAGTAAAAGTCTAATCAATAGCTGCTTTAAATTTCTCAATAAAAAAATCTAGACTTTAATTAAATGAAGACATATTTTTACTTTTGTAAAGAGATATGAAATTCTTATATCGGCAGTGTTTAACCCATGACAATAATATAGAATATTCTGTGTTTCTCAAATAGCACACACTCTTTATATTTTCATTTATCTCATAGTATAAAATCGCGAAATTCTCAATGTTTATTCCATTGAAAAAAAAAAGTGGTTTTTATTTCATAGTGAATGTTTAAATAGCACATTTTTTTTCGGAAGAAATAATATGATTATACATCTTTTTAGAAAATGAATTTGGTGATTATATCCGCAATGAATGCTAAAAGAAACAGATATGTAGTTATTAAATCAATTATTTACAGACATCACAGTCTCTTTTTTTATAAACAAATAATTGAGAGTATATCACTTCTTCGTGCCAAGCTTCAACACTTACACTACATTTATTTCTTGTTCCATAAGTAAAAAGAAAATCACTGATTACATTCCTTTGTATTTCATTTCTATAGAACATTCAAATTTTATTCAGTTTATTTGTAGTGAAATTAAGCTTTAAAACATATATGTAAAATATATATATATATATATATATATATATTCTTAATATTTATACATTTATATATATATTATATATATTTATACATTTATATATATATTAACATTTATATATATATATATATATTATTAATATTTATACATTTATATATATATTATTAATATTTATACATTTATATATATATCATTAATATGTATACATTTATATATATATATATATATATATATATATATATCATTTATATTTATACATTTATATATATATATATTATTAATATTTAAACATTTATATATATATATCATTAATATTTATACATTTATATATATATCATTAATATGTATACATTTATATACATATCATTGATATGTATACATTTATATACATATCATTAATATGTATACATTTATATATATCATTAATATGTATACATTTATATATATCATTAATATTTATATATTTATATATATATTATTATTAATATTTATACATTTATATATATATTATTAATATTTATACATTTATATATATATTATTAATATTTATACATTTATATATATATATTTATAATATTTATATCTTTATATATATATTCATAATATATAATAGCTATATAATATATATAAATATATATATAATATGATATGTGGCACCTGTCGAGCCGTGTAGCATGAAAAATCAAGGAACCTTGGTTGAGAAGAGTAGAGATATGATAAGCTAAAAAACATGGCCCATGAAAAAAGGTCAGCAACTTATAAAGTGTAGATGGCAGAAGAAAATGATGGATGATCGTTGTTGGAGAAATAAAAAAGAAAGGCAACTGAGCTATTACCAGTCTGTCACTGGGCGTCAGTCAAATTGGCTCTTAAATTTTGTTTTGTTTATTTTTTTTGTTTGTTTTACACAGAAATAAAGAGGTTTTATAATGAATTTTACTGGGTAAGAGGATGATAACAACAAGCTGTTGAAGTTGATAGTCTTGTCTTTCATATTAAAAATAGTCATTGGTAATCAGGCTCATAGGTGTGTAAAAATCTCTTTGCAGGCCAGTTGCAACACACAAGATGTCTGTTGCTGACCTTTGATTAAACATTTTAAGGCATTATCAACACCTGAATTAAAACTTTTTTTTTTTTTTTACAAAGGCATCACCACATTATCAAGGCCCAGAGGCCACTCAAGGATAAGGGTTAAAGAGTGTACAGTAGAAATTGGACAATATAGTAATCATTAGTAATGAAAATTTGGTAAATTTGATAACTTATATGGAACGGCTCATCAAGAACTTATTTACTTTATACTTGAACACAACCATATTGTAGTCAGCCGGAAAGCAGGAAAACGGAAGACAATTCCACAGGCGTGCAGTTCTAAGAAAGAAGCTTTGTTCATGGAATCTATGTTTAGGTTTAGGCACAGATAAGGAGTGGGGGGAATTATTGATAGTGTTTACAGCTAGACGAGTGTTTCTTGTGAAAGTTTGGCGAGGGGGGACCATAGATTTAAGCTCAGTCGAACACTTTCCATGAAAATAACGATACATCAGAGACAAACTCGCAACATCTCTTCTGTGAGATAGAGGTTGCAAGGAGGAGAAAAGGACATCTCCTACGAGGCTACGAAGTCTATTTTGAACTCTATCAAGGCAGGACAAGTCCTTTCTAGCAGCTCCTGCCCAGATGTGGCAACAGTATTCCATCCTTGGACGTACCTGGCTCTTATATAGATAGAGAATAGCATCAGCAGTGAGATATTTACCGGATCGATAGAAAGATCCCACCATTTTCCCAGCGGCCTTGGCAACAGATTTGATGTACGTGTTCCATTTAAGATCAGGAGTAATGGTCAAGCCCAGAAGCTTGTCAAAACTTGAGGCCTCCAGAAGACGAGAGCCATTCATTTCAATTGATGCCAAATGTGGATTAGAATGTTGATGATGTAAGGAGAGAAGCTTGGTTTTAGATGCATTAAAAGTAACCAGCCACTCCTTTCCCCATTGTACTACGTGCTCAAGATCAGAGGAGAGAGAATTGGAGAGAACTTGGTCGTTTACTGTCTTAGATGTGCTACCATAAATAGTAGTGTCGTCAGCATAAATGTCTACAAATGATGTAAGGATGTGATTTGGAAGATCATTAATGTAGATCAGGAAAAGAGTTGGGCCCAGGATGGACCCCTGAGGGACACCGGCATTAATACTGTGAGCTTCTGATTTTTGCCCCTCAACTACTACTCTTATGAACCTATCAGAAAGAAATGATTTAATGATTCATGAAATATATTTGTCTGCACTCCACCGCCAAGAGAAATATTCTGAACAGTTTACTTTTGCTTACTTTATTTTTCCACACATTGGCAGAGCAATAATACCCCACCTGTTGTATGTATGGATATGAAGCAGTCAAATCTTTTCATAGTATTTCATAACACTACACACTTGATTTGTTCTACTTGAAGACTGCTTTCAGCAAAAGTAGCCATTTTGAGAGTTGAAGCTTTTGTTTGTTAAAAAGAAACAATAAATGTTCAAATGTTGTTTTAACTCTTTGCTGAATTGTCTCTGGACTGGTACTGACATTTATTATTTGTCAACTTGCTCTGCACCTCAGATTCTGTTTATTGGTCCACCGAATAAGTTGGATTTAGACCTTAGAATTCACCCTTGTCAATTTATTGTATTTATTTGCTTCCCCACCAAAGCAAATTAGGCACAAGGCCGTTTTTAATGTGGGGTAAAAACCAGCTCCCCTAAAAGTAGGCAAAAAGAGGGCACTCTGGTTACCAAAAATAATAATTGTCCCAGTATAGAGGGTTTCCCCTCCATTGACTGGTACAAATTATGTTAAGTGCAGCATCTGCAGAACAGATACTACACTTTGATCCTGGCCCGAAGGCCAAGACCATTTGTCCATTTGTACAAAAAATTCTCAATAACTACTCATTACATTTTTCTGAAATTTTACATGAAGTTACAACTAGGAAAGAGAGGAAATGTAACATTCTTGGATATTTGATAAAAATTTTGGTTGCATCCCCAGTGGGTCAAAAAGGGTTAAAATAGCACTTTTGGGGACATAAAACATTTCCCACCATTAGATTTTGCTGAAAATTACTCAAAACAAAGACCATGTGGATGCACAATATTTTACCCTGGGAAGATTCTGATTGCGTGCCCAGGGTGTCAAATGTGGTAAAAATTGCCAAAAGTAGCACTTTTCAGAACATAGAATCTTTTCTGACCATTAGATTTTACTGAAAATTACTAATGATATGATCGTATACATCTGGAAGCGTAATATTTGACCCTGGAACAATTCTGGTTGTGTCCCCAGGGCGTAAAAAGCAGTTAAAAATGTTTTGTTTTTTTTGTCAAAAACACAAAAAATAACATTTTTCGGAACAGAATCTTTTCTGATCATTAGATTTTGGTGAAAATTACCCAAAAGCATGACGACATGGATAAACATATGAAAATGTAATATTTGATCCTCGAAAAATTCTGATAGCATCCTCAGGGGATCAAAAGTGGTCAAAATTGCAAAAAATAGCACTTTGTAGTACATAGAATATTTTTCGATGATTAAATTTTTCTGAAAATTACCCAAAAATAAGACCACATGAATATACATCTGGAAACAATATTTTATCTTGGGAAAATTTTGGTTTCCTCCCCAGGGGTCGAAATGAGTAAAAATACTGATTTTTAGCCCCAAATGGACAAAAATAGCACATTTCAGGACATAGACTCTTTTCTGACCATTAGATTTTGCTGAAAATTACCCAAAAGCAAGACCACATAGATATAAGTCTGAAAACGTTATATTTGACCTGGGAAAAATTCTGGTTGCGTTCCCAAGAAGTCAAAAGTGGTCAAAATGTTTTTTTTAGCCAAAAACTGAAAAAAAAAGACACTTTTAGGGACATAGAATCTTTTCCTGATCATTAGATTCTGAAAATTACCCAAAAGCAAGACCATAAGAATATTCATCAGAAAATGTAATATTTGACGCTGGAAAAATTTTGGTTTCGTTCCCAGGGGGGGCGGGGTGAAAAGATGAAAAAAATATGGATATTTTGAAATACAAAAGGAAAAATTTTGATATATTTGTTTCTCTGTCTCTGATAAAATTTTTAGGTTATTTCCCTTTTGATTGTTAAGGTTTTTTTTTTTAAATATTGTTCCTATTTACTTGCCTCCCCATAAGGACAGAGTTAGATACACGGTCGCTTATTTATGTGGGGAAAATCTAGCTGTCCAAAAAGGGGCACTCTGGATAAGAACAAAAATAAAAATTGGCTCAGTTTAGAAGGATATTATTTCTACTTTGAATTTTAACGAAAATTGTTTTTTTTTGCACTTATGCATTATATGAACAGTGCCATTGTTAGGGGCGATAGCTCCAATTTCTTCTTGGAATAGTTACAAAACATTCTCCTCCCATGTTAAATAATACGTTTCTAAATAATAACATTATTGTTTTCTCGTCTAAACATTTCTTCTTGGTCAAATAACACACAAAAAAATTTAAAAAGTAAATAACACCAAAATACTTGAAAACCAAAAGTTATTGTATATAATTGTATCAAAATATAATTGTGATAACATTTATTGAAAAAATGCATTGTTTTGTATTAAAGGAACATTACTTGGCCTTTCAGCTAAGAGCAAAGTGTAGTATCTGTTCTGATACTAAACATCCTCTTTTCTATCCTCAATCAGTAGAGGAGAAATTCTTCTAGACTCAGGGAAGTTTTATTTTTGTTCCTTTTCCCCAGATTAAAAACTGACTTTATCTCTAACTCTGTTGAATTAAGTTGAAAAGTTGCGTCCCCTATCGGTTGTTAAATGAAACCCAACAAAACAAAATAGCCCCACCTATATAATGCATAAGCGTCATATATTTTAATACAATAAATATTTTTACAATTTCATTTTGATAAAATAAATGTTATTTAGGTGCATTTGCATTTAACGACCCATGCTATTTGTATCATCATATCAAAAAAGAGGGTGTTAAAATGTGTTTGATATATATTTGTGTTCATATCCTGGATTATTCATCAACCATTTTTTAACAAACCTCTTTTTTGATATAATGAAAAGTCCTTTCAGACTCAATTTGGTAGCAGAGCATGGTTCCGATCCCCAGACCTCTGATATGGAATATTGGATTCAAGCGAATTCACTGTCAACCGACTTGTGAATTTGCAGGTGAAATTTCTGGGGTATTTAAGGATATGAACACTACACGAAGTTATTCAATCTCATCTAGAGAATCCTAACGACCCCAAACTTATCAAAAAGAATGCACATGTTTTTGCAGAACTGATTCAGTGCTTTTGTTTCTGATTATAAGAGATGGATGATGGACATAAAGTGTTGAACATATTAAGAGAAGATTATTTATCAAAAGGGAAACTGAAAATTATATTTCTCTATACAGAAATAACGTCTCTAAAGCGTAATGAAGACAACACTATAACTATGTTATAAGGGCAGAAACAACAGCAAATGCATTAAAACTCTTGGGTGAAATAATAAGTGATAGCCTATTAATCTCAATGACACTCAAGGGACTTACAGCCGATTTTAAACCATTTACACCTGTTATAATGCAAAACGGCAAGCCCATAACTTTCAGTGAATTTAAAATAATATTGCAAAGTGCTGAAGAGACAAATTGGATACTTGTGGACAATAATAACTGTAGCAATATCATGCAGTTTAAAAATGCTTCTTGAAAACCGACAAAACCAAATTACACACCTGACTGCAATGTTTTCTCTAAAAGTAATTTTCCCAAGAAAAAGAAAATTATCTGCTACAATTGTGGACAACCCAATCGCAAAAGTTTCCATTGTCGATATAAAAGCTCAAAAGTGGACTCCATCAAAAATGTTGAGAACTTTCATGAAGAACATATATTTCTATTCACATGTAACTTTGGCAATACAATAAATGGTAAACATTTTCTTGCAAACTGTTGCATATCAGCACACATTATCACCATGGAATCTGATTGTATTAATTCTGGTTTAAGCTTTAATCCAAAGAATCATTTTGTCAAACTGGCCAATCGTAGTAAAATAAATGATATAGTCTTGAAAAGAGGCGATGCTAAAATACCACTGAAAAATAATAAAAGCAAAGAATCAATGTAGTCATGCTCCAGTCGTTTCAAGGCGTAAGTTGACAGCAACCTGGCTTGAATCCAAAATTCAGTATTTTTCATAATGACGAAGTTTCTTATTGGTTGATTGTCCTAACCGTAGTTATAAATAAGATCATCAAAATCATTGGGGTCATACCCCCATTATTCATCAAAACATTTAAACTCGACCCTTCTTTTCATATAATGAAAGTCCTTTTGTACTTAATTTGGCTTGATAGCATAAAAATAAATAATTAAAAAAATTTTTTATTTTATTTAATTTTTTTGCTGTCTTTGTAACCAACTTAAACTAAAATATCTAACAGAATGTTTCGAGTTTTTGTTTACCAAAAAATTGTATATTTGAAAAAATATGTGTATCTATATTTCAATGTATATATATATATATTTAAAAAGTATGTATATCTATATTTTTATATGTATTAAAAACAAACAAAAACAAAAAAACTTAAACGTGATTAAAACGACCTCTTTTTACATACATTTTACCAATATATTGATATGTTTTTGCCAAAGAGAATAAAGACAAATTCCAAGAATAAATAAAATAAAGGAAAAAGAAGGAAAAATATAGAATACATAATTATCAAAAATATTGTATGTATATTCGGAAAAATGTGTATACCTGTATTTCAAAATATTTAATATATATATATATATATATATATATATATATATATATATATATATACATATATATATATATTTGAAATACAGATATACACATTTTTTTAAATGTACATACAATTTTTCCCCTTCTTTTTGTTTTGTCTTATTTACTTTTGGAATTTGTCTTTATCATTGGGGACACACCCTAATCATCAAAAACATTTTAACATCAAACCAAATTGATTCAGAAAAGACTTTATTATCAAAAAAGGGGGTGTTTTAAAATGTTTTTGATGAATCATTAGGATCATACATATAGTATTTACAAGTTAAATTCAAGTTTTATGATATCCTTTTTATTAAATTCTTTTCTTTGCATTGTGCCTTAAAAATAACCATAATCTGGCAACTGTGTATCTCAGTCAATGTCATACATAGGTGCCAAACCCTCCATAACGTATTCTTTTTAAGTTATCATTTTATTATTATTACAAACATGGTTAAAGTAGAAATAATTTCTTTAGACGAAATGCCAAAATCATTTCACTCTAAAGAATTTATGTGTCTGAAATAGGAATTAATGCAGCAATCCGGCAAATTATTAATTTTTTTTCATTTAAAAACAAATATTCTCAGCATTACTCGATTTTCTAAAGTTTATATATTTATTTCTTTTTCATTTGAACACAATTTCTATAAATTTGATGCATTCTGGTGCGGTAAATTGTTTTTAATTTCTTTGAGATGAGGATTGGTAACAATTTTGATTGTTTGGACTATCACTCTCATCTTGGTTGTTTTTCTCACAATAGAATCTTTTTCAACGTTTACATTTTGCTGAAAATTACCTAGAAACAAGACCATATGATTATAAATGATTATCGGGGTTTTGAATGGTACTGAATTCAAATTAATGTCATGAAACAGGGTCCTTTGGCGGTTTTACTCTGATGTTTTACATCAAGCCAGGGGTTTAAATGAGGGAAATAGACAAATTAAGCTGGGGGACCATATAGGTTTTGGTTTGTTTTCTTATTTATTAGCTAGATAATTCCGTATTAGAATTAAACTCTACATTAAACCATTCCTTTTATTCCAGGAAATGTATGCATTTTACAACCCATAATAATAATCAGCTATCTTCATAAAGCACCACTGAGACATGAATTCTGCTTTCTCTTTCGAACCAATATTTAATAGACTGGAGTTTGCACTATTGTCTCTAGTGGTGTTTTTAGATGAAGAGTGTCTTCATGCAACAGAGATAGTTTGTAATAAGTAACTTTGGTTATTTATCATCTTCCTACAAGCAATTAAATTTTATATATTTATATCTTATGTTTTAAACCACTGTATAAAAATGTACATTTTATAAATATTCTTTTATTTTTTTATTGTACGTATCATTTAAAATTTAATTTTATATTGATTTTAATTTTGCAGACTCGTTCATGAGAAAAACAAGTGTCATTGGATTTGAATGGATCTACATTCCCTTTGTGACTTAAAATATTGAAGTGATTTCCAAAAATGTTTACTGTATTATAACATTATTATACAAAATCGGTTAAATCATACAATGGAAATTTTGTGAAGCTTTTACTTGTGTCAAATCGTATTTTCTCCTAATATATTGAACAATACATTTGTCCGTCAACAGCATATGTACTAAATTGGAATCTTATTTAGATCACTAGCCCCAAGGCTTGTGACAAATCCATGTGTATAATGTGTATATGCTTCATACTCTCAGACATTTCATATTATTAAAATTCTAGTCAACAAAAATTCGAACATTTGTGGATGATTGATACAAAATTCAGTTTTTATATAAAGTACTGTATAAAAACAGAGATAATCAAAATTTAACAATCCCTAGTCTTTCGAAAATGAGCTATAAATTTGATAGTACAAGGGATTACTATTTTTGTGAAGTATATGGTGCTGTTTTACACACAATACAGTTTTGCTATTCATATGCTTATGCATATTGGCGGGACGCATAATGTTCTAGGGTATGTGATTCTTTTTTACACAAATAAGATGTTGAAACACAGACCAATACATATTGGAACAAAACCATATTCTTGTCAATTATGTGGCTGCTCTTTTGCAACGAAATATAATATGTTGCGACATATGCGAACTCATACTGGAGAAAAACCCTATTCTTGTGAAGTATGTGGCTCTTCTTTTACAATGAAACATCATATGCTGACACATATGCGAATACATACTGGAGAAAAACCATATTTTTGTGAAGTATGTGGCTCTTCCTTTGCACAGAAATCAGATATGTTGAAACATATGCGCATACATACTGGGGAGAAACCATATACTTGTGAACTATGTGGATCTGCTTTTACATCAAAACAAAATATGTTGAAACATATGCGAATACATACTGGAAAAAAGACATATCCTTGTGAAGTATGTGGATCTTTTTTTGAAACAAGGGAGAGTATGTTGAAACATATGCGCATACATACTGGGGAGAAACCCTATACTTGTACAGTATGTGGTTTTTCTTTTACCATGAAACAAAATATGTTGAATCATATGCGAATACATACTGCAGAGAAACCATACACTTGTGAAGTATGTGACTCTTCTTTTGAACAAAAATCAGATATGGTAAAACATGTGCGAATACATAGCGGAGAAAACCCATATTCTTCTGAGGTATGTTGCTCTTCTATAGCAATGAAATCAGACCCGGTGAAGCATATGCTAATACTTTCTGGAGAGAAATCATATTCTTGTGAAGTATGTGGCTATTCTTTTGACAGGGAAAGTACTTTGTTGCAACATATGCAAACCCATACTTGCAAGAAACCGTATTATTGTGAAGTATGTGGCTCTTCTTTTACATTGAAAGGAAGTATGGTGCGACACATGCGAACTCATACTGGAGAAAAACCCTATTCTTGTGAAGTATGTGGCTCTTCTTTCACAATTAAACATCATCTGTTGCAACATATTCGAATACATACTGGAGAAAAACCATATTCTTGTGAGCTATGTGGCTATTCTTTTGCACAAAAATCTGATAAGGTGAAACATATGCGAGTACATACTGGAGAGAAACCATATTCTTGTGAAGTCTGCAGCTCTTCTTTTGCATCGAAGGGAAGTATGGTGCGGCACATGCGAACTCATACTGGAGAAAAACCATATTCTTGTGAAGTATGTGGCTCTTCTTTTGCATCAAAAGAAAGTATGGTTCGGCACATGCGAACTCATACTGGAGAAAAACCCTATTCTTGTGAAGTGTGTGGCACTTCTTTCACAAATAAACACCATGTGTTGGATCATATGCGAATACATACTGGTGAGAAACCATATTCATGTAAAGTATGTTGCTCTTCTTTTACAAAAAAATCACATATGTTGAAACATATGCGAATGCATAGTGGAGAGAAAGCATGTTCTTTTTAAGTATGTGACTCTTTTGTGAGTAAAAATCATATATTGCAATGTATGAAAACTCATGGTTCTTCTTTTGCATTGAAAGAAAGCATGTTGAGACACATGCAAACACATTTTGGAGAAAATGGAAAGAGCACTTGAATGCCTAGAAGACACTTCCCTGTAGTGTGTAAGGCCTCGCTGTACAGGGCTTTGTCAGAAAAAGTTGGCATGCCGATACTTTTCCTTAGAAGTAAACCCTGATTAAATATTCAAAATAACATAGTATTTATAGCCCAAATAAGATCCCTATTTTATGGCCAACCCACATTAGCTCTCATGAGGAATGGTGCACCTTCTCGAAGTGATGTAACCTCAGAAATAGTGCAAAGCTGGATACTCCACCAAACTATATAAATTCTTGTCCTGATATCCAGTTAGACCAAGAAACCAAAATCTAAGGGATACTACAACATATAAACATTGTTAATTGATGAGGAAAATAATGCTTTCAATTTCTTCACTAAGTGTTTGAGAGATAAATACTTTAATGTGATATTTGAATATCTATGTATCTCATATAGAGTTCAAGTCTTAGCTCCAGGTAGTGAGCCCCTTGATTTCTTAGAATCTCAACTGAAGTAACATAAAACAAAAGAGAAAATATGTTGCAACATATGCGAATACATAATAAAGAAAAACCATAATGCTCTAAATTTCTTAGCTAAGGGTTTAATAGATAAAGAACTTTAATGTGATATTCAGATATATATGTATCTCATACAGAGTTCAAGTTTTAGCCCCAGGTAGTAGGCCTTTTGATTCCTTAGAATATTGATTGAAGTAAAATAAAACAATATATATATATATGTTACACTGAAGATTACATGTTGATTGGCAGAAGGAACACTTTAGAATCTTACATATAAAGATTACGCATTATTATGATTTAAAATAGAGGAAACCTTTTTTGCAATTATAATTTTTTGTGCGAAAATATTTTTTAAATTGCTTAATTCAATTATATCGCTAGTTCTAGAAATTAATTAGTTCCATAAATTAATTTTTCTTCGAGTTATATCGATTTCGTTAGTACAAACTATAGAGGCATTTTTCGTAATGTTCCTGAACAAAAATTAATTCTTACAATTTACGATGGTTTAATTTTATAAAAAAAGAAATAAATTGTTCATTCTCTTTTTTACTACTAAAAAACTTAACTTTAGTAAAGGTGTTTTTGTTCAAACAAAAGAATACAATTACACTGATAATCAATGATCATTTTTTGCTGAATACTGAAAATTTCATTACAATTGGTTAATTTCCTGAGTTTTAGTGAATTTTAAATTAAAGGGAAGTGTCAAAATGCTTATACATTTTGAGTATCAGTTATTCATTTTGCACGTACTTAATGATAATTGCTAGTTTGATCCCCCCCCCAAAAAAAAAACTATAAAAAAAATTGCTGGATGAATATACCAGGCGAACTAATATGATAAATTGGAATTGTATTTAAAAGAATGGTTCGAATCCTAAAATGATTCTCAGGTTTTTATATTTGGATACGATTCATAAAGAAAATGTTGATGTATACATTAAAAAGCATATAATAGAATATATCCGAGTCCAGTTGTATATTTTGCATTAATTAATTAATGCAAACCTGAACAAAATTATAATGAAGAGTACTGAAAAATATTTACAAAACCTTTTGTTTTATAGAAGCTTAATATTACTTTTAACGACTTTTCAGATATTCCTCAGATATACTTTTATTTAATAAGAGTAAAATATGACTTCTAAAATCATCTCAAAATTTTACTTTTATACTTTGCCATGAAAATAAAAAATCTCAAGATGCATATTCACAAAAAGCAGTTATTCTTGTATTTGTAAATGCAGCTCTTTCCTGTCCAACATTTGTACTGTTACTAAAATGTGACGCAATATGTTTAAGTAACATTTAGTATTTGTAAAATGTACTTTGAAAAGTGAATAAGTAGTTGTACACCAATTTGTACATTACTGATTTAGAATGGGAAATGTGTGTACTTATTCCGTTTTATTTAATTTGTGCGAGAAATTGGGGTAATAAGGAAAGAAACAAGAGGAGAAGGAGAAGTAGGCAATGCAGATGTTGACTACTTCAAATAAGGAATTAGTTTTATTTACATGTAAAGGACAACAATATGGCTGAGCTGGTGTTGGCAAATCCACAGTAATGTGCATTTTCTGATCATTGTCTCTAGGGGGGTAGACTTCCGGGCTGGGTTGGTGCAGGTACATCCCTGGGAATATTCTCTTGTGGTGATTTATTATGGCCTCTGCCCTTGGGGACTAGAAGCTTAAGTGAGACAGTTGCCTCACTACCATCTGATTTTCTAATGTGGGCGTATTGTGGATTTGCTTCTATCAGTTCGACCTCATCGACCAGTGGTTCGTGTTTGTTGTTCCTGAGATACCGTTTCATCAGTACTTTCCCAGGGTGACTTAGCCAAGCAAGTGAGGTGATCCCAGTGGTTGAGCCTCTGTTAAATTTGAATAGTTGTTCATGTGATGTAGCGTTGGTTGATGTACACAGCAATGAACGACTAGCATGCAAAGTTTCAGCAAGGACTTCTTCCCAGCGTGACTCTGGTAGACCTTTAGTATTTGATGTAAGGTGTTTTTGGAAATTCTGTTTGATAATGTTGCATGTTTGGCAATTAGCTGTCACTGCACGGATGTCTTCAACTGAGTATAGCAAGTTTCTACCTCGAATAAAGTGTGTAATTCATGTTACACGTGTGTGACATAGGGATTTGTGTAATGCTAACAGTTTGTTGTCCGTAAGTGTAGCACAACTTGTTCGCATGAGATTATCTGCTTCCACATTCTCTTTTCCCTCTCGGTGCTGGATGTCAAAACTAAAAGATACAATATTGATTCTCCAGTGCACTATCTTTTAATTTTTTTTTTGCCATGATTTTGTGTATCAAACATGAATTGGACAAATTTTGGGTCTGTTTTTAGAATGAAGTGCCTACCAATTAAGAAGTATCTCCATTTCCCGACAGCATCAACTATTGCAAGAGCCTCTTTCTCTACTAATGCATAGTTTAATTTACTGCCTTGTAAAGATCTTGAGTGAAAGGCAACTGGTCGATTGTCTTGACTAAGTACAGTGGATAAGTGCGATACATCAGTTGCCACGACAAACATTAGTTTGTCACTAATTGCAGTTAGGCTAGCATTTCTCAGGTGAGCTTTCAGTGGAAGGATGTTAAAACATCGTCTGATAATGGAAATATTTTTGTGGATTTCAGATTTTTAATTTTGTCCGAAAACTTACAACATTCCACTCACACGTTCCAACGACTTTGTATTTTAGGGTGCTTGGAATTCTACAAGTATGCGTAAACGTTCTGGGCCAGGCTTGATGGTTCCCTCAGATATCCGGTATCCCAAATGATTAATTGTTTGGGTAGAGAATTTGCTCTTCTCATTGTAGGTCCAGTTATCCAGTCTGGCAGTACTTTTGAAACGCTGAAGATTAATCTCGTGTTTTTCCAAGGTAGTGCCACAGATGATCAAATTGTCAAGTTTCCTGTAAACAATGTTTTCCAATGAATTCATCCATTTTCCTTTGGAAACAAGCGGCCCCATTAGCCACTCCAAAAGGTATCCTAGTAAACTGGTACAGTTGACACCCAGACTGGAATGCAGTATAAGGCCTGTCATTGGGATATAAGGTGATTTGGTGGTATGCACTTTTCAGATCTAATGTACTGAAGTATTTATACTGTGAAAGTTGGTTCACAGTGCTTTCAATGTTGAGATATAAGGTATGCATCTAGCAGTGCATATTTATTGACTGTGAATAGTCAATAACCATTTTTTATGGTTGCCATCCTCTTTCACGACCAATGGTTGTGCCCTCCATGGGGATAGACTTGGTTCAATAATCCCCTCCTTCAATAACCGTTGTGCCTCTGAGTCAATGAATTGCTGGTCTGGCTTTGAGAATCACTGCGGTTTGGTTGCGATAGGTTTGCAATATTTAGATAAGTTTGCAAACAGGGTTGGAGGTTCAACATTGGCATTCGTGAGGGCACAGAATGTTAATGTTGGTTTGCTGCCACCATATTTGATGACAACACTTTCATGTTGTTCTTGGAAATCCGTACCAAGGATCACATCAGTACACAAATCATTAATTACATTTAAAGTTCCTGTACTCACTCCAAGAAGGCTGAAGTCCACAATACACTACCCTGCAATTTTTGTGGTCTGTGCTTCTGCAGCCATGCGAATTGATTCTGATCTTCTGTGTTGCTTCAGCTTAAGTCTTTTGGCAACATTGTGGCTTATAAAGCTTCTATCAGTACTGCCACTGTCGATAAGGGCTTTCAGTTTATGTCCTTTCAGAAACAAATTAGTGGATACTTTAAACCCCGACTCAGTAGCAGCAGAAAAGATGGTTGAGAGTGTAGGGCCGTTACTATTTTATATTGACTGAATAGCATCGACGATTGCAGCTGAATGATTGCTGGAATTGCCTGGATGGCACAATTTTTAAAAATGTCTGATTTTCGAACATTAATGGCAAGTTACTTGCCTTGAGGGTCACTTTGTTGGTGGCGTAGATTTCCACAAAACCAGCATCGTGGTTTTGTAGCGGCCAACGTAGCTTCCATAGATGTCCTCTCTTCTCTAGCAGCAGCAGCAGTCATAGTAGGTGTGGGAGAATCTTGCTGGAATTGAGCAAGTTCGAGAGACCGGGCTTGACAGTAAGCGTTCTGTAGGTCTAGTGTCCTATTCTCCAATAGCCTCTGTCTAATGTGATTGGACTCCAGACCATTGATGAACGCATCCCGAATAGCATATTCCTTATACACTTCTGCTGTGACTGGTTTGTAGTTATAGTCTTTAGACAATTCGCGCAGAGCTTGTAGGAATTGGTCGATAGACTCATCCGGTTTCTGGTGCTGACTAGACAGGAGATGACGTGCAAATACTTCGTTTGTAGACTTAACGTAAACATTCTCCAGTGTCCGTATAACCTCTTCGTATGTGTCACAATGTTCTATGTAATCATACACAGTCCTGCCTGTGTTACCTAACAAGACATTCAATTTATCTAGCGGTAATCTAAGTGTTTGAATAACGTCCAAGTAATTGTTGAATGTCCGATACCAAAACGTCCACTCTTTAGCGGCGATTAGTGAATTAGCGTCCTTGCTGAATCGTTCTGGTTTCAATTTCTTATCTATTTGAATAAATTTGTTTCGAATAAGTTTTGAATGAGTTGTGAATAACTTCTAGTCGAATAAATTGTGGTGAATTACAAGAATAAAGAATATCTTTAGGAGATTTATGGTTTATTCGACTAGAAGAACACACGATACATATACAAGATGGCGACTCAGTATATCAAACAAAGGGAGATAATTTCCTAGAAAGGGGTGTTGTGAGTTTAGAGCGCTAGTGCGCATGCGCACCAGATGTCTACAAATAGAACGAAATTGGCGCCTTTTCCCAGCTTAGTCGTTCGTTACCGACCATGTTGTTGTACCTGCTGAATTTTATGTTGAATAAAACCTTTCTAATATCTTAAAAGGTCTTTATTTTTCATTACAATTTATTCAACATAAAATTACAAATTAACAGCAACAATGGATGCTATACTGAGACCTGGTAAATTCGAAGGATCGTCAGATACAACCGCTGACGAATGGAATCATTGGTATCGTACCCTCATCAACTGCATCGACTCTCTCACAGTCGCTCATCCTCAAAATCCTCCGAATAAGTTAAGTATTCTGATTAATTTCATCTCACCGAAGGTCTATTCTCTTATATCTCACTGTTCAACATTCGAGAGGGCTATTAGCATCCTTCAAGCAACCTATGTAAAACCGGTAAATTCTGTGTTTGCTCGTTACCTTCTCGCCACTAGGAAACAAAATCAAGGTGATCTATTGATCAGTTTCTCCTAAAACTAAAGAATCTTTCTAAGGATTGTAAATTTGAAGATGTTACTGCCTCTCAACATTCACTTCCTCAACTATTAGGCAGAGATTACTTGAAAGTTTTGAAATTAACCTAGATCATGCCGTAGCAACTGCACGAAGTCTAGAAATGGCCCAACATAATGCAGCAGTTTATGACACATACATTGTAGCAAAGGTATCTATTCATGCAGATGAATCTGAAAATAACTCTAGTTTGGAACTAACTAATTAATGTCCTGCTGTTTCCAGAAATAATCAGGCGACTCACTTCGCCAGATGCCAATTCTATGGACGAGAAAATCATTCTCGAAATATTTGCCCAGCTCGGAATGCTGACTGCCTTAAATGCGGAAAGAGTGGCCACTTCTCTAATGTCTGCCGATCTAAAATAAAACAAACAACTTATAATACCAGGACTAGTTCTGCATATATTGCCCTCACTGCGTCATTCCAATGCACTCCATGCACACAATATTCTGTAGTAAATGCAACAATTAATAGTACCTGTTTGAAAGCTATGGTAGACAGTGGAAGCACTCATAACTTTATACGAATGAACATCGTGAGATCACTCGGCCTTAGTATATTACCTTCTAATGATACGGTAAGCATGGCTTCCTCGAATCTCACGAGCAATACCTTAGGACACTGTGTTGCGTCCATCGCTGTTAATGGACAAATTTACACTAATATGCGTCTATCTATCCTTCCCAACTTGTGTGCTCCAATTATACTAGGACAAGAGTTCATGCAATTGCATAACCGGGTGGAATTCCGTTATAACGGAAAGATACCATCTTTGCAGATTTGTAACGTCAATCAGATGAAAATTGAGCCACCGTCTCTTTTTGCTAATTTAGCAAAGAATTGTCAACCCATCGCAACAAAAAGCAGAAACTACTTAGCATCGGACTGCGAATTTATCCGGAATGAGATACAAAAATTATTAAAAGAAGGTATCATAATCAAATCGAATTCCCCATGGAGAGCCCAAGTACTAGTAACTAGAAATGAAAGACATAAGCGTCGCATGGTCGTTGACTATTCTGCAACTATAAATCGGTTTACACTTTTGGATGCTTTTCCGCTTCCCAAAATTTCGGATATCATACGCCAACTATCACAGTACAAAATTTTCAATAAGTTGGACCTGAAGTCTGCATATTATCAATGCCCTATACGTAGAGGCGAGAGAATTTACATAGCATTTGAAGCTGACGGAGGACTATACGAGTTTTCTAGGTTACCTTTTGGGCTAACGAACTCAGTAGCTGTGTTTCAACGTATTATGCATAATCTGATTCAAGAACATGAACTCCAAGGTACATTTGCCTACATTGATGACATTGTCATCGGAGAAAAGACTAATAAAGAATTAAACGAAAATATGGAAGCTTTTAGAAAGGTTATCAACCGTCTTAACTTGCAACTAAACCCTGTAAAATGTGAATATAGTATAACCAAACTAAAGTTTCTAGGGCACTTATTGGAAAATGGAACAATCAGTCCTGATCCAGACAGACTTACACCACTAAAAGAATTACCGATTCCGAACTGCAGTAAGTCACTCAGGCGGGCTCTAGGTCTCTTCTCATACTATTCACCATGGATAGAGAATTTCTCAGATCGGATTTCACCTTTATTAAACATTACGTCCTTTCCTATCACTGAGAAACTCAAAAATCAATTTCAAGCCATGAAAGATGAAATTTGCAAGGCTTCGGTTGCAGCCATTGAGGATGAAGTTCCTTTTACGATAGAAACTGATGCATCTGCGACAGCATTAGCAGCCTGCCTTTCCCAGAATGGACGTCCAGTAGCATATTTTTCCAGAACCCTAACGCAGTCAGAGCGTCGACATTCAGTAGTGGAACGTGAATCGGCAGCCATTGTAGAATCTGTGCGTAAATGGCGTGCCCTCTTACTCGGTCGACACTTTACCATTATTACTGACCAACAGGCTGCATCATTTATGTTCAACACGCAGACACCAAATCGTATTAAAAACGATAAGGTGGAGACTTGAACTTTCAAACTATTCTTATGAGATAGTATATAGACCATGTTCTCTTAATAACTCTGCAGATACCCTTTCTCGATCATGCTCTGCTTCGCGCTCATTATCACTAAAGGACCTGCACGCAGCACTTTGTCATCCTGGAGCAGCGAGACTCTATCACTTTGTGAGGCAGAAGAATCTACCATTCTCCATGGAAGATGCTAAGCGCACCTGCGCTGAATGTCAAATATGTGCTGAACTAAAACCAAGGTTCTTCAAACCTCCATCAGGTCGATTAATCCATTCCCGATCCCCCTTTGAACGTCTTTCAATAGATTTCATGGGACCGAAACCATCTACGAATAATCTCAAATACCTACTCGTGATTGTAGATGAATATTCACGCTATCCTTTTGTCTATCCATGTCAGGACATATCAACAAAAACTGTTATAAATTGTCTCCAGAATTTATTTACCTTTTTTGGCTGCCCAGATTCCATCCATAGTGATCGAGGAAGTCAGTTTATTTCATGTGAACTAAAAGAGTTTCTCTGGCAACATGGAGTTGTGATTACCCACTCAACTCCATACCATCCAATCGGCAATGGACAATGCGAGAGAGTAAATGGCACAATCTGGAAAACGATCAAACTTGCACTCAAAACCAGGCAATTGGACGAACGTCACTGGCATGAAGTACTCGACATAGCTTTGCACTCTATTCGATCGCTACTTTGTACAGCAACTAACTCACCCCCACACGAGAGAATGTTTGACTTTTCCAGAAGGTCGGGCACCGGATATACCTTACCCGAGTGGCTGCAAGGAGGACCGGCCCTCCTTAGGAAGTTTATCCGCCAACACAAGTCAGATCCCCTAGTGGAACCAGTAGATATAATATCTGCAACTCCCAACTTTGCCAGAATTCGTTTCCCTGACGGCCGTCAGTCAACAGTCTCAACAGAAGACCTAGCCCCCACTCCTGTCACTGACCCCTCCTCTACCAACTTGGAATCTCCTGTCTCCCCTGATCATGGTACATCACCAGATTCTACTACTCCATCAAACATCCGCGAACCAGAGTTGATTGATCAACAGGAGACCCCAAAGAATAATACCTCACCAAATGGAGAATCTTTCTCTTCAGTCGACAAAACAAAGTGTTTAGAAATAGAAGAGCAGCAGCAACAGTCTGACTCGAAAAAGGGAGTTTTCAAATTTCTTCCAGAAGCTACAAAAAGGGGAAGGAAGATCACCTGCAACCCGAAATATAAATAAAATTTGGTGGAGAGTGTTGTGAGTTTAGAGCGCTAGTGCGCATGCGCACCAGATGTCTACAAATAGAACGAAATTGGCGCCTTTTCCCAGCTTAGTCGTTCGTTACCGACCATGTTGTTGTACCTGCTGAATTTTATGTCGAATAAAACCTTTCTAATATCTTAAAAGGTCTTTATTTTTCATTACAAGGGGCAGACTACTCTCAAATGATTAAAACGCTTAACCCCTTTGTAATTTGACCTTTAAAAGCAAATGTTCATTCTCAGAACATTTAAATGCAAACTACGGTAATTAAAAAAAGAATATACCTTCGATATTATAGTCCAAGATTGAATGTTATCTTGTTTTCCTTATGGCAAACTGGTCAATAATATCAAAATCTATTTGCCTTGTAAGTTCGTTTTCAGTGGACAGAACAGCCATATTCGACAGTCTCAACTGGCTCATGGTTGACCGGATGTAATTTTGTTTCTAGGAGAAACTTATTTCACACGAGGCCACAGAAACACATATTGTCAGAAGGAATTTTAGAACCAGCGTAAGATATGGCCATGACATGGCAAAGTCCCACTTGATGATAAATTGTAGGAATTGCAGTAGAGTCCAGTGCTTGGCTTCCTCCAAGTTTATTTCGGCTGCTTGTAGTTGTCGCTTTTAACGTGGAATTTCTGGATAAATGTCTTCTTCAGATAGCTCATCATATTGTTGTGAGTAAAGCAAATAATGTATACCCTTTAAATAAGGTTTTTATTAGCACAAAAGACCGATACGTCGGGTCTGACGTCAACACTATAAAGTAACATGGCGGACACTACTGGAGTAGTATACAGAGCTAGCGCTTCGTCAGGGAGAGTGCTATTGGGAAGTTTTGCATCCATATTAAACACAATACAACATTCTCTCTTCCATTAAATTAGAAAGTTCCTGCCGTGGGTGGAAAGTTCATTCAAGTATTAGTGTATGAAGATGGGTTGATCACAACCAATGTAAGGAATGTAGTTTAATAGTTCAGGTTCGCAATGTTAAAACTCAGTAATTCAGCCAGCACAAGGAGTGCAATTTAATAGTTCTGATGCGCAAAATAAATTTAATCAAAATTCAGTAAACTCTAGAATCACAAATTCAACTTATCTGGTGGTCTTGTACTACGTTCTGACCGTCACAAAACAGGTGATTCTACTGGTGTAGGTGAATTTTTCTCTTGCTGATCTGCTGTTTTCCAAGTCATGTGGGTGATCAGTGAATTAGAAGTCTTTCAACGAGGTCAAGTCACATGTAGATACAGTCATATGCCTACCCTCGTTAGATCGAACAAAGGCATAATGGGGCTTAGCATCTAGAAGTTCAACCGTATCAACTAGAGGTTCATATTTAGTTAACCCGTATTAAAACAAAACCAGATTCGGTCATCCAAGACGGTACAGCTGACCCCGACACTGATCTTCTTGAGTGTTAAAACAGGCGCTCATGAGGTGTCTCATTTGTGGCTGTGGATATTAAAGACCGAATGGAATGGAGGGAGTCTGCTAAAACCTCTTCCCAGTGTTCAGTCGGCAAACCTTTGTTTTCCAATGCTAATGAAATAGTTTTCCACACTGTTCCATTCATTCGCTCCACTTGACCATTCCTCTGCGGGTGATATGGAGTGCTGTAGCTGGTGGAGATGTCTTTGCCGTGAATATAATTCTTGTACTCAGCACTTTTGAAACAACTCCCGTTATCTAAATGAACTTGGCTGTGTATTCCAAATATAGAAAACAGGTGGGAGCAAGATTGCAGTACACTCTTGGTACTTGTGTCTTTACAAGGGTAAACAAATGGGAAGCGGTTGTATTCATCAACTAATACCAACATGATTTTGGCGGTAAACAAATTTTACTGATTTCTGATCAGTAATAAGTTTGACGTGCTTCCTCACGAGGTAATGGCGCCAATATCTAACTACTTCTATAATGGCAGCTGTTTCCTTTTCAACAGCTGGATGGTTAGTTCAGAGCCGTGTAGAGTTCGTGAGAAAAAACAACTGGTCTATCATTTTGGTTGAGGACTCCAGAAAGAGCACAATCAGAGGCATCAGTCTCTAACTCAAGGGGGGCATTCTCGTCGATAGTTTCTATTACGGCTGATTCAATATCTATCTTTAGACTGTCAAATGCATTTTGAGCTTCCTGATTAAGGGGAAATAAATTGGTCTTAATAAGAGGCTGAATCTTATCAGAATACCTATAGATCCACTTTGAATAATACGAGAAAAAATCCAGGGCTCGCTTGAGTGATTTGCCGTCAGTTGGATAAGGGAGTCCTTTTAAAGGCTTCAACCTCTCGGGGTCGGGTTTAATTTGACCGTTGGGTCCAATGATATAACGCATGGAGTTCAGTTCATTCACAGAAAACACACACTTTTCTTTATTGTACGTTTCTTTTTTTCTTCTTTTCTAACTATATACCCCACACGCCTCACCCCTGATATTTGAGATCAATAAGACACTTCATAATCCTTCATCCAAGCAGGCCTCTTTCTCTCATGTTGAGGCCTCTGGGAGACAACTTCTTGGGGGTTGACGTTTTCAGGTTCACTACAGACATTCTCGTCCGGTTGTAATGAACTACAATGTGGGGCTAAGTCGAATTGGGGTGCATCGTTAGCTTCTTGGTGCATATCGACTTCCTCCTCTTCACTGCCATCACTGCGCACCGGCAGGGTTACACGACACAGGTCTAGAATATGCCGGGGAACGCCATTCACCATTACATTGTTCTTTGACTGTGTTCCCGTTACGACTCCTCTCCCCCAGCGAGTGGTACATTTTGCATTGGCGGGGGTTTTATCCACACCTCTTTAATGGTAGCTTCTTCACCCTCAATTCCTACCGTTTTGTTGCACGGATGCCGCCACTTATATTCAAAGATGGCTCTATGAGTCACAGTTGTCTAATCTTGTCTGGTTTTCAGTGAGATGTTGTACCAAAACACCGCCTCCATGGGTGAAATGTTGCTTTTTTCTGCAGCAGCCTTGATGGTGCGATGATTCCTCTCCAATATCCCATTGCCACTCAGACAATAAGCTACCCTAAAAAAATGGCCTTATTCCCCACCTATCACACACCTCTTTAAAGGCTTCTGATGGAAAACGGGGCCATTGTCCATTAACAGTTCCTCAACCGGCCCTCTTTCCAAAAATATTTCTTCGATGACTCCTCCGATCGCCCATGCAGCTTCTGCCCTGATCTCTCTCCATATGGCAAACTTCCCCAGTCCACAGTCGACCATCGACAGATACAGCTTATGGCGATAATGGGTCACATCAATCGCTTCCAGTCCTCTGCAATGTGTAACTCTCCTACTTCGTGTCTGGATGGTCCGGGGTCTATCGATTGCCACTCCTGACAGTGCTCCACTACCTCCCTGACCTCCTTCTCGGTGGTTTCCGAGTAAACCTCCCTTGCCAGGAATAATGTCCGTTCTCGACCAAAGTGGTGCATTTCATGTAACTTTTTAACTTCCTCCCCTGCACAGCATAATGAGGAAACCTCTTTTCTCTCTTGCAGCCAGGCCTTCTTTACCCATGTCATCGAATCGTCCTTGTTCTTTTGTGACGGGACCAGCACTACAGATACCTTCATTCGAAATTCCGCTATCAAATCTGCAAGTGCTCCAAGCCTGCGCTTGATCAGCATTTCTGCAGCACCTCTGGTCCTAACTCTCTTATCGCCAGTCACTGCTGACCTGATCCATGAAACTACCGTTGCCGACTCGGATTTTATTTCAATCATTTTCAATCCCTACTTCAGGGCCAGATTGATTCCTTTCATAACGGCCCCCAGTTTGGCTACGTTGATATGGGAATATTCGTTTTTCTTCCTTAACCATGCCGCATCTTCCGGAGTTACGCCTCCCATCTCTAATACGACGCCCGATGCCAGACTGCTGGCACACACCAAATCACCCCCGCATCTCCACCGCTGACGTACCATTCCCCTTTACCGGGTCTTCTTTCGTCACTGTCGCGATGATTTCTTGTAGCATGTTCGTGACCTCCTTCGTCACACGGCCCTGCCAGCCATCAGTGCCCGTTTGTCGTTTAATAAAGCTGCACACTATCCTGAGCCACTATCCATTCCCTCATCTAAAGACAAGGCTTCCTTTGCCATCTCACCATAGTTTCAACCCCAACGCCGCTCCTCCATCCAGGGACTCCGCCGGCTCTGCAGTCAACCCATACCTCGTGACATGGCCTCTCACTTCCTCTGCTGTCACATCTGCTTCCTCCACGAGAATGTTGTCAATGTACGAAGTAGTGGCCTTGTCCACTGCACAGTCTTTACTTAGCACCATCTTCAGCACGGCGGTCATAATTTTGGGGGCTGAGCTCAGCCCTAAGCCTAACCTCATCAGGCAATACAACTTCCCCTTGTACCGGACCAATTGATGTTTCCAGAGCTTTTCATCTACATAGATCTGGAGATAAGCCGACTTCAGGTCGACAATTTTAGTGGCCTGCTTTATCCTCCTCTATTTCCTCATCACCTCATCGCATACATCAATTCCCTTTCCAGTGTGGCAGGCTACGTATCTGTTTAATTTTCTGAAATCCAGTACCGGTCTAACTTTATTCTTTGTGGGTTGAACAACCGCCAGTAATGGTAGCATTCCCTTTTCTTCCCCTGTCCACGGTTTCAGGATTCTCTCCTCTATCCACCTCTCCACTTCTTCCTCGAATCCTTTTCTTATTTCTCCTCGCAGTGTTTTCTCGTAGCACTTTACTGTGTTTGGTAGTTCCTGAGGCCCAGAGATCCATTTCCATTCCACCATCCACCTCTCACCATCAGGAAATCCTCGTCCTCGATGCATCAAGCCTCTGGTTTTTGTGTTCTGATATTTCTATCACCTTCCACTCCTGCCATTCCTACTGTGCTGAGGCGTCCAAAAATTACTTGGCCCCCTCTCAACGTAGCGCCCCCCCTCCAGTTGGTTGATCGTACTTATACCTAAAACCACATCAACATCACCAACCAGACGATCCAACACCAAGGCTCGTAGTCAAATAGGCACACCTTGCACCAGTACTTCCGCTGTTGTCTCTCTCAGGCATTTCACCTCCCTGCCATCCACGATCTTAATACTCCTGGCTCCGCTCCATGATCTAGTGACATTCTTTGTTACCAACGACGTGGTGCAGCCTGAGTCAACAAGAGCCATGGCTCTCTTCCCATTGACTACTACCGGTAACTGAGGCAACGTTTCGTTGTGTGCCATTTCCACATAGAAGGGGAACCACTGGCGCAATGGCTCCCTTTCACTCGTTTCCCTGGTTCCGTGCAGCAACGCAATAGCAGCTAATGTGGCTCACTCGTCCACATCGGTAGCAGATGACCCCCGGTCTCGGCTCTTTGCAGTCCTTGAGCAGGTGAGGACCCTGGCACCGGAAGCACTTGATGGCAGGCCTCCCCTCCTGTCGCCTCGCTGCCTGTCTCTCGTCATTCAAGTGGGGCCTCATGCACTTATTTCCACTCACAGCTGCAGCCACGATTGGGCCTTTGACATTTTTGACTAGGACTCTGGCATGGACCAAGAGATCGTCCACTTCCATCGTGTTGATCTCCATGATTCTCTGCATGTTTAACAAAAAAATCTTAAATTGTATACCGGAAATGTTGTAAAAGAAATCGGAACTTTTGGAGGTATCGGAATCAAAAAAAAAATTGTGTCTATGATTTCCGATTCCCAAACCAATTGTTTAAAATGTTTAATTTAATTTTTTATCATTGGTGCTAATGATAAATATATATTGTTTTTTAAATTATAACTAACACTATAACATAATAACATCAAAATACGATGTAAATTTATTTCTTTTGTAAAACAAAGTTTCAAAAAAGGTTGCATGAATTCTTAAGTAACATTTCAAAGAAAGCAGTTGATTTACATGCTCCAAAAAATTTGGAAAAATTAAACAAAACATTTTTGTCAAGAAAAATACTTTGAAACATCATTGATTATTAAGTGATACAACGAAAAATTAGCAACAGAAAATTACGTAATTTTGAACTTGTAGAAATATTAAGCAAGTACGGAATAAAAATCGATTGTAAACAGATTTTATGATCGTAATATAAGGGGATATAATTATAAATAGGAACTAAGCACTACACCTCAAATACTATGTAAGTGGCTTTCTATTTTATATAGTTTAAATACTTATTTATTTCTATTTTATATAGTTTAAATACTGCCAAATTTCTGTCAAGTTTCAAACAATCACGGAGTAATTGATTTTTTCAAACTATTAGCAAAATTTTATAATCACTGACGTATTTATGATTAAATCGAAGTTCATTATGATAAATTAATTCTGGTAATAGGATTTTAATTATTTTTTTTTGGGGGGGGGTTACTTTAAGTACAGAGAGATTCGAAAAATTAAAAAAAAATCAAATATACAGCAAATAAATGTTACATGCCCCCTTCTTCGTCTTCGTGAGGTATGTGCGAGGAGCTTGGTTTTCATATTTGTTTTCGCGCACATGTTTGAAAACTTAACCGCTCAAAAATAGAAAATAAAATACTCAACAGAATGGAAACGTGGCCAAAAACATATATAACGTTTAAAATAGTAAATAAAATGAAAGACTCTTTCCACGTAAGTTTCTTGTTTTAGGGGGTGATAGTGACGGTCTCTCTCTCTCTCTCTCTCTCTCTCTCTCTATATATATATATATATATATATATATATATATATATATATATATATATATATATATATATATATAGGGTTAGGTTAGGTATCTCCGAAAAATGATTTTATGGGGCATATCTCACCTTTTGTGGTACTACTTCAGAACAATGCAAGAAGGTGCTTATGCAGAGAAATGTCGTGCTATTTTAAAAAATAGAATTTTTAATTTTTTCAGAATATTTCCGTGAATTGTGAAAGAAGGTACCGTAATGAAGAGAATGAAGGAGAGTGATGATGCGGCATTCCGTAAAAAGCGAAAAACAAAAGAAGAGGAAGCAAAAAAGAATAAAGGCACGCTGTTGAAATTCATGGAAAATACTTCTGGGGCCGAAATGGCCGAAACGAGAGTCGAAAATCATGCTGAAACCGAAGATGAAGTTGATATTACGGACCAAGCAAAGAATAGATACCCTGTAGCAGACGACATGCCTGGCGGTGACAAGCGCACATTTCAACTAATACCGGTGATTCGACCTTGACATTGACACAAGCATATGGCGTCGGTTGTTTGTAAACACGTCAGCAAACATGCTCGAATATTCGCCAGCAATTTCTTTTTTTAATATATTTACAAAACTTTTGAAGATTTAAAAGAAAAAGTATATATTTACAAAACATTTTTTTAAGTAAGTAACAAAACGAACGTATGTAAATAAAAGATATTTAAATAAATGCGTGTCTCTTTCTGTTTCGGATTTTTACGACCAAGATTGATTTTTATGTACCGTGCTTTGGGTTTTTTTTTTTGGTTTTTTTTTCTGTGTGCGTTTTTAAGACAATTCAGTACTTATTCTTTAAAACATTAACTTCAGCGACAATTAATATATTTTGAAAATAATATTGTTAAATATTAAATTTTGACGAATATTCGCGGTCAAGATTTTTTTTTTTAAATAAAAGATATTTCAATAAATGGGTGTCTTTCTGAGTGCGTTTTTAATATATTCACAGAACTTTTTAATAACTGTTTTATTCTTTTTATCAAAAAAAAAAAAAAATAGAACTTTTATAATGACATATATATTATGGACTGTTTTTTCAAACATCGAAATTTTAAAATTAAAGTTAGTTTTATTTTTAAAAAAATAAAATAAAAAAGACCAGGTGTTTTTTTTTTTTTTTAAATTAAATTATAAACTTTATTTGAACTTTCAACAAACCTTTACAGACATAAATAATAGACTTTATAGATATTTTATATTTTTTTTAAATATATTTAACGAAAAATATTTTTTATCATTTCATTGTTGAATAAAATTTCAAAGTAATAAATGGCGAAAAAAAAAAAGATCTCTAAAAGAAAAAACACCTCGTCTTTTTTTTTAATAAAACTTTAATTTTAAAATTTCGATGTTTGAAAAACAGTCCATAATATATATTTCATTATAAAAGTTCTATTTTTGTTTGATAAAAAGAATAATACAGTAAACAAAAAAAAAACAGTCAAAAAAAGTTCAAATAAAGACTGTTTGAATAAAACTTATAAAAAAAGGTTCATTCTATACGGTTTTGGCCATTTTTTTTAACGTTTTTTATACAATTCAATATTTATTTAAAGTGCGATATGTATGTCGGTGGTCAGTGAAGGAGAAATCCTTCTAGGCCGAGGCAATTTTTATGCATAATAAAATCACAAGTATAAACAATCGAGATTTTAAAAAAATATATATTATTTTATTCACATATCTTTTCATAACTTTTATTTTTATAAAGATGAAATGTAGTATCACAAGATAGAAATCTTTTTATAATTTTTATTTTTATTAAAAAAAACGCACTCAGAAAGACACCCATTTATTTAAATATCTTTTATTTAAAAAAAAATCTTGCTCGCGAATATTCGCCAATTAATTGTATTAAAAACGCATTCAGAGCCCCCCCCCCCCAAAAAAAAACACGGTACATAAAAATCAATCTTGGTCGTAAAAATCCGAAACAGAAAGAGACACGCATTTATTTAAATATCTTTTATTTAAATGCGTTCGTTTTGTTACTTACTTTAAAAAATGTTTTGTAAATATATACTTTTTCTTTTAAATCTTCAAAAGTTTTGTAAATATATTTAAAAAAAGAAATTGCTGGCGAATACTCGAGCATGTTTGCTAGTTGACGTGTTTACAAACAACCGACGCCATGTGCTTGTGTCAATGTCAAGGTCGAATCACCGGTGTTAGTTGAAATGTGAGCCGGGCACCGCCAGGCAGCGTCGTCTGCTACAGGGTATCTATTCTTTACTTGGTCCGATATTACTAACGTTGATATTGTTACTTCGGAAGTCGACATTAACAGTGTTTGATTTCTATTAATGATGATAATGCGCCTGAAGTTGAAGAATTGGAAAGGCAATCATGGCACGAAAACATACACTGCAACAGTGCAACCGATTTTACAAATGTTGGTTTATGTTCAGTTGAGATTAATCGTAAAATTCGCGCTATGCTTGTTCGCCAGGGATCTGCCGCTGTGGAGCACATTCATCATGAATTCAAGGAAGTAGTCCGACCAGGAACAAAAACCAAAAGTGTCGTTAGAAAGCTAAGTAAAAAATGGTTCTATCGAGAATTGTGCAATGGTGAGAAAATTTTGAGAATATGGATGGTATATTCTCCTTCCAGAGAAACTTTATTTTGCTTCTGCTGCAGACTGTTTTCAACTGAACTGTCCAATTTTTCTGCTGATGTGGGTTTTACGAATTAATGGAAATTAAACCCGAAAATATATAAAAATGAAGCTAGCACACCTTATGCACAAGTGTTTCTCAACTTGAAGGATCTAGATATCGGACTTGCTAAAGGAAAGATAGTTGATAAACTATAGCAACATCTTATTGAAAAGGAAACTATGAAGTGGCAGGAAATTCTAGCTAGATTGCTGGACATTATCGGGTTTCTTGCCAAGCAGAATCTGGCACTACGGGGTCATCGGGAAGACATCTATAATGATGAAAGAGATCAAGATAATAAATAAATGGAATTTTTTAGAATTGGTAAATTTATTGGCCAAGTATGACCCTGTGCTCCGTGAACATTTGGTGAAAGTTAACTTGGGAAAGAAAATCGCTACTTCTTATCTGTCACCAGAAATTCCAGATGAATTTGTGAGCATTTTGGCAAAGCAGGTGAGAAAGAAAATCATCGATCAGATCAAGGAAAGCAAATATTTTTATAGCACTTCTGATGTATCTCACAAGGACCAGATGAGTGAAGTGTTGCGCTACGTAAAAATTGATGAAAATAAAGTAACAGTAGAGGAGTCGTTTCTCTGCTTCATTGAGACAAAAGGTAAAAGCGCGGAGGACATTTTTCAACTTATCTTGTGAGAACTGGAGAACGATGGGATTCAGATTGGTGACTGTATTGGCCAGGCATTAGACAATGCTGCTATTATGGTAGGCTACCGATCGGGTGTGCAGAAACGAATCTCTGAAATCAACCCAAAAGCTCTATGTGTGCCATGCACTAACCATTCATTAAATCTGGCTTGTGTACATACTGCTTCTGTAGCGGTTCACTCTGTTACATTTTTGGGCTTACTGGACCGGTTATTCTCGTTCTTTTCTGCATCGCTGGTACCTCTTGATTCAGTTGAACGGTCTAAGTATCAAGCGGACTATTAAAACTAGATGGAGTAGTCGAGCAGATGCTGCTAATTTTGTGGTAAAAAATTATTGGAAGTCGTCATTGCCCTGGAACAGCTCACAGATGTGAGGTGTATGGTTAGAAAAGAAAAAAAAAGAAACGAACCGGGTGTATCTGCATCGCTCTTTGGGAAAGAAGAAGGAAAGGATGGCCAGCGCATTTGTATATGCGAAGGGCATATTGGGAAGGCCGAGCATGATGGGAGAAGCTATCATTTTTTCCTATCTCTTCCTTTTTTTCTAGATAGGAGGATATAAAAGCAGGGAAAAATTCCCTGGGGCAGGAGAGAGAAAAGAGTCGTGAACATCTTCTCTTGAAAAGAATTTTGTATTGCTGATGTTCGGGTTGTGCGGTGTGACATTGGTGGCGAGAAGCCAGGTGTGGTCGATTGGAAAAGAAGAGGGAAGAAACGTGCTGTTGTCGAGAGAGTGACTCACTCCTTCCCGAACCCCAGAACCGAATCCTGATTATAACGCTAGAACAGAAGAAGGAGAAAATGCAACCACAAGATCGGATGCATCTTTAATTCCCAACTCGGTATTGTCATTTCCATTTCTTTTATTTCTGAGCCTTTGGAAAACTATAATCCCAGAAATCAATGATGCCCAGAAGAAAAGGGTTTTGATTTGCAACAAAATTCTGTCAGGTTGACGGCGTTGAGAGATTGCCTTCTTCAGAATAGAGAAAAGATGGTGGACGCTGCAATAGACGAGTCAAAAAACTGCTCTGAAATGGGGATGAGCATAGAGCCTCGTATCCGCAAAAAGAAACGAATGGGTGGTGAGTAATTGACTGATGCAGCACTGGGGTTTGATACTGAGTTGGGACGGGAAATGCTGTCTCTTATAGATAGGTTGACTGAAAAAATATCTTGCAGATTTCAACAAGTTCACAATCTTGCAAGTAAATACGCTTTTCTTAAACAGTCAAATCTGCTTGATGATAATTATGGTTGTCAGCTTGGTGAAGTTGACGAAAATATAGAAAAAGACAAATTCTTTGCTGAAAGAAGAGATTACAGTATTTTGTGAAAGCTTCAGGAAAAGACAAAATCAATGGACCTCTTGAACTTTTGAGCTTCATACAGACATTCCATCCCTTATATTGTGATCTTGCTGCGCATTTCCTTACCCGAGCTATTAGCATTGCCAGCTGTGAGCGGTCTTTCTGGAAACTGAAGCTCATAAAAAAACTACCTTCGATAAAAAATGAGCCAGACAAGGCTTACAGACTTGGCAATCCTATCTAAAGCGAGGGAACTTGTCGATAGAATGGATTTTGCCGAAAAAAAAGCGAAAAGTATATTTATAAATTTTCAACTGACTTGATGCCTTGCAATAGTCCTCTCACAAAATTAAATTTATAGCCTTATTTTTCGTTCATAAATACATTTATTGAAAACAAATTCAAACTTTTTAAAAGGATTGAAACATTATAAACACAACAAATTTCTTAAATTTCGCGATTAAACTGGCCGATTACACACGGATTTAAAAAAGCACGGATACAAGACGTTTTTTCTTTTCAGGAAGCTCAACCTCTTAATAATAACATTATGAAGAAAAAGAAAAGAAAACTACATCGGACCATCCTCTCCTTGATAAAGCCATGTTTTTTGTGAAAATTCGAAAATAACAACAATAAAAGAGTAAATAAAACTGATTTTATCATTTCTTAACCTTTTCATGTTTTCAAATATTCTCATTACAATTTATAAATTGAAACTTCAAATATTCTCATTTAAATTCATAAAAAATGTTTTCTAAAATGTGTGACTTTCCATTCCTTAAATTTTGCGCTTAAACCGAGCGGTTGCACACAAGGATTTCAAAAAGCGCCGATACAAGACGTTTTTTTTTTTCAAGAGGTTCGACCTCTTAATAATAACATTATGAAGAAAAAGAAAAAAATACATCGCATTTTCCTCTCTTTGATACAGCCATGCTATTTGGCGAAAATTCGAACTTTAGCAACAACAAAAATGTAAATAAAAATGATTTTATCATATACGTTTTGTTTTGCAAAAATATTTGGTTTCTATTATTTCATATTAACGTTTACATAATTCCCTTCAGATTAATGTTTACATAAAATAAAAGCATGTTGTTTTCTCCGAAGATATATTTGTTATAAATTTCAAACAAGTAAAATATTGGTTTATTTCCTAATATTAATGTTGTGATTTGGTTTCAAGCGCATTTGATGCATATTTTATTTTATTCAAACTAAATCAACATTTCTATATGGAACTCACACCCTTGACGTTATTCTCGCGTTACCTACGCACTGTTCGAACATTTCAAAATACAACTGCTCAGATACAACATGCGGCTATTTACAAACAGACTTTTCTTTCTCCAACTTTACAACATGGCAAGGAAGAAGAAATAAAGAAAGAAAACAAAACACTGAGAATGGTGTATAGTTCTGAAATATATTTGTTATAAATTTCAAACAAGTAAAATATTTCTTTATTTCCTTACATTACGTTGTGATTTTGGTTTCAAGCGCATTTAATGCGTATTTTATTTTATTCAAATTAAATCAACATTTCTATATAGAACTCACACCCTTGACGTTAATGTTTACATACTTATTATTCAAATTATTCAAAAGAAATTGTTAAATTAAATTAAAATTTAAAAAAGGGGAATTGTGTAAACATTAATCTGAAGGGAATTGTGTAAACATTAGTTCAATGAAAATAAATATTTTGGGGGCTTTTTGGAATTTTGAAGGTTTTAACATGTAATATGCCAGCAATGAGTGGGGGAGGCGAAACAGGTAATCATATGCCAGCGGGAAGGGAGCAAAACAGGTAATCATATGCTAGCGGGGGGAGCATGTAAATATACGCCAGCGGGAGGGGGCGGGAACAGGTTATTATATGCCTGCGGGTGGGGACAAGTAATTATATGCCCCTCTCAAAAAAAAAAAAAACGACAAATATAAAAATATGTTTTTGCGAACTGCTTGTGAAAACTTACTGACAACATTAGATTACTATTAAATGGGGTGAAAACTATTTTTTAATTTTATGAAAAGTATTTCATCTAATTACTATTAAATGAGGTGAAAACTAATGCTTTTATTTTATGAAAAACTATTTCTTATATTTGAAATGTCCACCATGTATTCATGCGCCTTGTGAAACGTCACGCGACTATGCACGTGTGCGCACAAACGTGCATTTCATTAAGATCCGTTGCCGCTCACGAGTAACGTCAATAGAGGCGGCGAAATGATGTAAAATAGTCCCAGGGTCCAGAGGTCAATATCGTGCAAACGGTAAATTTACGAGATTCATTGTCAACGACCCTCAAAATCTCTGAAAAACAAAATTTTACCGGTTGCTGTTCTGTTGTAGTTATAGTAAACATTTACCGTTTTCTTTTCTTTCTTTCTTTTCTATCTTTCTTTTCTTTTTTTTTTTTTTGAAGAATATGTTTTTTGTTAAAAGAATATTCTCTAACCCGATATATGCTAAGAATATGCTTTTATTAAAGAATATTCTTGTCACAGTCCTAGTCATATATATACTAGGTACGGGCAAAATGAATGCCGATGCTCAAAATGTATAAACATTTTGACCCCTCCCTTTACTTAAAAAAAATCACCAAAAATCAGTAAATTAACCAAATTTAATGAATTTTTCAGTATTTATCAAATAATGATCGCGGAATATGATGAATTAATTATTTTTATTTAAATCTTAGTGAAAATCTATAATTTTGTTTAAACAAAAAATTCCTTTACTAAAGATACGACCTTCAGTAGTAAATAAAAAACGCAAGAATTTATTTTTGCTTTTTTTATATAAATAAAGCATCGTAATTTGTAACAATAAAATAAAATAAAATAATTTTACATGTACATTACGAAGAAAGCCCTAAGGTCTGTATTAATGAATTCGATATAACTCGAAGAAAAATGAATTTCTCGGACTACCGATATTACCACTGAATTAAGCATTGTTTATTTAATATTTTCACACAAAAAAATTATAATTGCAAATGACGTTAAATTTGAACTCAACCTCAGATCAAAAGTCTCAAACTCAGATCCAACTGTTCTCTTCTCTCTGCACTTTCCACACTGACGCCCCAAATAAAAAAGACGGCTCTTTTATAGAGAGACCCAAACACATCTCATTTGCATACCCCCTCCCCCCTCTCGTCACATCACGTGATGCTCAGTCCATAAATACCAGGGGGCGGCCATTTTTATTTTCTCTTTTTTTACTTTCCTAACACGAGCCGCACGATGCATGAGGTAAGGTTCTTTACTTTTAACCACACGCCCCCTTGATCTCTAAGATCAATAATTAGTATCATAGTCTGCCATCCATGCTGGGCGTCTTCGTTCACGGCGCGATCGTCGAAGAGGCTCTTCTTCAGACACTTCAACATCAGCATCAACCTCCCCTTCCTCTGATGGCAAGGAGACTCTCCGTATATCTAAAATGTGACGAGGCATTCCATCAATCGCTACCTTGTTTTTGGAGAGTACTTCAGTCACTGTATCTTTTCCCCAGCGATTCATGCAACGAGAATTGGGTGGTTTCACCCACACCTCTTCACCAACTGCGATGTCCACGCAGGCCTGTTCTTCTCTCTGTGTAACAGCCAATGGATGTCGCCATTCATAAGAACAAATAGACCGGCGTGGCACTGAATTTTCGTCTTGACCAGCCTTTGACATCATATTGTACCAACAAAACTGCTTCTTGGGGCGAAATCTGGCGTCTTGATGCCACAGCTTTTATAGTGCGATGGTGCCTCTATAATTCCATTTCCACTTGGACGGTATGCAGCTGCAGCTCTAAAATATAGCTCCACATTCCACTTCGCACATAAGTCTCTAAAAACTTTCGAGCGGAAAGACGTACCATTATCCACCAACACCTCTTCTACTGGATCCTTTTCCAAAAAAAAAAACTCCTCGACAACTCTTTTTACCTCTTCTGCTGTTTCATTCTTGATTTTCCTCCATATCGCTACTCTTCCAGGCCCACAATCAATCATAGTTACATGCGGTTCATGTTGATAATGTGTGATGTCAATGGCCAATCTCTGCCAATTCTCTTCAACATGCAGTTCCCCCTTTTCATGTCTAGCCGGTGCAGGGTCGATTGATTGGCATTCCCTACATTGTTCCACCACCTTTTGGACGTCTTGCATTGTGACGTGCGGGTTTACTTTTCTTGCCAGGTAAAGGGTCCGTTCCTTTCCAAAATGATGCAGGTTATGCAGGTCTTTTAAATTCTCTACTGCACAACATGCTGGAGCCTCGTCTCTTTCCTTGTGTAGCCAGGCTTTCTTGACTCTTGTCAGCCCATTTGCTTTATTTTTTGTGACGAAACTAAGGTAATAGTTACCTTTAGTTCGAATTCTCGAACCAAGTCTCCCAGTGCTCCAAGTCTACGCTTGATAAGCATCTCCGCTCCTTTTGTTTTGATCTGCTTATCACCAGACAGCTCCGATTTAATCCACGACACCACTGTTGTAGAGTCTGTTTTAACGTTCACTATCTGTAGCCCCCATTTTAGAGCCAGATTGATGCCTTTCATCACAGCATCGAGTCCGCAACATTGATACGGGCGCTATCATCCTTTTTGCGTAACCAAACAGCATCTTCAACAGCCACTTCTCCTATTTCCAATAATATACCTAATGCTACGCTGCTAGCATCAGTCCATATCACCCCTTCATGGCCCTCCTTTACATGTCATTCTCCTCTCACAGGGTCCATTTTGTTCACTTCTGCAATGACTTCTTGTATCATGAGAAGCACTTTTTGATCAACTGCATCTTCCCAACTGTCTGTCCCAGTCTGCCTTTTAATAAAACTGTACGCAGTTCGCAGCCATCCAGCTATTGGGTAGTGGCCAGCCAGCTTTTCACATATAGAGAAAAGCTCTCTCTTGGCTAGGTCAACCTTGGCTTCAGGGATTTCATTTCCTCGCCCAAACATCAATTTTCCTGCCTTATTGTTCTGTAGTCGAAATCCCAAAGCCATTCTGTTTTCCAGTGACTCAGGCGGTTTTGTCGTCAGTCCATATGCTTTGATATGCTCTCTCACCCTTCCCGCAATTACCTCTGTTTCGTCCACTAGTACATGGTCGATGTAAGAGCAGGTGCCTCTCTTCACTGCATCGTCTTTGGCCAACACTGTCTTAAGAACTGCCGTCATTATCTTTGGTGTGGAGTTCAGACCAAATCCTAATCTGGTCAGACAATAAACTTGACCTTTGTACTCTACCAATTGATACTTCCACAATTTCTCATCCACATGAAGTTGGAGCCAGGCTGACTTCAGGTCCACAATTTTAGTTGCTGCTTCCTCCTCCTCCATTTCCTTATGACTTCTTCACACACGTCGATTCCGTCCTTTGTGTGACAAGCGACAAACTTGTTCAGCTCACGGAAATCCAACACTGGCCTAACTTTCTTCTTAATAGTTTGGACTACAGCGATGAGTGGCAAAATTCCTTCAACTTTCCCTTACCACGGCATTAATATTCCTTCATCGATCCATCTCTCAACTTCTTTTTCAAACTGCGGCTCTGCAACTCCTTTCAGTATGCTTTTGTAGCAGCTGACCCGATTCGTCAATACAGGTGGCTCCACGGTCCATCGCCATTCTACCATCCATTTTTCGCCATCGAAGCAGGCTCGAAAGTCATCATCCTCAATCAGACATGGTCGGAGTTTCGGCGGTTGGTTGGTATCACCCCTGGTTACACTTCCTGTTATTCCCGGTGCACTCTGATTGCCAAACTTCACCTGGCCTTTAGCAATAGTAGCTCCTCCCAGTCAGTCTATCGCGTCCAAGCCCAGCACCACATCAATTCCTGCAACCAGTCCATCCAGCATGATCACTCTTAGTCGCAATGGCATATACCTTACTACAATCCCCGCATCGGCCTCTCCACAGCATTCCACTTCTCTGCCATCCACCGCTCTAACGTTGCTGGTTCCATTCCAAGAGTTGGCGACGCTCGTAGTAATGAGTGTTGTTGTACATCCAGTATCAACAAGAGCTCTAGCCCTCTTTCAATTGATTGTGATCACTAACTGTGGCAACAAACTCTCATACACCTGTTCAATATAAAAGGGGTGACTACTGGCGCAATAGCACCCCTTTACTCATTTCCCGGAAGTGAAGGGCAATTCCTGTTAATGTGCCCTACTTGGCCACACCGAAAACAGATAATGTCTGGCCGTGGCTCCCTACAGTCTCTTATCAGGTGTGGTCCTTGACATCAAAAGCATTTACCGGTAAATCCACGGCCTTGCTTCATCACTGGTCGCTCCTTTCTGCTTGCCACAGCAGCCGCGACTGCCCCCACCCCCGCTCACCGGGCTGTTTCGCTAAAACTCTAGCATGCCTTAGAATCTCCTCCACCTCTATGGTTTCAATATCCGTAAGTCGTTGCAGTTCCATGGAGATGTGATCAGGGAAACCAGTTACAAGCGCCAGCTCTACAGTCTTCTCAAGGCTGAGTCCCCCATATCCAGCCAATCCTGCTAGTCGCCTTATCTCTGCCACTTACACGTCCACAGACTCCCCAGTCCAGGTGACTCTTTTGAGCTTGTTGTAAGCCTCAAATGCGCTGTCGGAAAATGCAGTTTTTAACCGGTTTTCAATGCTCTCAGCAATGGCCTGATCCGTCTCTCCCATTTCTAGATAGACTGCTAGAGCACTTCCTTCCAAATATATTAGTATTAACGTGGCTACATCCTTGATCTTCTGCAGCCTTGCCACGAACTTCAGCTTGTTAAGCCAAGCAACCACATCACCTTCTCCAGTAAATGTCAGGATATCGCTGCTCAATCTTACTCGGTCACCCATTTTTGTCACTATGCCGAAATAGCTTGACGTTAAATTTGAACTCAACCTCAGATCTAAAGTCTCAAACTCAGATCCAACTGTTCTCTTCTCTCTGCACTTTCCACACTGACGCCCAAAATAAAGAAGACGGCTCTTTTATAAAGAGACCCAAACACATCTCATTTGCATACCCCCTTCCCCCCTCTCGTCACATCACGTGATTTTCAGTCCATAAATACCAGGGGGCGGCCATTTTTATTTCCTCTTTTTTTTTCTTTCCTAACACGAGCCGTACGATGCATGAGGTAAGATTCTTAACTTTTAACCACAGCAAAAAAAATTTCTACTTTTTTTAATTACAGGTTTCGCATAATTTTTATATACAAGATTTTAATTATTTCCTTGCTCGCAAGAAGGTGAAACTTTCGGCGTAACATATTTTTTATATAATGTAATGTGCATCCAGGAGACAAGCGCCCGCGTGTTTGTGTGTTGTGTGGGTGCGTAAGAGAGACGGACGAAAAGGAAAGACTTACCTCAGGGCCGGCTCGGCATCGCCAACCGAAAATAGAGAAAGATCAAGATGGCGGCCGCCATCTTTTGTACAGGATGATATTTCGCAAAGTCACATGAATTCTCGCAATATGCAAATTTAGCCGGCCTGCAACGGCCATAAAAGCGGGTTATTGAAAGACGTTAGGAGGGCGATGATTGACTTGGTCGGGAATCGTGTTGCTGTTGCTTCTCATGCCGTGTGGGTGTGAGCATATCTTACCGTTGTTGGGACCGTTCTGAGTAACCAATTGTTGGGTCCATTCTGAGTAACCGTTCGTGTCCGTCTAGGTACCTTGCTAGTTGGATTCCGTGCAGAACCGGTGTTTACTGATTATTGAATTGCTTTACGTTGCTGCAACATTATATATCTACAGAGGGCGCAGTACTTTTAAAGGATTTTCCTTATACATCTACAGAGGGTGCAGTAATTTTAAAGGACTTTCCTTACACATTTTCTACATATAATATTGAACAATAATTAAAAAGCATTAATTTAAAAAGAGGAACAGAAAAATAATCAAATTAAAAAAATGTAAAATGTAATACAAACGTTCAGAGTAGGAATGTATGGATGCACGTCTGAGGGGAGGGGAAGAAAAATAGCCCACCCCTTCTTCCCTTTTAATTACATGACGTCATGTTCAGTCTTTCGACTGCCTGAAATTTTTGGCCTTTGTATATTCCGTGTTTATAAAAAAAACTTTCGTTTGTTGCGTTTTGCGAACGGCAAAATCACTCAGTTTGGGGGCGAATTAATATATTTATTGTACAAACAAGGTGTTTCTTTTTTGTTTTTAATTCAATATCTTAGGACTTTACTTTACTAATTATCTTTGAAATAGACCCAGAAAACTAATATTTATCTTTTAAAGGATTTTTACAATGAATATTTAACTTCAAAATTAAGCTGAATTGAGTAGCTCGCCGTGAAAACATTTTTAAAAACTTTTTTTTTTTTTCGCGTGTACAAATATTTTTTTTTTTCCTTTTGGAAATTAAGTTTAGTCCTTAACCTTTCAAATACAACCAAAAAGTGCAAAGTGTAGTATATTTCTTCAGATGCTGCAGTGCTGCTGCTGCAGTGCTGCAGCTGCACTCCAATTTCTTGTTCTCTGTCAGTGGAGGAGAAATCCTTCACGCCTGAGACAATTTTTATTTTTGTTCCTTTTCTCCAGGTTAAAAAACGACCCTGGTGTCTAACTCTGTCTCGTGAGGAGGCATTGTAAATAGGAACTACGGGCAAGGTCTACTTCACCCATATCGGCCCTGTCATATTTTGTTTTCCCTCAATGAAGCGATTACAATATTGCGACAAATAAATTAATATTTTTTTACGTTATATTCAACAAAGCGATCGACAATTTCGCAATTGATCATTTAAATTGTCTTGATTTTAATTTCTGCGAACTTGCTTTTCCGGTCGCCATCTTAAATTTTAACTTCCATAGTCAAACTAGTCGTCTTGTTTTAATTAACATGTTTTATAATTGTTTCTTTCATGTAAGCAATTAGACAAACAAAACGTAAGTATTGCTTGAATTGAATTGCTTTTATGTTGTTAATTTTCCCTACAGGGGTACATACATCTGAGATCTCTACGATTAGAATTCCCTTTTGTTTTCGATATAGAAATGAGTAAACGTCCCGTCTTTGCATATAAATAAAGACCCGTAATTGTATACAAATCGTTTACAGTCGATTTCTTAAAATAGTTTTTGTTGTTGTTGTTGTTTTGCTTACGCGTGCCCTGATGACGATTTGAACATTAGAACCCCTTGTAAATAAGTTGTTTGGTTATTACGTACCTTAAGTTTAAATTTAATAAGGAAAAAATAAAAATACATACATAACGGTTTGTAGATGTGAGTTACCCACTCCCCCCCCCATTTCGTTGTTACTTAAAGCATCTTAAAAGTAAATATATTATTTAGGTAAATTTACTTTATTTATATCAACATGTTCTTTCATAAACGATGCTTTAGTAAACCTAGATTTGTTTTTCCTTTAATTCTGCAACATAATTTATATTTTCTTATTCTTATTTCTTTACTTTTGTTCCTTTTCTTTGTAGATGTAAGTGATTCAGTTACCTCCGCCCATTTCGTTGTTACTTAAAACATCGCACAAAATAAATATATTATTCAAGTAAATTTACGTTATTTATATCAACGTGTTCTTTTATAAACGATGCATTATTAAACGTAGTTTTGTGTTTCTTTTAATTCTACAACACAATTTATATTTTCTTTTATTTGCATTTAGTAAAAAAAAAAAAGTGGGAAAACAGTTAATATCAATTAATTTTTGTGCCTTTTCAGTCATTGTGAGGTTACGATCAGTATTCGGTTCTGGGGTTCGGGAAGGAGTGGAGTCACACGATTGACAACAGCACGTTTCTGCCCTGTTCTTTTCCAATCGATCACACCTGGCCTCTCGCCACCAATGTCACACCGCACAATCTGAATGCCGCAACACAAAATACTTTTCAAGAGAAGATGTTCACGACTCTTTTCTTTTTGTGTTCCTTGCAGGGAAATTTTCCCTGCTTTTATATCCTCCTATCAGAAAAAAAAGGACGAGACAACAGAAAAAAATAGCTTCTCCCATCATGCCCTGCCTTCCCAAGATGCTCTTTGGGTATATAAATTAGCTAGCCATCCTTTCCTTCTTCTTTCCCAAAGAGTGATGCAATGCCCAGTACGTCGTATATTACTTATGTTTTTTTTTTGTTTTTGTTTCTAACCATAACCTAGCCTTAAATGGTACCTTTTTCCCCCCTTTCGCATATACCCCACAGTCATTTACATTTGCCTTCAAACCTGCAGAAATTATTTTTCTTAGCAGTTATGCAGAATACGGTCCCTGCTAAAATAATAACGTTATTATATAAAAAATACACGCTTAACATGGAGAGGAAGGTATATGAGTAAATGTTGTGAGTTGGTGTTCACCAATTCATAATCAGGATCTATCAATTTTAAAGAGTGAGTTTGCAGGTGTAGGAATCTTTAGAAGCTGAAAGTAATAGAGTATCCACAGGACTATTAAAGGTTAATTTAACATAAGCTCCAACTTGCAAAAGGCTACCACCAAACCACATCCTCACATATATAAAATAAAAATGTGAACAACTTCGGAAAAACAACAACACTTGACAAAGAACTTGAGATCACCATATTGAAATGAGATTACAACTTTTGTTTGTGTTTAAGAAACATTAATTCAAATCATTCCAACATTAATGTTTTTTCAACGAGTATTCATTAAGCAGGCCTAGCTCGTGAAAAGGGCATGAAGTTTAAGATTAATGATTTTTATGATCAGAGGAACATGCATGGTTTATTTCTAAGGGGAAGGAAAGTCATTAAGCCATGTAAGCATCATGTGTCTGCGTGTGTTCATCACATAAGAAAACAATAGTTTAAAATAGCATTGTTGAAATAAAGAAATAATTCTAGTTCGCTCGGGTAATTTTCCATGATGAGATTTAAGGTTCATTTGCTTGGCACACAAATTCAAAACGGAATTTTAACACCTTCCAAGGTGGAGTTACTTTAGCTCCAGACTTGGAGGAAACAAGAGAAAAAAATTGGAATAAAACTAAACTGAACTGATTTTATTGTCCTTATATTCGGGTGTTCTGAAAAATTTCAGTCTATTTGTTGTATCACTGTGCATGGAATGTAACATAGTCCCTTTATCGCATGTGTGGATGTGGGCAAATAACGATGTTTTAATCTTCTGCATTCTGATATATATGGGCATTAAAACGGTTATTGCTATGAAAATGTTTTTTCTGAAGATTTGTTCTGGCCCTATTTAGTGGTAACTACAGATTTTTTGTAACTAATTTTGTACTTTCAACAGTTTCATAAACAAAAGATATTTTAAATATTGAACGTGAGCATCATATTTAAAAATAGCATGATCTCTATTCTTCATAAGTACCTTTTTTGTTGGGAATATAACTTATTTTAAAATTTCCAAAAATGAATTTGATCTGATATTTGAATATATTATAAAGAAAAATCTCTATGACGATGCATAGAAATGAAGAGGGTATTTTAAAAGAAACAGTAAGTCTGATTGTACTTTTCTTTTTATTTATAACTAATTTTATTTTTTCGAAACGTAATTTCCAGCTTGTGTGTTCAAAGGAAGGACATTATTTTTAAATTAAAGCATATAAATATTTTTATAATTAAAAATTATTTTACTTTTTGATGATTCATCATTTTCATTTTCATATTTGTACTAGTTGTTTAATTGTTATTTTAGTTGTCTTTGTGTAGGTCTCTTAGATCTTCAAGTCTTCTGGGTTTTTTTTTTCAATTTTTTCCCCCTTTGAATTTGAAGTCTTTGATTATACATTCCAAGCACTAAATTTTAAATATTGGAAAAAGACAGACAATTTTCATTTCTGTAATTGAATGACTTCAAATTCATTTTTAAACTCACACAATATAATTAGCATCAGCCATTTTTAATCCATCAACGTTGATACATTCTACATTAGATAAAAAAAAGGTTGAAAGGTTAGACACATTCAGCATTTTCAATGTTTTAAACCAGATTTTTAGCCACGTCACATTTTCACAAAATAAAAGAATACAACCTTAAAACTTAAGTAGCTTTTTGGGCCTTGATAAGTGATGACTGCAAAACAAAAAGAAAAGATGAGTCTTGATTGCTATACTTAAATTATGAATAAATGTCAAACTAAGAT